>NC_142245.1:109926455-110241455 GCF_052056855.1 Sturnus vulgaris | reverse complement strand
TCACTACAGACGTTCCCATGGCTTAGAGAACCTTCAAACACTCACCTGTATACTAGAATTCAAATGCTTGGTGCTTGTCTCCACAGATTTGTATGATCATGGAATCACAGAATCATTTAGGTGGGAAAAGACTTCCAAGATCATTAAGTCCAGCTTTTTACTGAACACTGCTGTGTCAACTAGAGCAGAGCACAAAGTGCCACGTCCAGTCATTTCTTGACCATTTCCAGAGATGGTGACTCCACCACCTCCCTGGGTAGCCCATTTGAATGGACTAATGGTCAACAACTCTTTCCATGAAAAAATTCTTTCTGATGTCCAGCCTGATCCTCCCTTTGTGCAACTTGAGGTTATATCTTCTTGTCCTGTCCTTGTTCCCTGGGAGCTGACCCCAACCCTCCCTGGCTGTCCCTCTTATCAGGGAGTTGTGCAGAGCCACAAGGTCCCGGCTGAGCTCCTTTTCTCCAGGCTGAGCCCCCCCAGTTCCCTCAGCTGCTCCTCATCATCCCTGTGCTCCAGACCCTTCCCCAGCTCTAGTTCCCTTCCCTGGACACGCTCCAGCCCCTCAATGTCCCTCCTGAACTGAGGAGCCCAAATCTGAACCCTGGATTTGGGGAGTGGCCTCAGCCCTGCCCAGCACAGGGGGACAGTCACTGCCCTGCTCCTGCTGCCACACTGTTCCTGGGACAGCCCAGGTGCCCCTGGTCACCTTGCCCACCTGGGCACACCTGGCTCAAGTTCAGCTGCTGTCACCAGCACCCCCAGGTCCTTTTCCACCAGGCACTTTCCAGCCACTCTGCTCCAGCACTGCAGGTGGTTGCTGTGGCCGGAGTGCAGGACATGGCACCTGGCCTTGCTGAACTTCATCCTCTTGGTCTCAGTCCATGTCTCCAGCCTGTTCAGATCAATATAGCAATAACATAGGTTATACAGTTACAGAATAACAGAATGGGTCAGGTTAGGAGGCACCACTGGGGGTTACCCTGTCCAACCTTCCTGCTCAAGTAGGGTCATCCTAGAGCCTGTATTTTATAATAATACTTTACACATATATCTAATATTATATTAATTATATTTATAAAAGCATATTATATTTATATTATATTTATATTATATATTATATTATATTATATTTATATTATATTATATTTATAAAAAACAGATTGCTCAACAGGAAGCCTGGGTTTGACTAAGCACAGATCCATTCCCTTCACATCAGCATGACTTGCTAGATTGTGAATGCCTATTTCAATGTCTTGTTTTGGATTCAGAAGCTTAACTGGCAGCATTCAGGTTTGAAATCTGGCCACAGCTCCCCCAGTACTTCCATTTCATCACCTATAAAATGGAGGATACCATTTCCCTACAGGTGTTTTATAAGGCTTAACTCATTCATGCGTGCAAAGTGTTGAGATACTTGAATGAGTGGCACCATACCAGAACAATGTCTTATTTTGTGAATACAACCTCCAGAACTTTTCACACCCTCTTAGGCCTTCCAATACTTCCTGCTTCCCACCAGGCTGGGACAACTCCTTTCAGGACACTTATGTGCCCTATCCTGGCTGTGGAAACAGCAGGTGGTGAAAGGAACAAAAATGAATAGAGGTGGGAGGAAAAGTTATCCAAATATAGTGGAACCTCAGAAAAAGCTTCAGCCAGGGCTGGAGTGAGACTGAAAAGGCATTTTCTTTTTTTTTTTTCTCCCCTAGAAAGCTGGTTATCAATTCCCATCCACAGCAGTGACATCTCATTCCCCATGACCACATCATTTTACACAGGAAGAATTAGAGGACTGTTTCTGATTCCATATCTCTGGGAGTGGGGCAAGAGGGCCTACAGAGCTGCTGAGATTATTTTGTGCCTCTGCTCCCTCCTGGAGGCTCCAGGGGATGGAAAGGGGAGGTAATGGCTGAGGCCCTCCTGCCAAAAGTCTCTCTGGCTGTTTTAGAGCTCTGTTAGCTGGTGGAGGGTTAAACCAGCAAGAAGACAGATGAGGAATTTGAAAGTCACAAATGTGGTTTCAATCTGGTTCATCCTTTCTGCTCATCTTGCACCAAGTGCTTCTGGGGCACAAGAGCAGCATCCCTCTAACTCCTCCCTGTGCCCAAAATCTTCTGATCCTTCTCCCCACTCAGACAATGCAGAAGCAAGCCCGGAGCAGGAGACAAGTGAGTGAATATAAGTACTTTCCCTCACCCCCCTTCCCAGCCCTGACATAATAACAAACAGCTCTCCAAAAAGCACTTAAATTTACGAACAGTTTATAAATTCACAGACGTTGATTTATAGACGTTGGCTTGACCCAATATTAGACACTTTGGTTTCTTTTCTGTTTTCAAAGTGCTGCTGTTATGGCTTGGGTTCTGAGCGCCGTCACACACCAGGAACAGCCTCCAGGTCCTCCCTGGGGGCTCCCCTTCCCTGCAAGGATGGGCTGGAGCTGGGGCTGGGCTCCCACCCTGCCTGGGGTGGCTCTTCCCTGCTCAGCAGGATGGCTCCCAGCTGGTTAGCAGCAGTGATGACAGGCTTTCCAGGCAGCTTCATTTCGGCTTCCCTGTCTGCAGGAATGGTGGCTGGGACATGGGGTGTGAGGAGGAGCCCGTGCCTCCGTGTGTGGCATTCCCTGCCTACGAGGCCCCAGTAGGAGCATGGAATTAACCACTGAAAAAAACCCCAAACACACACTCCTCCCCCACCAACTCCCCCCAAAAAAAAGCTCAAACAAAACCCCTCCAAACCCTGCCTGGAGCTGCTGTTAATTGGCTAAAAGATGTAGAAGTGAGCAAATTTTTAGTCCAGGAATGCAAAAATTCTGCCTTGAAAAATCACAGGGCTGGTGTGTCCAGATTTCTCCTCCTCTGGCCACCCAGCATGAACAGAAAACCCCATGTGCAGACCATGCCACCAGGTGAGATGAGGGTGAAGGATAACCGCCTTCCACCCTCTGGAATTTCACAGTCATGTCTGGCTTGGAAACCCAAAATTTGTGGTAACATACGGAACTGTGGGCTTTGATGGGAGCCATGAGGGCCTGCTGGGGAGACTGCAACATGTCAAAAGGCAGGAGAGACCAATTCCTCCACACACACACACACATGAAGACACAAATAAAAGATATTATATCTATCAGTCCCTGCCATTTCCTACTTTCTGTCTCTGGGCAGGTCACCTGAGTTCCTCCAGCTGTGACAAAAAGAAGTGATGGTTCATCCTGCATCCTCATCTGAGAGCTACTGATAGTGGAGAGAGTTGCCTTTCTTTATTGGAGAAAAAGAGAGCAATTTAAATAACCTGAAAGGAGGCTCTAGCAGTGTGGGGACTGGTCTCTTCTTCAGGATAACAAATGGTAGGACAAGAGGAAACAGTCTCAAGTTCTGCCAGGAGAGGTTTAAATTGGATATAGAAAAAATTTCTTTACTGAAGGGGTGGTCAGGCATTGGAACATTGCCCAGGGAAGTGATGGAACCATCACCCCTGGAAGTGTTCAATAAATGAGTGGATGTGGTGCTTAGGGTCATGGTTTAGTGGTGGCCTTGGCAGTGCTGGGGTATTTCCCATTTTGCCTCACTCCTTACAGTACCTCAAGCTTCTCACCTTGAAAAATATCCCCTCATTCCCTGACAGACACTTTGGCACCAGGAAGAAAATCTGATGGGGTCACCAGATTGCTGTGTCATTTCAAACCTTTATCTTGGAGAATGGAGTCCATTTTGCAAATTTTTTTTTCCCTCATACGGATCTTTTTACAAAAGGCTTCATTAATAATAATTATTATTAGCGTTTAAAAGCCTAGGGTTTGCCATAAAAATAGAATTTCAATGTAAAAATAAAAATTAAAATTAAGGAATGAGTCTACATTTTTCTTTGAGAAATCCACACATTTTTTAAAAATTGAAAGAAAACCAGAACTCTTTTTTGTTTTGCTTTTAATGACATAAGACCAGTTGTCACCAGGATTCTATATCTTAGGGACCTTCTTGTCCTTGAGAAACAAAAAAGTACTGGGGAAATTGAACATTTAAATTCAGGAACTGAGCCTGTACATGCATAGATTGTTTGCAGGCAGTTTGGCCTCTGAGTAGCCCTTCTCCACTGCTAATCCAGCCCCAGCCATGCTTTGAGGATATCTGCCACCCTGCTGAGGTTTTGTAACCAGTAACCAATGAGAGATGACCATATACCCACGTTAAAAGTGCATTTTAACTTGTGATTTAATACAGGCTCAGAATTCCAGGCCACAGTTTCCTCAAGAGCCAACAGGCTTCAAACCTTCACCTTCACAGCTTTGCCAACCCATATTTACATCAAATATCATCCAACCCACCACAGGAACAGGATCTGTGGCCAACACAGTGGACTGGCTTCCAGGAGACCTGAAGGTTAAACTTAAAGGCACCAGCTTCTTCAGATTAAATTTCAGTCCTGCTTGAGTCTTAGGGAAAACACCCCTTGGGGAGAGCAGTCCCACCTTAACATTTTTTTCAGCCTGGGGAAGGATTCAGTGGAGCAGCATCCATTTGTCCCTGGAGATCCATCAGACCACAGCAAAGAGAGGCAGACACCACCAGGCAGGGACAGAGGGGCTCACCCCAACACTTATTCAGGTGCTGTGCACCCATGTGCCTTCCAGGAGGGGGAAAAAATAGAAAAAACCCCAATCCTTGTGAAAAAGCGCCCATAAAATAAATTGCAGCAGCCCCCGTTCCTAATTGAAATAACTCAGCTCTTCTTTTCGTGTGTGCCTGTGTTTAAAGAGAAACCTGAAAGGCACAAATTCGTATTATGGACTAATAGCCTGGAAAATTTCAGTTTAAAAAACAAAGCTGGCTTTGAGTTACACAGGAGAGGCCTGAAAAAAAGCATCTGAAACCACTAACTTCTATTTTTTCCTGCATTTTTTACAACATAATATGGAGGAATGGATTTTATTTTATTTTATTTTATTTTATTTTATTTTATTTTATTTTATTTTATTTTATTTTATTTTATTTTAAAAACTTGATTTAAAAAAATAATCAACACAAAAATCCTCTCTCTGGCCTTCATGTGCCAAGTTTCAGCCCAGGGCAAATTTTTTACAGCTGAATTATACACCATGAAAAATAAGGGGCTTATAATGACAACATTGAGGGTCCCCTAACTATAGTGGTATGAATGGGGAGGGAGGTATAATAAGAATGGTCCATAGTGTGTAGCAGCAGCAATAAGTGAAGGAGCCCTTACTCAGCATGAGGAATTCTATATATCTTGGAAGGCTTTCATGAACCTAAACATTATTGCTAAGAAAGGAATAAACAGTTTGAACTGCTGTTGCCATTCATCCAGCACTCACACACTGAGGAATACACAGAGTTGTTCTCTCAAAACCTGGAGTGAAATATTCCAGACATAATTCTTACTCCAGGGCTGGAGAGGATTTTGAGCTGCTTGAAGGGAAGTTGGAGAAATACTCTTGCTCTGGGAGAATTTTTAAAAATTTTTTTTATAGCAATGATGATAATAAACTGTGTGCCTACAGGACACAAAGGATCATTTTTGGCCAGGGCTGGTATCTGTAAGTGAAGTAAAACCAAAAGAAGGAGGTGAACAAAATCACTTTTGTTTGCTTTGGGTCATTCCATCTTGAACATGGACCAAAACTGATGGCCCAGAAAATAAATAGAAAACAGTTTTTAAAATTTTTAAAACTGCTATTTCCAAAATCAAATCATCCATCAAGTTGGAGGCAGAAGTGGGATTTAGGCAGACAAGGGAAACAGGCTGTCTATGCCAACGCAGCCTGGGCATCTCCTTACAAAAGGAGATCAAATGTCAGGATTTCCACACAGAGCAAATCCCTTCTGTGCACTGCCATTTTTCCTTCTGCTCTCTGATTACATCAGGTCAATCAAAGCTTTGAGCTTCTGTCATTCATCTTTCATTTTAATTTCTGCTCATCTCTGTATGAACAGACACACAGAGTCTCACTTATAAACAGTTGTACCTACACATATCTCTATATTAAACATCTCTCCACTATATTTTTATTTTCTTTTCCTTCATATTTTCTATAGCAAGGATCATGTCAATATTCACATCAGAATTTTGCTATTTTCTGAAAGGAAAATTCATCTGAATATTTTTCAATTAGCTCAATGACTCCAGTCCTTTTATCAAAAGGACATGACTTTAACACATGATTCTCATCTCAAAGTGGGCATCTAGAAAAATTGTCTTTAAAATATATTTCAAGTGTTAATGACTTCCCAAGAGCCTATGCATTGCTAGCTCAACTCCACACATCTACTTTGGAAACATCTAACATTAAATAAGAAAATTTCCACTTCAAAATATTTTATTATGGTGTCTGTATCCCAAAACTGCTGCTGCCTTTCCCCTCTTCCTCATTAAAAACCACAATTATCAGCAACTGCTGATAATCTGGATTTCACCACATTTGCATACCAATATGATAAAATTTCAGAGCTGTTGTCAAGACTGTGATGTAAATTAAATTTATATCTCTTAGCACAGAAATTAAGATTATACTATGCTTCTTTCCGTATTACTTAATGAACCAATTTTTTTCTAAAATTTTTTTAGAATTTTATTTACTTCTGCTGGAAATCAAGTCCATGAGCATAAATTGAACTTGCAAATAAGTATTTGAACAGAGAAAGTAGTTCATAGTCTTAAATTCACACTGCTCAAGTAAACCCAGTCTTTAATCTCTGGAACCCATCTTGGACAAACGTTTCTAGAGTAAGTGTCAAGTTTCTGGCAGTAAATTTGGAATAATAAACAAGAATCTCAGGTGAAGAAACTTTCTAAGTCCCAAAACTGCATGAGTTACAAAGTTAATGTTATTAAGAAGAATTCCTGAGCACGCTATTTTTTCCATACCTGTGAAACTAAAGTTTAATGAGTTTGCAAAAAGTTTGGACATGGAAATAAGCAAAAATTACACATAGGTATGATCCTGAAGGTTTGGACACGTAAATTAGCAAAAACTACATATGTGAAAAATCCTAAAAGTAATTTCCTTGAAAGAGCACTGAATGAGTAGCCAAGCATTTAATTCTTAATTTTGAGAATTTCCTCCCAAAATTTGCCCTAGGCGGGATTTAACAAGATGCTGGAGAGCTAAAAACCAACATATCTCTCTTGAAAGTTTTGGGAGTTACTTTTTTCCTTGTATCTCCCCACGAGACTGTTAAAAAAAATAGGACTGAAGGGGAAAAAAGGAGTTTCAAATCACTATCAAAGCATCTTCCTATTTATTTCATATAAGCAAACCCTTCTTTTTCATAGATCAACATGGAGAGGCATACATTTCACAAAATGAGTTACTTGGGTATGAATTATTTTTTATTTATATCTGTGCAGTAACCAGAAGATTGGTGGATATGAAATTTTTCTATAAAGATGGAAAGGCTGAAAGCTTGTAAAATTATGCTGTATTGCTGCTCTTCAAAATAGTGGCAAATTTTAGTAGCAGATATTTTGGGTTGAAATTTGTATATTTAATAAAAAATATGGGGATTTCCCTTCTAAATGAAGTGGAGCAGGATATATGTGCATTGACAATATGTTCCAGGTTATATTTAACCAAAAAAAAATTTCAAAGCTTTTCAGGGAGGCAAAAATATTTTTCCTGAATGTCTGAAAAACCTTGGAAAGACATTTTGGAGGGGAAGGAAATGTTGTGAATTGAAATACTGAAAAATGTTTGGAAAGATCTTATGAACAGTACCCTGTCCATGTAAACTCAAATGTCTTTGTGGAGGCTCAAGTGGAGCCTTACACCAGCCACAGAGACAATTTGGGGGCAAGGGCTGCCCAAAACCTGTCACAGCTTTCTCTGTGTGAATACAGAGAGTCACTACTGCAATAACTTTTTAAAGCCCAGGCCAAGCTGTTCATCTTCCCCAGGCCTCCACGAGTGATGGGTACCCTCCAACCAGACTCCAAAATGACATCCAGCAGACCCAAGACAGCTTTCATCTATCCACAGAGACAGGATTGAAGAGGGAGGTTAAATATACATAATTATGTTCACAATGAAAAGTCGTTTTGCTGTAAGTTGTCCATCAGCCCTTTGTGTTACAAGTCCTCTTGTTTGGGTTGCCCATCCTGCTTTGTTCTGCACATGGGGCTGAGCATCCAATCCCAAAAAATCAGGTCTTCTTCACAAGCTGAAACTTTTCACACTCTTGGCCTCATTTTGTAGCAGTGCTTGCCCACGGTAGCTCACAGGAGCTACTCAATTTCGTTCAGCTCCTTTTCTTTACACAGGGACTTTGACTGGTCTCCTTCCTCTCCTTCACAAGAAAAGTGATTTTCCTAACGACACGGGCTAGACAGATGACAGATTGTCAGGACACAGCACATGTTTTCTTTAAGTGAGATTTTTATTTGTTATTTTAAGGTTATTTCCAGATCCCTGACACTTATTCCAAAAACCCAGGTAACAAAGACGGAGCTCAGAAACTGAAGTTATTCTTAGACTAATCAGCCTCTGATCTAAATCCACAACACTAATCTCATAATTTGGCACCACAGAGCTTAACCAGTCACATCTGGATAAGGTATTCTGAGCTAACAGCCATTTTGAGGCCCCAATGTTTTCAGCTTGTTTACCCTGGGAGGTGAAACACTCAGGCTGTTTTATTCTGAGACCTGCTTGGATGGAGAGAGGACAACAGTGACCCTCAATGAGATAGGGCTGAGATCACTGCTGCACTTGGAGCACACAGCTCTGTATTATTTCATAGCTCCTTATTATTTTGTAGGATATTTGTAGACTACACTTGTTAAAACCTATTGCATCCTTCAATTGTTGCCTGAAAAGGCTGACCTGGAACAGAGACTAGACAGAGTAAAAGGGATAAAATAGCTGTTTATTGAAAGGATACACCTTGGGCAGTGCAAGAGCCCAGCTGGGGCTACACTCAAATCAAATCCAAGATGAAGCCTGGTCACGAGTTTTTAGATTTTTACAAGTTTTGGTTCATCTACACATTGGGATCAATTTTCCAACCACAGCCCCAAGCTACGAAGTCTCAGCCCCCTGGCTTGCCCCCTTACCCTCGCCATTGTTTCTGATTTTTGGGTACCAGTTGTCCTTGATTCTCTAGCTAGAAAGGAATTGCTTTGTCTAACTACCCTGTGAAGAGAATTTACTAACACCTAATATGAAGTTTTGGAACTACACTAAGTAGCAGAGATTCTGAAAAATATAAAAGCTAAAACCCAAGGCATCACAATGAGGTGTTAAAATAGACTGGTATCCAACAGCCTCTGCTGGGTTCTCATGTTCAGCAGAGCTGTGCATGACATTGTCACCAACAGGGTCCCACAGCAGAAGAAATGAAGCTCCTTCCTTCTGATTACACTCACTGAAGACCCTAAAAGAAACCCCCTTACGCCACCCACTCCACCTTTTCAACACACAATCCTGAGAGAAAACACGATTACTCTGATTGTTGCCATTACAGTAGAGCAAGAGGGCTGTGCCAAGCCCAGGTCCCAGCCGTGTCAGTGCTGTGCAAACAAACACGGGGGGCATTCATGCTCCAGGCAGCCAGAGACAAAGGCAATATTATTACCGTGCCCATGAACTGAGGCACACTGAGATTATCCAACTTGCCCAAGGTCACGCAGGAAGTAAGTGGCAGAGCTGGAAATTGAACCCAGATTTCTTGAATTGCAGGCCAGGATTTTAACCACAAGGCCATCTTTCGTCTCTCTCTCTCTCTCTCTTTCCATGCCCCTCCCCAATCTTTCTATTTTAGCACACTTTTGAAAAAAATTGCTTTTAAAAATCCATTCGGCAATACTTTAGGTATGCTGTGGCCTCCACAACCGTATTTAGCACAATTATAGGCTAAAAGGAACTCTTGCAAATTATGTGCAAATAGATATGTCTTTATGTAAATCCAAGTTCTTGGAACAGAAGTCTACAGCCAAAAAAATACAAAGGTTTAAGACAGGGAGGAATTAAGCTCCAATTTTTTCCTCTTCGAAGGTTGGTAACTGAGGTACAACACTCTCCAGCTGAAGAATGGAGGGCACAGACTGGATGCCTGGGGAGTAGTTACACCAGCTCTAAAAACCTGTGATTTCACCTATACAAATGCAAAAGAAACAGACACTTGGTCATTGTTTCAGAGGAGTCTGCCATGAGTACGATTTTTTATATAAATGTACATCTTCTAAACCAGTTACTGCACAACTTGTGCAAGAACACTGACAGCCAGGCAACTTCCTGACACTGCACAGCCCATAGCAGACAGGGGAGCTGAGCACTGGAGGATTGTTGAGTCCAAACTGCATCGGGAACAGTCCATGGCTTGTGAAAACTTCAGGAGGCATTAGGTGTCCACTGCATATGCCAGGGACTGCACCTGGGTCTCAATGCCCAAACCTCTGTTCAGGCAGTGTTAGATTTACCAGCTAGAAAGGAAAATTCTCCAAGACTATTTTTAAGTTTAATGTCTTCTGCTCAAAATCCTTAAGCTTGGTTCACATGCTGGCCAATGTCAGTTTATGAGAATTACTTCATTCATTTGTCTAAACAGAGGAGGATTTGGTTGGGGTAGCACCAGGAGCAATGGGGGAAGAGGGAAACCATGAGGTTAAACAGGGAATTCTGTAGGTAGAAGACAAAGAAGGGCCAATAGCTCATTCCCTGCCCAGGACTCTTTTCCTGCCAGACTTATACTTGAACATATATATATATATATATATATATATATATATATATATATACACATATATATGTGGTTTTCTGGAAAATGTCAAAAACTAAAGAAACAGGGGATTAGCCTGGTTGGGAGGTGGAGGCAGTGGAGGCATTCCAGGACCACTCGTTGGGGACAGCACTGGGGGGAGTGCAGGATCTATGGACCTACTCAATTAGCAACTTCCCTGCTTACACCAGTTCAAATGAACATTACAGCCTGTGTTTCTCACGGGAGAATCACCTGGCACCCTCTGCACAGTGCTCATGGCATCTGCAAACAGGACCAAATGTGAGTCAGCAATGTCCTGGCAGCCAGGAGGAGCATCCATGTCCTGGGAGCATCAGGCACAGCTGGACAAGAGAAGGGATTGTCCTGCTCTGCTCTGGGCTGGGCTGGAGCAGCCTCACCTTGAGTCAGTTTTGGTCACTGCAATATAAAAAAGATATTAAACTGCTGGAGAGCATCCAAAGGAGGGCAACAAAGATGGTGAAGGGCCTTGAGGGGAAGCTGTGTGAGGAGCAGCTGAGGACCTTTGGTCTGTTCAGCCTGGAGGAGTCTGAAGGGAGATCTCATGGCAATTACAACTTCATCAGGGGAAGAGGAGGGGCAGGCACTGATCTCTGCTCTGTAGTGACAGTGACAGCACCTGAGGCAATGGTTTGAAGTTGTGTCAGGGGAGATTTAGGCTGGATATTAGGAAAAGGTTCTTCATTCAGAGGATGACTGGGCACTGATCAGGCTCCCCAGGGAAAGGTCACCAAGCCTGACAGAGCTCAAGGAGAGTTTGGACAATGCTCTCAGGCACAGGGTGAGATTCCTGGGGATGGTGCTGAGCAGAGCCTGGAGCTGGACTCGATGGTCCTTGTGGGTCCTTTCCAGCTCAGCATATTCTGTCATTCTGTGATTCTCTTCACAATGAGGATCACTCAGGAATGGCACTGGTTGCTTTAGCAGAGCAATCCAGCCCTGTAATATGGTAACCTTTGGCAGTACTTGGACACAGCAAAGGCTGTGGAGTTCAATTTCAGACTGATCCAGCAGCAGGCAGGAGTACCAGCAATGCTGGCTCAGCACTTCCACCAGGACTGGTGCAACTCTCTCTAACTCATTCCTTCTGGGCTCTTTTTTAAAGTGCCAGCTGGGACCGTGCTGCTAAGCTGTCCTCTGAACAACAACACTGTTAATAATAATAACAATATTCAGGTCTTACATAGCATTTTTCACCTTTAGATCTTAAAGTGATTTACTATGGGAGGCTTTGGAGGGCTTTAAGAACAGATTATACAGACATCTGTCAGGAATAAACCAGATTTCCTGACCCTGCCACAAAGCAGTGGAATATTTCAATGCTCTTTCCAGCCCAGAATTTCTATGATTTCCCCCATTTTGTATAGAGAGGACATTAACTAATGCAGCAACAAGGTGACCTCTGTGGGCAACACAGATGCTGCTTTCAAGCCCCCATGGCAGCCCAAGATATCATAAATGGTAAAAGAAAAGAATTTAAGATCTCCCCACCCTAAATGTGCTCAGCAATTGTAGGTGGTCTCTGTGGGAATGCACCAGTATACCTCAGATTGGGCAATTATAAAAAGATAACATTTCCAATGGTAGGAAACCAGATGTTGTGTGGGAGCCTTGAAGAAGGCTTTTGCCAATGGCAAAAATAGGATTCATCCTTCAGGATGGGGATAGACAGACCCCAGCTCTCTCTTCTGACAAAGGGGAGCTGGACCAGGTAATTAGACTGGACACTTGACTTTTTGGTTGCTAAAGATAGATAAGAGACATCACAACCAGCCTGGGAAGAGGGAGCAGGATATTCCCATGGTTTCTTTGCAGATAGAGAGCTCCCATGAGCACCCAGACACCTCAAGGGGCTCATTTCAAAGTCAGGCTACAATGGCTCTGAAACAACACTTTACCTGCACTCTCATTTGCATCAGGAGAGGCCCAAAGTGCCACAGAAGTTAGTTAACAGAGGAATTTAAAAATGCACCTTGGCAATGGTAGAATGGAGATCATGACAGCAGCCTATGCATTGCTGGTGATGGTTTTGTTACAGTGACACCAAGATGATATTCAGCTGCAACTGGAATAAAAGAAGCAGATCTCGGTGTGCTCCAGAAAACTTCCAGGTGAAGAGCAGCTGGACTGACCTCAGAGCTGCTGTGAAAGGCCCCCAGAGATTCCCCAAGACTCTATTAGTAAAAAATATTTTTTTAAGTGGGATCTCAGGGATCATATTATTCTCTTGCAGGTTTTTGTGGTTTTTCTTTTCTTTCTTTTTCTTTTTTTTTTTTTTTTTTTTTTGTTTGTTTTGGTTTTTGGGTTTTTTTGTGGTTTTTTGTTTGTTTTTTGTTTGTTTTGTTTTGTTTTGGATTGGGTTGGGATTTTTATTGTTGTTTGGGGGTTTTGTTGTTTTTTGGGGAGGGGTTGGGATTGTTTTTGCTTTTGTTTTTTGTTTTGTTTTTGGTTTTTTTTCCCACTAATGAACCTAGCTCTTTTGCTTAAGTATAACAAAATTTGACTCTGGTTTAAGTTTATCTAGTGTGTAAAATGGTGACATGGCCACTGAGCATTCTTAGGAGCAAGAGATCCAAGCACACTAAAGGTGCAAACCTGCCCTGTGGACACTCTGCAGAGCAATACATATTTAGTGGCCCTCAGGGGACTAGAATTTCTTCGTAAACATCAGTCTAAGAAGCAAAATCAGCAAGTGCCAACAAAAAGAGGAGCATTCTCAAGCCAAGCACGACCTCATGTTCTTTTGCAAGGGACGCAGAAAAGTGATGAGAAATGAGAACATTTTGCACTGCAGGAATAAACTCCTCATTGTCACCGTTCAGGGTTGGAGTTTAATCATCTTGTACTTCCATACCTGTATCCACAGACCAGCACCTAAAAGGCCCCTGGAAAAGTCAAACAGCAGAACAGATCTTAGCTGAACAGCTGATCCATTCAGATTTCATGATTTTAAGAACAATTTTA
The DNA here is from genome assembly GCF_052056855.1 of Sturnus vulgaris. Lineage (NCBI taxonomy): Eukaryota > Metazoa > Chordata > Aves > Passeriformes > Sturnidae > Sturnus > Sturnus vulgaris. The sequence continues at coordinate 110,227,737 of NC_142245.1, read as the reverse complement.
TGAGATGGAAATGATTTTAAACTCTTTTTTCAAGAATGAAAATATTTTTAATGACTTTTTAATTTTAATCCTTTTTTTGTTTTCTCAAATAAGGAAATATAAAAACAATAAACATCAACCTATTCCATTCTGCAGACCATTTTTCTGCTTTTAGAAAATATTTTTTATAAAAAGCTTTCAGCGCTCAGTAAATAAAGTCGGTGAATTCTTTAAAATCTTTTTTTTTTTCCCCAGGGAAAATCTTCATTTGTGACAGAAGCACACTTTTTGTCAAAATCAGGTTTTGGTGGAAAATTTTGACCACCTGTGGAAACGAAATCTGCAAACAGCGTGTAATTTAGGAGTCGGATGGAGATAAATTCAATGGACTGATTTTTAGTTTCTCATGTTTCAGAGTGAGGCAGGGATCCAGGCCCCTCCATGCCAGCACGGCCACAGGGTTGGACTCTTATCAAAGCAGTTGCCTTTGGGGCTCTCACGAGATCAGGTTTTTACTCCCTGAGAGCTCCACGTCTTTGAAGGGAGCAGGAAGGGCACAGGAACAGCCTCATTTCAGCATCAACCCCAAGGAGAACCAGGGGTGTGGAGGGACTTCAGAGCTTTAAGAAATGGCAAACAGAGAACCAGCCCTGAATTTTCCCAATGGATATAAGGAAAAGACGTTCAAGCATAGTTTAAAGTTTTTTACCAGTTAAAAAAAAACAAAACAAAACAAAACAAAACAAAACAAAACAAAACAAAACAAAACAAAACAAAAAAGGAACAAAAAAAACCCCTTCAACAAAACCCATGTGAACTTGTTCACTCATCACCTTGAATAAAAAAGGGCAAACTCTCCCCATTCCATGAAGCTATTCTTGGCCACTGTGAGCTGAAAAGCAGGGAGGGCAGTTTGAAGGGGGCAAATACAATTAATGCTCCCACTTTTGCCATATTTCTGGGCCCAGGGGACAAATCAGGAAACTTTATGTCAGCAGGAATGTGAACAATAAAGGCAAAGTGGGTTGCATGTTAGAAAACCATTTCACTCCCTTTTTATACTTCTTTTATTTTATTTTTTTGCCCAGCAGTATGATGTGTTAACAATTTTGTTGGTTTAACAGTTCACACTTCCAGCACATTTATCCATTGGCACATGGGGGTTTTATGCATTTAACAGTTTTCTTCATTAAAGTGGGTTCCACTGTGTCTTAAAAATTGTTTTCCTTAGACTGCGTGTTTGTTATTTTATATGGTGTGACTGAAAAGCAGGCCAAAATTTTGGCCTTGGAAAATGCACACTGCAGAGAGGAGCCCAGCGCGGGCAGCAGGATTAGCCTCCCTCAAAGCCCAGCACAAATTCTTTTAAGAACTGCTGATTGCACTTTGAAGCTTTTCTCTCCTAATTGCTGGAAGATTCTTAATTTGTCCTGAGCTGGGGAAAACGAATTGCAGATGTATGTGCTGCAATCAAAACCCTCTCTGCACAGGATCTTTGGAGACATCCTTCACCCCCTTTCCTCAGCGCCTTCCAACCACCTGCTTTTTTACAAAAACGGTGCCAGCATTTAAATTTCTTTATTAATTTTTGAAGGGAGGGCAGGGGCTGGGGGAAGGGAGAGGGAGGCTGTTATTTCTACAGAAGCAGGACTGGTTCTTAGAGGCATAAGAGACACCCAGGTGTTTTCACAGCGAGCCCTGTGCAGGGCCCTTTTGGAGCCCAGCTCGATTCCTGTTTGCCAAACTACACTTTCAAGAGGTGTCAGATATCCAGAACCTGTTTCAAATGCCAAGTCAAGCAATGGAGGGGAAAAAAAAAAACAAGGGGAGGGAGGAGGGAAGAAGGGGGATGTGGGGAAAAAGGAAAGGGGAAAAATGTTCCTCCTCGAAGAAAAAGGTAGTTGTTCCAACTTGGCTGTTTCTTTTTAAAATAATTAGTTAAGCAGTGCATAAAAACAGGTAAGTCTGTTCTGCATTGCTCATAGCCTTGGCAGGCCCTGTCCTTCCCCACGTTGGAGGAATGCCTGTGAACCACCACTGCACAGGAGAAGGGAGGGGAATTGTATCGCTGTGACCTAAGGCAACCTAGCTTGTAAGGTTAACCATAATTTTTTAAACTAACATGACCTCTGTTAACCCCTCCACTCCAATCTTGAAGAAAAAAATAAAAAAAAGGTAAGAGAGAGAAACATGTTTACAAAACCACTAGAAGAGTAAAGGGGGAGCAAGAAGCTGGACATCTTGTTCCTTTGGTCTCCCCTCCATCCATCCCTCACTTGCTCCTTTGTCCCTGTGTGTCCCCAGCAGTAACTGGTGTTTACTGGGCTGTGATGCAGCATGTCTAGGGACGTTGCTTTTTCTAATGAGTCACAGAATCATAAAATTAAACCATTCTGGGAAGCCAAAAAATTCAGCTCCATGTGTGCATTCAGGGCTTTGCAGGAATGTTCATGTCTGGATGTCTGAGTCACATGCTCTCACGGTAAACGTGATACATCCTCTTTTTAATGACACCATTGGCCTGATTTATTTATTTTATTTCCCTCTACTCATCCCTCTCCCCTCATTCTGCAGAAGAATGCAGGCTATTTCCTCCAGCTGGGACGCCAGGTAAACCCACCTCAGGCACTCTTTGCCCTTCCCTCTGCTATAGCTGCCTTAATTCAAGCAACCAAAGGCAATGCCAGCCCGGCTCTGGGCCAGCTGGAGGTGGCATGGGGCCATGGTCTATGGTGTAGTCAGCTTTTGTGTCAACATTTGGATGCTGAGTTCATCTTAACCAGAATGTGCCAAGCTCAAAGGAAATCCAAGTCTGCCACAGAAAATACATATGCAACACACAGCCCACACATAGACATTGGCTCAGGGAAGGGACCGACTTATTTCTGGGGCTCAATATTTTCTCTAGGGCTTATTCTTGCCTCCATTCACTTCTGGTCAGTCAGAGTCAGATGTGGCATGAGGAAATGGGTGTAGGAACAGTATGGAGAGACCTGGCTTCGTTTCCCACCAATGCACAAGCTGCAGATGCTGCCTGAACTGTGCTTGAATACTCACCTTCACCGTGCCCCACCAGCTCACACTAAACTCTGACTTCACATGGAAGTGAAGTTAGGCCCCTCTTAAAATATTTTTTCTTTGAAATGCTTCCTTCCTTGCTTAAACAAGCATAAACAAACACTCCTGCTTATGTATTTATAATTATTAAGCATGGAAAATCTACCAGTTAAGTAACGTTAATGTACAAAGTAAGGCGGAAGAGGCCAAATTCTCAAATGGTATGAACTGGCAGATATTCAAGCCCTCACTGGAAAAATAGGCTTAAACTACCATTCATCTAATATGTAGTCCAGCCCTCCATCCTATAACGAGCCCATTTACAATTAATTGTTTATATAGAAACATAGAAAGGCTTGGGTAGGAAGGAACTTTAAAGACCATCTGATTCCACCCTCCCAGGATCAAGCACAGATAAGGCTGCTCAGGCCCCATTCAACCTGGCCATGAACACTTGCAGGGATTTCTAGTCCTGTTGTGGTGCACCAAACATAGGAAATACCACGGTTTTTCGGTATCTACTACAGACCACTCACCCATCAGGAGATGCACTGAGCTCCTCTCTCCCCAAACCCAATTTTTGGAAAAAGTAAAAAACTGCTGCTGTCACTGTCTGTTCTGGGTTGTTTTCCTTTGTAAAAGGTTCCTGTCATCCAAGAGAAGACAAACACCTGATTCCAAGGATGAAGCTGAGCACCTAGTTTCAGCACCTGCTTTCTGGAAGTACCTCCATCTACACTAAGTGAAAAGGAGATGAATTTAAACTAATTCCTCTCACCTCATAACTACAGTCAGTGACATGAGGGAAGTGCAGGTTTGAGAGCCAGCTTCCAGCCAAGGAAGAAGCCAGGCAGTTGTGCTAGGGATAGCAATTATCCCACAGAAAGGTCTGGGGTCTAGGTGTGATCTCACCTTTTTGGTCTGAGGACCAAAGGAAGGTGGGTTCTAAAAGCCTTGTAGATGTGATCACTGTGCTGCTCCTGTGTGTGCCAAGAGGGTCCCATCCCAGATGTTGAAGAGTCTGAAAGCAGCTGTGGCTGGACATGGAGTGACTGAGAGAGAACTCAGCCTTTGTCAAGTCTTGAACTGAGTCCTAGGAACTCTCTGGGTGATTAATGCTAGGCCTAAGCCCTGCTGGGACTCTTCTAAGAGTTTAGCAGTATAACCAGTCAAGTCTTAAGACCAGGCCTTAGTATAGAAGTAGCACATCAGGCCACAATATCTCAGTAGGTCCCACTGGAGCACTTTGTAAGGCAGTTCCAAGGATGGAGCTGCAGCCCCTTCATCTGTACTTGGATGTCAGCAACTCTTTTCATGGGCCATGTGCTCATGATTTCATTGTCTGATTTCTGGACGTCAAGAAAAAATATTGGAGACTCATTTTCTAAACTAAGCAAAGGGGAAGAGAAACTGCTGATGGAGAAGAGCAAACTTGTCTCACGCTGAGGACTACAGTTCCTCCAGAAAGGCATCACTGGCACGTGTGTATTTGTCCAAGCCTTCCAATTCCCACCCTTCCTCCAACCTGCTTTTTCTATTCTAAAGCTGTTTGGAAACTACTGAAATTCTTATTATTCACAAATATTTAGTGTCTCAGAGTTTGAATGAACCTTTGCTGCTTTTACAAATTCACTTTGAGTTGAAGAAACAGAATTCAGTAACATTTTTCTACCTCATTCACTTACGATGTTGATTTATGGTGGTCTTGTGCAGTGGGGAGTTGACTTCAGCATCTTAACTGATGATGAGCAACAGCACATCTCTGAGATATCTGTGTGGACAGAGAAAAGGGTTCCTGAGGCTATTTGACACAGTAAAATAAAAAGCCTTGTATCAGACATAGTTAATGCAATGAATACATGAGCATCTATCTGAATATGATTTCCCAGTCTCTGGAAAAAATTTTAATAATGAAGTTTCACCCAGGTTTGAACTGTTTTTCAAGGTTTGGGGTTTTTTTTTCATTATTCCCAGACACTATTTACGTTCTCATTCTATAGTTTGTGGGCTCCATGAGACCTGACTGAAGGAAAGTGACAGGCAAGGGGCTGTGAGACCTGATAATAGAATTCGGTGTCGGATTCTCATTTCTGGGCCACATTCTCTACTTCACTGTCCCCTGCCTTTTAATGTCCTCCCAGATTTCTTAATTCACAGTCTTATTCCTTGACATTGTCTCTTGAGGTTTTCTCAGCCAGAACAGAGAGCAATGCATGTAAAATTCATTTGGTCTTAAAACTATTGCTGTAATGAAAAAATACTTTTTTTCCCTCCCTTTCCTGGAACACCTTGAGATTACATCAGAGTCATGAGGGAAATGAGAAAGAATCTGGGTCATCTTTCCTCACTCTCCCTTTTTGTACATTTTTGCCTGATGATTTAGGTGAAACATCTAGTATGAATGTTGGGATTCTCATTCTTACTCCTCTGACTTTTAACTGATGAACAAAAAGCACTGTAATTTGTTTCAGTCCTTGATTTGGACTAGTATTGCATATATATATTTTGTAACTTTTTTATGTACCAAAAGGACATTAAATAAAATTTGAATAACTTTAAAAGTACACAAAACTATTATTAGTTCTTCAAAACTTTTAGAGATTTTCTGAAGCTGCTGAAATCATTTTATTTTTTCAATTTAATTAACTTAAACTTAAATTGACATCCTGTAATCCCTGCTAAACCAGGCCACAGGTATCAGTAACTGAGCATCTGAAATGATGGTCTAATTTGAGGCAGGTTTTACCTTTGCTCTCTTCACAGGAACATTGTAAAGCATTATAAAATAATTTAATGTTGAATAAATATGTGGGTACTAGTGTGATGGATACCATGGAAAGTTCTACAAGAGTGTAAAGTATTCACTCCCTGACCCTGAAATAAATAGAGTTTGATGTTGAACATCAGAGGAAACCAATCAGTAGGAGCAGCCAAAGCACCCTGAACAATTCAGGGACAATTATATCTACTACAGACCTTTTTCTCCTCTATAGCACCAAGCACAGAGCCTTCCACTGATGCCATCAGACTTGTCACCCCAGTCACCCTCACCTTTTCTGGTTGCCACTCCTATCTCAAAGCCTGGAGCTCCATCTCACTGTGCACCACACAAATTTTCCACACAGCCTCCAAGCTCTCCTTCCAGTCTCTTCTTTCATTATATTGGCAGGATCCTCACCATCAGATTAAGGAGAATTACTGCAAGGCTGCTTCCTTCTGTGCTCTGTAAAATACTGGGATGGTGAGTAATTAAAGCATCATAATTGCAGTCTTTCAGCTACTCCACATGTCACTGAGATGGATCCACATGGGAGGTGAGAAAATCAGGATCTTCCACTGTAATTCTGAGATGGATGATGGTCAATTCAGAGGCCCTCTGGGAAAATCAACTGCCTCAATCCTGATAAGCAGCCCTTAGATGAGATTTTCAGAGACATTTCCCTGATCTGGATGGATTTTCACTAGAACTGCCAAATCCAAAGTCTGACTTCAGAGAATCCCACAGCTCCCATTCCAAATCTTTGCTCCACAGACTCAGTCTAGTGGAAGTTTAACAAAAAATTTGCTTCCTTCTTTTTTTTCCAGACAGCCTAAAAATATCATTTTTTCCTCTGACATTAAGAATAAATTCAGCTAAAATTTTGCAAAAAAACTTAGGTTATGGAAAGAAACCAGTGATGCTTGGATACACAACTGGAGGTAGGTATTGTGTTAGAGCATGTTGCTCAAATAAACTTCAGTGTCTGATATTTCCATTTAAGTTTGATTTGGTTTATATTTAGTGATCCAGAAGTGGATCATGACTGATCATGAACCCAGTGTATTTCCCTGTGAACACAAAAATTTTCAGCCCTTTCTGGGGTCACAATATAGTGCTGTTAAAGAACTGAAGATGAAAAAAATTCCCACTGAATTAAGTTGGTAGGAGGAAGAAACAACCCCTATGGAAAACAAATGAAAATCAAGCTCTGATTCATCTGAATGGAACTCCAATTTGTGAAAAATGCAAAGGAAGGACATGGATTCCCTCCCCCCTCCACAGGAAAAGCAATCAGCAAAACCAAACAATTTCAGCTCACATTCTGCAGAAGCAAAGAAATAAATCTGCATAGCCACTAATAGGATTCCTCTGAATGAACTTGAGCCCAACAGTAGCATATAGGCAGAAGCCTGCATCCCAAAATAGAAACCTCTTGGAATCCACAGCTCATCTGGACAGGATTAGAGAAACGCTCCCTGAACATTTAGTGAGTTGAATTGAACCAATTTACAGCAGTCCTGGAACGTCCCAAACACAGAAGCTCTGAAAACAATGGGATAAGAAGGAATTCTTTGTCCACTGCAGCATAAAGCAACTATTTCAGGCAACAATATCAGTGATGTTAATGGCTGCAACACAATCTTTGGGTAGCTCTGAAGGCACTTTTGAAATCTGTGGCTGGCCCTTGGGTACAATTCTGGAATTGTACCCAACAGAATTTTTTTTCACTGGTTTCACAGTTTCAGGGGAGATTAGTCAGATTTGCCTCTGACTTGTTTTTTGGTCACCCTGAAGCAGAACAATGCATAACATGATGACAGTGAGGTTTGCTGTGGGGAAATTAAGATTTTCTTTCCATGGGGTATCTGGAGGGGAAAGCAGAGAGAATTGTCAATACAACTCAGCCACTTGATCCAAAAAACTTCTGAAAAAGTCACTCAAATATGATAGGACCAAGATTTAAACACTGAGAAAGACCAAAGTAGCCCATGCCTGTAAAGTAACATAAAATGTTCATTTTTTCCAAAGTATAATTCAGGGTCACTACCCAGATCCCAGCTGACATTCAGGAAAAGGGTTTGGAGGAGCTGGACTGCACAACCTGGTAGAGCAACACTGTTCTATCAGTGTTACTCTTTCAGAAATTATCCTCTGTTTAAGCAGACTGTAAGTGAAAAAGGGACTTTTCTTATATTAGTATTGTTTCATCAAGGTGCTATTTGGCAGCTTTGTATCAACATGAAATAGTGAACTTCAACCCCTCTGTCTCCAGGGAAAGACAAGCAGCCCAGATTTGGTCCTGAAGGAAACAGAACTCATGGGAGCCACACTAACACTCAGATCATGGGAATGGACAGAGCATAAATACCTAGAGAGAACAGATGAAAAGATCAGGGATGTATTTGGTCCCAGGTGGTGTAATAATGTTCCAGATCACATCAAGTGGACAAGCTGCAGTCTGAAACCTCCTCCTCCTCCTCTGCACTACCAGAGAGGCTGCAGCCATTCCATCCTGATCCCGATTAAAAGCTGTCCAGATTTATCTCCGTGGTATTTTTAGGCTGCATGTTCTTACCAAGAGCTCTTTGAAACTGATGTTGAACAGAGTTACTCCTGGCTTATGTCAGAGCAGGGAAGATTCAACCCCTAAGAGATTCAGCAGCTCTTTTAAGCCCGTTTTGCTTAGGCTCTGGATGAGAAGCCAATTGCAGAGAGACCGAGAGTGCAGCATGATAAACAGAATATCCAGAGTTTTCATAACAGGGATTAGGAAACACTAAAGATTTTAGAGGGGTTAAAATTCATTTAGTTGGCAAAAAGGGACAAGAGCTACTACATTTTAGATACCAAAAATCTGAAAGTGCAAGGCAGCACTTGGTGTGAGTCTCTAGCTCAAAACTGGGGCCTGGATACAGGTACCTGCAATTTCAGTGGAAACCTTCCAGACTTGGGCTCAGCAGGCTGCAAAATGTCATAACTTATGCCATGAGAGTTTTCCTCAGACAAAAACAATCCTTGCTTGGGGAAAGAGGCTTACTCAGACACACTGAGTCATTGTCTGTGTTTCCCTAATGACAATCTTCACATTGAGGGGTTTTAACCATTTCAATCAAGCTTTATATCAAATTAGAGGTCTTAGATGCATTACATTCTTGCAGTTTTAAAAAATAAAAATAGGTGGCTAAGTGGAGAAAGAAAGGCCTCTTAATTCTTCCATAGAAGAAAAGAATTAATTGTGAGCCCAGTTTTTATTAGATACCTAAGATTCCATGTATTGGATGGTAGATGCAGAAATGCCAAATGGGCAGGGGCTTCAGACACATCACTGGTTTGTTGTAGTGTTGATTCTCTGATGTTTAATGCAGGTTTAGCTTACATGCACCCTCAGTGCCACTGAGTTTAAAAGTCAACCAACATGAGATACAAACCCTTCAGAAATCAGGAGTAACCAGGGCATGTTCTTGTGGGTGTCTTAATGCAAATAATTGGACAGATAGATGATAATTATTGTTCCTAGAAGGTTTTCAGAAATACAAAAAATTCATGGAAGAGAGGAATAACATTTACAAAACGAGCAAGATGATTTTCAGGAATATTTTTTCTGTTGAACTCAGTTATGGGGTGAGTACCTCAACTGGTCTTATATGTATTGATCAAACACCCTTAAAATATATAAATATGACTATAAAGTCACAGTATTTGAAATGATCATTTCACTGAACAACTATGAGACGAAGACATAATTTTCTGATGAGCCAGATAAAGTAGCCACAGCAAACACTAAAGATCATTAGAAACACATTGCAGCTTTGAGAAATCACTTCCTCCCTGGCATGAATAAGAGGTCACCAGACACGCATACAGAAGGTGTGATGTATCATTTCTCCCATGGAAGAAAGGAAACCACCTCAGGGCTGAGCTGTGCATGACTCCATTTGGCAAACAGTCCAAATATTTTGAAGCAGAGTGTTTCTGTGCAGAAATTTCAAGAGATGTGTGTTTATCTTCTTATTCTTTACAGTCAGCTTACAATTCAGAGTGGGGAAAATATGATTTTCAGTGGAAAAGGTTTGATAGAAATGACTGTTGCAATGGATTATTTGTTGCATTTTCGTTCAATGCTCAAAGATATTTCCATGATTAGTGGAAAATCCCTCATTTGTACACCGTATGGGGATGGCATTCATCTTGCCAAAAACACCTGCTCTGGCATTGATTTTGAGGGTAAGGATTTCATTTAGCAATTACCAGTGCATTCTTTAGTATCCCAGTCCCAACAGGTCTTCATCTGTCCAGGCCTTACATTTCTTAGCTTGCAATATGTGATTTTTGCCCAAAAAACATCACTCTGGAGATGGTCTCATCTTGGGACTTTCCATGTATCCTCTTCTCGTAGATTCACATGGACAACTGTTTGCTTTAGGATGAATCATGTCATGTTTTTACAGTTTCTGACACTTATAAATATTTTGCTTCCGCCTGGCGGTGAAGTCAGCCACTTACTATTATTAAATGTCGTGCTGCATTATTCCCCTTTCTGGGGGATGATCTCAGTGGAGCCCTGACCAAATCCAGCTTCACTCTCAGATCTCACAGAGATGCTACTGGTGTGTCTCCCATTTGTGACATCCCTGGTTACCAGCTGTGTTGAAAACCTGTGCTAATATGTTGGATTTTCTTGTCCTCTCAAGGTGATTCCAGACCTGTGGTTTATGGATTGCCTTTGTGGTTTGCTAAAGGTCAGGCCCTGGATGCCTCTAAATTTTCTTAAGTGGAATTCAAACACCGCAGATGTGTTTGTGTTCAAAGCAGCTGTCTTGGGTGGTATGGATTCAGATTTGGTGCTTGTGCCCAGGATTGCTGCCTCTCCTCTTCTTTGGGGCAGTGATCAGATGTGGGTGTCTCGACCTCTCACTGCACCATCCATCCACCATTGTTTGTTCAGATCCCTCCAAAATTTCAGGCTCAGGCTAGACCCCAAGTCACATTTCAAATTGTGCAACCTTGCTCCCACCCCATCCGGAGGCTGATGCCATCCCTGCCTTTGGCCTGACTCAGTAAATGTAATTCTCACTCTCTTTTTGCTGGCTCGAAGGCAGTGACTGCACCAGCCATAACTCAAAATTGTGAACAGATGAGTAGATTACTTACTTGAACTGTACTCAATCATTACATCACCCTTGTACTGAAAATCACAGCACTGGCTCCCCATAAGATTTTGCATCCACTTTTGGGTTTGGCTCCAGAGCTACTGGATTTACTCACTTGCTCCAGCTTACTTAAAAGAGCTACTTGTGCCTCATAGACATCCTCAGACTCTGAGATCAGTCGGTGCCGATTTATTGATCATTCCAACACTCTGACTGAAAACTGCTGGTGTTGAAGGCTTGGCTCCTCCAAACGTATTTTGTGGAAATCCCTGCAACCTTCATCCACGAGGGGAAAGGAAATAAATCTGCAAAACTGTCCAAACACAAAGAGAAAACATTTTCTTGAGGCTGACAACAGCTTGGCCTCAGCAAAGGGAGAGCTCAGATAGTTTTTTTTCTTTTTCTTTCATGAAACACTTTCTGTGTAATCTTTGCATTCAGAAATTTTCCTGACTCAGGAATAGCTGTGGATGCTAGACAGGGTGCAGATTAGAGCAGTGAGGAGTCAGAAGGCTGTGGCACATAAGTCTGCCCGCCCAGCAATGATGGGTAAGCCCCTGGGAAGGCCCCCAAAACAGCAACTCCTGGGCTGGGATGCTCAGAACTCCAGGCACTTCCAGCACAGCCATGACTCTGCACTGAGCAGTTTTAAATCAAAACTCTTTTGGAGGTGCTGACCTTTCCCTACAGCAGAGCCAATGCTGGCTGACTCGACCTGTCCTGCTGTCTGTCCGTGGCTCCCTCACTGTGGGTCACTGTGGGTCACTGATACCTACCTGCTCCTCTCACCATCCTGCTGCTGCTTGGAAGTCAAGCCTGATCTATGCTGAGCAATGAGCTTGGAGAAAATCAGCTCAGGACAAGAGCAAGGGTGTGTAAACCATGAGTCAGGGCACCAGTGAGGGCTTTCCAGCCCTGCCCTTGATGTGCAGCCACCCCTGCTGCAATGAGGGGCACTGCTGTGCACTCCATACAGAGTGAAATTATTCATAAATGCTGCAAGCTGAGCCAGCCTGGGGCTCACTGCAGAAGATAAAAAAAAATCCACAAATGAAAACCAGCATTTACAACCAATTGGCACCTCCCTAAACAGGCTCACCTGGTTGGTCAAAGTCTGTGTCCAGGCGTGGAGAAAAGGATGATGTTCATGAGTCAGGTCAGTTCAGACTGATGGGTCAGTGTCTCATCGGAGAGGAGAGGAGAGGAGAGGAGAGGAGAGGAGAGGAGAGGAGAGGAGAGGAGAGGAGAGGAGAGGAGAGGAGAGGAGAGGAGAGGAGAAGAGAGGAGAGATATGGCTGACAGCTATGAACATACCTGAACAAGAGAGCCAAGGGGGAGAGACCTCTGGCAGCAACTCACAGGCAGGGGATGGGGGTGGCTTCCCAGTCATCACTGAATCATAGAAATATAGACCCATTATGGTTGTAAAAGTTCTCTAAGACCATTGAGCCCAACCATTAACCCAGCACCGTCACATTCACCACTAAATCATCAGCAAGATGCACACATTATCCTCTCACCAGCCCCTGAGGACAGGGCTTGGCTCAGTCCTCAGGGACATCAATGGAAGCAGTTTCAGAATCCCAAACTTTGCCTTGCTTCTTCCCAGGCTGAGTTTCAGGGCTTGCCAGCCTGGCACAGCTTTGGCACAAGCCACGTGTGTCTGGACCTACGGATTATCCACTCCTTTATTAGCTCTCCCCTCTTTCAAACCTTGCCACATGTGCTTTGTATTCTCCCTTGAAGCTTTCCACAGCAGGGCTGCAGGGAAGCCTTAGGAATGGCTTCATCAGCACAAGATGTCACACAATAAATGCCAAATGTTATTATCAAACACAACTCCTAGGCACATGCAGGATTGGCAGAGGTGCTTAACTTTAGGGAGGGCCCCAAACAGGCTTTGGACATGTTTGGCTGCAAGGCTCCAACACTGCTTCACAAAGTCCTGGCAAAAACTGTGATACTGTCTCGGCTCACTCAGGGAAAGACAGGTTTCAAGTTAACTGCTTGGGGCTTGCTGTGAGCATTCATGTGATCCCCAGCCCATCCAGATGTAGCTCCATTCATTCCCACTCTACAGATGGCCAGAGCAATCCACTCCCTGTCATGTGTAATGAAGGGCAGGAAGGAGAGAGGATTTTTGACATGTTTAAATATTATCCAAAACAAAGAAATATCTCAAAAGCCAGGGATGCATTTAAATAAAATAAAGCTGCCAGCAAAATCCCATATTTGCTACAGCTCATTCCATTTCATCCTCAGAGCCATTCCTCTGCAAACATGGCAGCTCCAGTAGTTTGGTGTCCAGATGTTCCCTGTCATACACTCTGCACTGCATCAAGAGTTTTTTTCCTGATGTGACTCCTTAAAAACAGTGAACTCTGATTCCAGGACAACCTGAGTACACTTTTCCATAATGAGGGGCGATTGAAAAAACACGGCTGTTGACTTGGCTAGTGAAACACGGGCTTTTTTGTTCTTCTCTTCATCTTTTTTAATTCTCCAGCTGGCTGCTAATCCAGCATCATCAACATCTTTTTGCATTTTATTCCTTAAGCCATTCATATTATACACATTCCTGTTTTTAAAATACAGATTTTAAAAGTGATTTGATGTGGCTTGGAATAGTGACATGCTTACACATTTATAAAATATTCATTAACTTGGGGGAAGGAAAAGAAAAGATTGAATCTTTTATTTTCTTTCCTTCCCTTTCTTCATTTCCAGCATACAAAATTATTTGCTGGTCATTTAGGAACCGCAGTGTCAAAATGTGGTTGCCCCATGGGGAGGAAAAATGACAGTTCATCTTTACAGTTTTCAAGTTAGTTGTTAAGAAGTAGCTTTGGCAAAGGCCAAAGTCAAATTGATCCTTGAGCTGCAATGTGTAAAGCCTATGTTAGCAATTCTGCTCTGTTATTGAGAACACCTCTTCCCACAGTCCTGAAATCTGCCAAATCCTAACCAGAAGATGATGCTCTACAGTGCCTTTGTTCCAGCCTTGTGAATCCCAGTCTCCAAGTCACAGCAGCCAGTTGCTCTTGTCCCTAGGCTCAGTCATTCCTGGACCTCCAGTGAGACCAGCAAAAAAGAAAAAAAAAAAAAAAAAAGCCGATTTGGAACCCTTCTCAGGAACACTGAAATACCTAATTCATCTAAGCCATAAGGTGATAACTTGGTGTCCAATTCATAGAAGGATTTAAGTGGCTCAACTCTCACTGAACCCAGCTGGAGTTTAGGCACCTAGAGGGGAAGTCTGGAGTGTAGAAGAGAGTTCAGTGTCCTGTGCTCATGTAAAAGTTCTGCATTACTTTCAGAGTGTCCTTCCACATCCCTGTGCCATCTCCCTCCTTGTGCTTTATTGTGCCTTGTATGAAAAAACATGACAAAATCATAGTTAAGGTTGTTTGTTGTTATTTTGTTGTTATTGCCAGGACACTTCACAAACTGACCAGCACTAAGCTTGAGAGGAAAGTTAGAAGCCAAAAACATTAGCTCTGTTCAACTTATAATGTATGCAGACCTCTGGCAAAGATACCCTTAAAATATGAGCCCATTCTCACTAGAAGAGGAGGAAACCTCATTCCAAGTTGATGGTTCCTATGGAAAAGCTTTTAGCAGCTTATCTTATTACCACTGTATTAAGCCCTATTCTCTCACCACTACATAAAGAGTACAAACTAATCCTTTCCACAGCAAAGGAAAATTTTTTCATCTTGGAAGCAATGAGTGATTGAATGCTCTGACAGTTTCTTGATATGAAATATATATTTTTTAATTTCCAGACTAATTTTGTCTTCAGACAAAAAGCCCTAAATTTCAGACTTTGTTCTCTAGAAATATTTGAACCTGACTCATATTTTTAATTAAGTTTATTTTATTAATTATGAAATAATTACAAATTCCACGTGATACTCATATTTGTATTCAGACTTATACTGAAAGGACAATCCACAGGATAAAAATGAAATGTTATCTGACTTTCCCTGTTATTTTGACTCTTTTGTTGGAATCCCTCTGCTCTAAACCTGTTATGACACTGGATTTAAAGGAGAGTGGTGCAGAAATTTAGCCTCAACCCATTTTGATACAGTGCTGGCTAAAAGTCAGGTGTACAAGACTTTGAGAAAGAATTCTGACTGCTTTGTCTTTGTGGGATGAATTTCATACCAACATCAACTTGAAGACCAGGCAGACCATCACATTTATAAAATATGTACACGCATGTTTCAGTTAAGGTGTCAGGATTTCTAGATCGACCTGGCTTTCAAGACTTTAATGTGCTCTAGTCCTTTAGTAAATAATATAGCATTATAGAGATGCCCCTTTTTCCCCTGCTGGTGCAGCTGTCAAAATCAAAGCATGAAATATTGCACTGTCCTGTAAGATCTGCACCTTCCCAGTTTCAGGTCTGAACCAATAGTTTATGTAAAGATTTGATCTCCAGCAGTTTGCCTCTAAAGTGACAGGGATATTGTGTGAAATACGACTTGCATTCAAGCAATATGAGGGCTGAAAGAAAAGAATATAAAACAGTCGTGAAGTCTTATTTTTCATTCACTCACAAGGCAGGGTTTTCAGCAATCAGTTATCACTAAAGTGTATAATTTAATATCCAGTGTGTGTACTGATCTCAAGCCAGCCTGAAGTAGCAGGATCTGTCATTCACTGGCTTTGAGCCCCTCTGTGAGATGGGGAGAGTCCATTGATTTGCTTCCAGCCAGGGTCTGTGGTTGTCTCACGCCTGTCTTAGATTGTTCACAAGATGACAGTCTAACACCATAAGATATTAATATCTGAACTATCAAAAACTTGGGGCTGTCAGTTTTTGTTTCAGCCTAAAGTTGCCTTTGAGATTTTTATTTTTCAATCCATCCGAAGTCATCCAAAGATGACTTTGAAGATCATGTGAAAGGGACACAGAAAGGACCAGCTTTGATCAGGACAATACAATGAAGCTATTAAGGGCTGAGGACAGGGTGAGTGACCCACATGCCATATAGTAGCAGTAACTAATAAAAACAATTAGTAATAGTAAAGTCAGAGAGCCAGTCAGTGGCTCAGTGACCTCACACAGGAGCAATCATCAACTGGATTGACATTTTGGGCTGCCTGGAGTATAAAGGCTGAAAGAAGATTATCACTAGAGTCTTATAATTGTTTTATGAACCCCCTGGTGAATGCAAACAGGGACTGAAAAAGAGCCTTTCTTACATAAGTTGACAATTAAAGCCTTGGCAGGCCAAACAGTAGTTTCTAGTCTTTCAGCAATGAAGTTTAATGCTCAAAGCACATTTTTTTTCTCCCCCCACTATTTGGTCATGTTTTCTCCAGCTGGTAAAGATGAGTCAGGATTTGTTCCTGGGAGAGAGGGAAGAACTGGCTGCTTAGAAACCAGCTCACTCTAAAATGGGACCTCTTCGCACAGATAAATGTCAAGGAAAGCTCAGTCTATGTTAGTTATGCTACTTCTGACTTTTCCGACTGGAATGGGATGAAATCCCATCAGGCCAACTGTGACTGCTGTCAAGTAACACCCTGAATGAAAGGTGACCTTTTCACCTGAGTATCTCAGATGCCTGCAGCCACAGAAGCCTGGACTTCATTGTGGACCACACACCTACAGGAAAGCTACCCCATCCCACACCACCTGCCTATTTTTCTGTATTTCCAACAAATAGGAGATGGGAATTGCAGTGGGATCTGCATATGCTTCCTTCTTCTTCATCATCTTCCTCCAAATGGAGCATCTAAAACACTGAGCTTTTCTAATATGAAACCTTGTGTGTTTTTGTCTTACCTCATGGCTGACCCTACTGTGAGATCTTTTGATCCCACTGCAATTATTTATATTCCTATGATATAATCTGACCTTTTCTCTTGTTGTTGACTAGAGAGTCCCAAAGCCACCATGAACTCCTGACTTCTCTTTGTCTTCCTGTAGCTGTTATACACATTTCTTACATCATAAGAGAAATGAGCCCTTAGGCAGTACCTGAAATAGGAGAAGGTAACGTTTTGTGATACAGCCATACCACTTTCAGGGTCATCTGTTTGCCAGAAAACTTAACAATGCTTCCTGGGCTCCCCAGGAACAGATTGAGTTCTTCTGAAGGTTTCAGAGAAGGAGTTTGACTTAAGGATGACCTGTCAGCCCTTAGAGGAGTTTCTGTTAACTGCAGAAGCAGTATGGAAAGACCTGTTGGCTGACTTAGGAGACTAAAATCGGATAGGGAAGACATTTTACTTATTAAGTTTGCTGAGATCCTTTCCCAAAAATTATCTACAGGAAGAAAGAAGGGCTCACAGGCAGGAGTGGGAAAAGGAAATGAAAAAATATCTGACTAGGAGAGCTGGTGGAGGGAGGCAGTGGAAAAACATGACAAGAAAAAATATGGGGGTATAACGATAGAACTACAGATATGATGCAGATGGCCACATTAGTTATTTTCTTGAAGCACGGGGAAATTTTAGGAAAATACTAAACTTTTGTTATTGGCTGATCTAGAATTAGCTAGACTCTGGAATGGTGGATTACACATTGGGAAGGAAATTTCACGTAAGAGCATGAACACCAGGACAGCTTCCCCTTGCAAGGCTCCTTTAGATGAAGAGGAAACCTGGGGCTCTGCATCTTCTCCTGAACTGGTACAGCTCATGTGTGTACCACTGTCTGCACGAGCTCTGTCACAGGGAACAGCCAAGAGGACACCTCATCTTTTGGGTCAATATCTCCTCACAAAGTCCACTGGTGCACAGGAAACACGAGAGGGACTGGGAACAACTACAGTCTACTGGGATAGAGAGAGGAAGCAAAATCCACCTACACTGTGAGGAGAGGATTCTAACAGGGCAGGTCTGACCTCTCCAGAGGGAAAGAAGAAGCCTAAGAGAGGACCAAGTCCTGCTCCTGATGGAGGTGCCAAATTCATAGAAACACCTGAAAGATGAAAGAAGTGAGTTTTAAATGCTTGTCACTCAGACAGCTCTGCCTCCAAAGGCACAGGAGGGTTTGGTGTCTGCTAATTGGGTGGAGGTGCTCTGCTCTTTTCTTGGGTTGAGAATTAGATGACTTTAAGAGCCTTTTACCTCAGCATGCCTGTGCCACTCTTTGTCCTTCTCAGCAGGGAATGCAAGTGGCTTGCAGGGAATTGGCAGGGAATGAACATCTTTCTTTTCATTAGTTTTGTGAGCAGAACTGCAATTGATACAAACTCCCCGAGGGTGAGGCAACCTGGGCAGAGTTAAAGGAGGATGGTGAATGCAGAGACCTACAAAGGAGCTTTACAGTTTCTCATGAATTACAGGAGCTGAAGATACTGAGGTTTCTCTTCCACTGATTGCTGAGCTACCAAAACAGACTGAAAATAAAACCAAAATCCAAAAACAAAATAACCCAAAAACATTGCAAAGACTTAGCCTGAGGCAAGTGTTAGGATAGAAAAAGAAGTTACAACACTAACAAGGAGTTTATGCACCCACCATTTTGTCATGTAATGTTCTAACATTAACCATGTACCAAAAACGGTGGTCCCTTACAGCCTTTCCCCAGCTCTGATCCCTCCAAGAAGCGTTCAGTCAGGCTGAGCTGAACAAAACCCTTCATTCATTACAGCCCAGTAGGATGCAAACAACTTCACAACTTGATAATCCCTTTCAGCCCTTATTAAATCAGCAACGCACTGCAGGTGGGAACCAGCCTGGAAAGGAGAGATGGCCCTGTACGCACTCTGCAATAAAGCATGGTTTTAGTCACCAAAAAAGATTTCCAGGGCTTTCCCTGCCTGCCTCCCCTCCCAGGAGGCAGATTCCCAGTGTCCCGCAGCAGATTACAGCAGCATCATGTTTGCATTACGCGGTGGTGATGATGTTTTTGTTCTTGGCACCGAGGGGCTCTGACTCCGCAGAGCTCCAGCAATGACAGTGGAAATCTTTCAAGCCTCGAGCTGGATTTGCAGCTTCCCCCTCCCTGCTGCAACTCGGGCTCGCAGTGCAGAACACAAGACTCTTTTGTGGAAAAGGAAAAAAATAAAAGAATCCCACTGAGATTTGTCTTCTGTCAAGAAAGAATGGATTTACAGCCCTCAGGACATGGCCCTGCTTTTCAAACACAGCCCCCAGGCAGTGGTCGGATGCTCATATCAGAAGTTAGGCATGTATAGGCTGACTTTACGTCCACATTTGTAGATTTGATGTTCCATTAATGAGCCCAGCATATGGGAAGGTAGGAAAGGAACAACCCATGGCTGGCTTTATTGACAGTGCAAATTTTACCCAGCGTGGTGCAGCTCCTGGAGCCACCTACACAGCACTGCTACCCCTGTCAGATGTGGCCAGATGTTCTACTGGTTGATCAAAATATGGCAATTAGTTTTAATTAAAGATATCATCATTTTAACATATGCCCTTTTTTTGGTTTGTTTTCCTCTCTAAAGTTTTCTAACTTGACTCTACTTATTACATTTTAGTATTTTCTTCCTTCCCAATTAAAGACTCTCAGAAAAATAAGCAGGTTCTTTTAAAAACTGAAGTGTTAAAGGGAAATATTTAATTTGAAAAAATCTCAACAAGGGTTTTGATCTAAAGCCAGCATTTTTAGCAAGAATGTTTCCATGGTTGGTTTTTTACTTTTTTTTTTTTTTTTCCTAAAATAAACAAAATTTCAGATTGAATTAAAAATTTCCATACTGGTTGGAAAGCCAGTCCTTTTCTGTTGGAAAAATACTTTGATGCATTAAAAGGAAAAAAAAAGGCTTTTGAAAAACACCTGACTTCTATTTACATGAAAACTAACCAGCTGAAAATCTCAAACCCCTAAAGCATCAGATACTAACCCTATATGCAGTTTGCATTCACACTGACAGGCAGCAATATCTTTTTCTTCCAAAATGCCCTCAGCTCTCTGCCTGTTTGCAGGCTTGCCTGCATATGGATTTAAGTTTCAGGGTTCTTAATTTATAGATACACATACACATATACATGCGTCTATGTATACATAAAAGTCACTGTGCCTTCATCCTCACACTGTACATAACTGTCTCCTCTCTTGTTCCTGGCATTGATATTTTGGTCCTATTTGTATGGGGACATTGAGAAAAGGAGCTGGAATGAATTTGCCATGAGGTGTCTTGGGGCCTACAAACAACTACATATGTTTAAATTTGAATTATTTGTCATCTTGGGTCCAAAGAGGTAGCTCTGTCTGGAACAGAAGCAACTCTGTTTCGAGGTTGAAAAGGCACATTTGCACACCTTGTCGTTAATGTAGCATGTTTAGTAAAGTTTATGTTTCGTGAGGTAAATCAGGGAACAATGACATTTCACAATCTACACAGATTTGAAGGACTCACATGCCCCAAAGTACTTTTTCTCTCTCCCCACAACTTTACCAGATGAAATCAGTGAAGAGCAGATATTACCCTTTCCTGCAAAGTTTGCAATCACTGAGATTTTAAGGGCATTATGAAAGGATTTGGCTTTTAGGCAATGCTTTAAATTTCTATTACTGTTGTATCCCATTTTCTCTTAACCTTTAGATGCCATAAAAGAGAAGAAAAAGGGAAAACACTACTCTCTTTTAACTGTGACAATTCAAGGTGAAACAACTGACCTTTTTTTCCCTTGTCACAGCAGCACAGGCAGAACACAGGTGTCTGTATTCACAATTTGCCTTTTGCCTTCTCAGAGTATTTTTTAAATCATCACATATTTACAGAATGGGTCAGATTGGAAGGGACCCAGGTGGATCATCTGGTCCCAGCTCCCTGATCTGGTCATCCCAGAGTGCAGGATTGCATCCAGACAGTTCTGGAATATCTCCAGTGAGGGAGACTCCACACTTTCTCTGGACAATCTGTTCAGTAAAGAAGTAAAAAGTGGTCACTGCTCAGTAAACAAGTTCTGCCTCCTGCCCAAGATCAGTTCCTGCCCATTCCTCTGGTGCTATTGCAGGCCTCCATGCACACAGGGACACCCAGGGACACCCAAGGACACACAGGGACACACAGGGCTGGGTTCCTTCCCAAGTCCTATGGTTGTGGTTCTTTGTTATGTGCTTTTGGCGTTTGGACCATCTGAGAATGGTGTGAGATCATCCCCCACCAACAAGAGTCAGTCTTGCTGCAGCTGCTTCAGGAGCAGAATGCCCAGGTAGTTCAGACCAGGTGTTCATGTTTAACTTCTTTATAACCAGGCATGGTGGTGATTCACCTGGTGTTGGACCAGAGCAGCAATGATTGGAGCTGGAAGATCTTTAAAGTCTCTTTAAACACAAACCATTCTATGATTCTATAATTCAGTGATTCTTACAGATGCTACTCATGGTTGATGGTTTGGTTTTGGGTTTTTATTGGCTGCCTAGGAGCTGATTATAAAATTATTTAATGTCATTTTCATTAACAGTTTGTTAGTTTGTTTTTTTCATGGAAATTGCACCTCCTCTGTTCTCAGCCAGCACAGGGTTTGTGCATCTGCTTCCTCAGAAATGTTGGAACTGTCAGGATGGATGCTGAAACAAACGTTTAGTCCTGTTCTGTTCAGTTGGAAGAGAAGCTACATTAGTACTGAGAAAGAAGTTTCATTAAAATACCCACAAGCTTGGGGACTTGGGGATTTTCTTCTCTGTTTTCTGCCCTTGCTGCCATTCTGAGACTTTCCTCAGGGAGCTTAAGGACATTTTTCCCAGTGAGGTTTGAACTCCTGGTGCTGTTGGGAGCCTCTCAGGTGCCATTGCCCCAGGCTCTTTGCTTAGAGCACTGAGTCAAGACACCTGGAAAATGAAAGAAATATTTGCTGAATTTTAGATGAAGATGGGCTGATTTGGAATCTGTATAAAACTTTTCCCCAGAAGCAAATATTTAATTTTTTGTGTGAAAGATGTCCCTGCTCATGGCATGGGGATTGGAACTAGATGATCCTTGATGTCCCATCAAATGCAAACTGTTCTATGATTTTATGATTCTCTTACAAAAACCAAAACAAACAACAACAACAACAAATTTCAATTCAGTCATTCCTCTAATAACTTAGGGAGGAATTTCTTCCATGCACAAACATTGTAGTAGGTCTGTCTAAAATAGATACAAAAAAAAAAATCTAAAAAAATCTAAGGTAGGATTATGGCCAGTGTTCATAGCACTGAGCTGGGCAGAGCAGCAGAGAGGTTCTTGGAATGTGTTAAGCAAGGCAGATATAAACCAGATGAGGAACTGTCCTGCTTTATTTTCTTCCCCTATACAGACTTCATTGATATGAGCTAAAATACAGTGATTGGAAAAGGCATTTGCAGAGGAAGCAGAATGCAAAAATTCGAACTGGGGCCAAGCAAGGGAGAAAAAAAATCACCTGCCAATAAAATTGACACACAATGGGAACAATTGCAAGTCTGGTGAGAAAAAAAATTCCCACTCTGTTCTCCACAGCATGGAATCTTCTCTGAGAGCAGAATGACTGAATTTATTGAGGTCCTTTGGTAATTTGGCTACTGTAATATATTTCACAAGTGAGGGGGAAACAGCCTGATGAGACAGCATGTGAGAATCCAGATCACTGGGGGAGGAGGTTTATCCAAATTTATAGCTTCCAGTAAGGATGTGGCTTTATAATTCACAGTTTTTCTCTCTTTCCCTTTAGCATTGAGAAATCTGTCCTGTTAATGGCCTGAACTTAACATTCTGGTGCAAATTCAGATCTCAGTGGTGCTGGAGTAAAATCCTTTGAGATTTATGGACTTGGTCTGAAATAAAATAATGATTTTTCTCTGTATTTGAAAGCTATTTTGAATGAGCATGAGGTCCCACAGGCTGTGAGGCTTTCTTAGAAATGCCTAGAATATGAATGAGTGTGGAGTAATCTAATCTGGACACGGGCAAGCTCACATTTCTATGAGTTATTCCATGTATGATTGAAATTTGGGTAATCTCTCCTGCTTCTGACTCTCCCTCTGGGCTGCCCCATGCTGCACTGCCCACACCATGGTCTGAATCTTCTTTGTCTTTTGCTTCTCTGTGGGTCCTCAGGTGGATTTCTCTTCTCCACTTCACTCCTGAAATAAATGGATCATTATTTTCCTC
The DNA here is from genome assembly GCF_052056855.1 of Sturnus vulgaris. Lineage (NCBI taxonomy): Eukaryota > Metazoa > Chordata > Aves > Passeriformes > Sturnidae > Sturnus > Sturnus vulgaris. Next base: position 110,204,719 of record NC_142245.1, on the reverse strand, counting down.
GTTTTGGGTCCTGACTCATGTTGTCCTGCCCTTCAGCTTCCGTGCATGACAGAGTTTATTCTGTTTATTCTTGATTCCTGTGAGGAGAGCTTCCCTTACTGCCACATCAGACCTCAAGATACCAAAATATTCCTGAGATTAAGAGGTGCCACCACTTCCAAGACCCAGGCCAAGGCTAACACAAAGAAAAAGGGAAGAGAGATCTATGAAAATGTCAGAGGCAATAACAGAACTGATGGCACAGATATTCATTTTTGCAGTATTTAATGTAAGTTGAACGAACTTTTTGGTATCAAAAAAGCAAAACTTTCTTTGCTCCAGGTTGAGAATATTCTTTTTAAATTTGGATGCAATGCCAGAAAAAAAGATTAAGAAAATAGATCATAAGCCCTACAGAGCATACAGTCTCTTGGATTTACAGAGCATTTAGAGCAGAAAATGAAAATGAAAGCCAATCAAGTAGAGATAAGTTGGATTTTTGCAAAATAAACCACTCAAATTTTTCTTATTAAAATTACTCCCCAAAATATCGCAATACTAATACCTTCCTATTAAATCCACTTCTAAATTTTTTTTTTCAGTTGAAAATGTCTGCTTCTGGCATCAATTACACAGGAAGCCAGACAAAATATCTGTGGTGCTTTTTGGTCTTAAAATATCTATTTATTAAAGCTTTGATTTCCAGCCTGCACATCCCTCCTGCATGGCAACCTCTGCTTGATAAGATTATAACTATTAATTAAGTCATGCTAATGAGGACAGCAAGGAAGGGTTTTCCCAGCTCTCACACTATATTTCAATCTTTGCCAATGTCAGCTCTCTCTCCTATCTCCCTCCAGCTTTGCTGTCTCCTGTGTTTCTTTGGAGGGGAAAGAGAGTTTAAAGCAGCATGTCATAAATCACCAGACATCCTCGTTGTAACAGGATGATCCCCTGTTAGAAGAGGATTTCCCCTCGTCCTGTGAGTGGGAGTAATTGTTCTGTGGCTCCTGGTTTCCCTTTGAAGCACGTGGGAGAGGAGCATCCTCTTTTGAAGCCCAGCTGTGTGACAGGAGCAGCAGCAGAGGAGGGAGATGCTCCGTGGCCAGGGAAGTTGTGTGGGAGAGTTCCAAGTGTCTGCTCTGTTGCTCCTCTCCTTGGATATCACCACTGGAAAAAAAAATTGCTAAAAGGCAGCCTGCTGTCTTCTGGAAAGGGGAATAAATGGGACAAAGAAAACGTAAATGCAAGGCAAATACCTTGCCTTAAAACATTTGCCTCAGCTTTCCCAAAATTTCTAGGATAATGGCATGATCTAATGAGGCACTGATCACAGAATCACAGAATCACAGAATCATAGGATAGTTTGGTTTGGAATGGACCTAAAAGATCATCTAGTACAAACCCCCCTGCCATGAGCAGAGACTCCTTCCACTATCCCAGGTTGCTCCAAGCCCCATCCAACCTTGACTTGGACACTTCCAGGGATGAGGCAACCACAACTTCTCTGCCCCAGGGCCTCACCACCCTCACAGTAAAGAGTTTCTTCCTAATATCAACCTAAAACCACCCTCCTTCAACTTCAAGCCATCATTTCTTGTCCTATAAAACTAAAAAAACCACAAGGTCTTGGTTAATCCATTGCCTTCTCTTCATGGTACCAGCAAAACCACTACAATTTTTATATTTCTTCCCTGTGTTGCTGCCCTGATGCTGTCTGTTGGGTTTGGGTTTGAGGTTCCTCAGACCAGCCCTTACATCTCTACAGAAGTGTTGTGATGTCAGTGCCAGCCCCATCAGGGCCCCAGGTGCTGTCACACTGCAAACACACATATACAAATCCCCTTTTTTTTCTTTTTTTGCAGTCAGACTGGTGGTCTGAGGTTTAATTCATTAATAAAAGAAGCTTGGATGGCAGCAATGGCAGAGCAGCTAGCCTTGGCCCTCTGGCAGGAAGCAACACACGTTTTTCCTTTCAAAAACAAACAAGAAAAGCTGCGGAGAAAGTTCCCCTGGGCAGCAGTGGAACATTTGAGCAAGGTCTGTGGAGATTGCTGTCTCCAGCCCCGAGGGGTGGGAATGCTCTGAGGGCTTTCTGCTCTGTTTTTCCCTGTTCTGGCCAACTTCCTATGTGTAGGATAAAAATAGGCCCCGAGTCCTCCTCCTTCCGTCCACTTCATTAGAGACATCCCTCTGTGCAATAACAAAACAGGCCCAGAGGAAGCGACACAGACCGAAATACAAGAATGATAATTTTCCTAACACAAATAAGCAGGCAGAGGAACTCATCTAAGGAAACAAGTGAGCAAAGGCAAAGCCACAGATGAGCAAGCAATGGAGCCAAGAGCTGTGCTTAGGCAATGCAAGCCTGCCTCTGGCACATCTCCTGAGCCATCCCCCGCTGGGAAAGGCTGAGCAGTCACCTGGTGTGGGCATCCCTGCAAGGAGCTGACCTTCCCTGAGCCCACACCCCACGAGCAGCCAGACCTGGAGTGACCCTCACCCCACTTCTGGGCAACGTGGCAATGGGAAAAGTCTCCTTTCCCTCAGGGTGGACATGGATTGACCCTTAGCCACTCCTGTGTCTTTCCTGCTGCTTCAGAAGCACCAAGAAAATCCATGAAAGAAAGAGAGAGGCACAGGTTAACAGGAGGGATAGCAGTGCTCCAGCTCCAGAAAAAAAAAAAAAAGGCTGGGCTCAGCTCACTCTATTATTTGCCATTTGGAGGCACTGACGCTGCTGTTCTTCAAAATAACCTCAGCCCAAGTGTTTATTTATCTAGAAATTCATCGTGGATGCTTGCCGTGTGTTGTAGTTCTGTTTGAAAAGCTTCAATCATCAAATCAAGGACAGGAAAAACAAAAGCAGATCTCTCAGCTGGCCGGTCCCCACTGCAAAAAGGAAGCAAAGAAAACAAACGGAGGCTGAATGTTTCTTGCTGTAAATGATCAGTGAATGTCTCTGAACACTAACTCCGTCCAAGGAAGCCAAGATCAGTTTGTGAATGACTTGTTAGGTTAAAAAGAACCATATTCATAATAAATAGTCTTTGAAACCATTCTTTCATGCACGCTCCATTTTCACAAAGTCGTTTTTATAGGTAAACAGCCAAGCCCTCACTACCCAGGAAGTAAATGGCAAAGATAAGGAGACCTGAGGCTGTGTCTCTTTTAGAAAATTAAACGCGGCCTGGACCATTCGCTGGCCTCGAGGCCAACTGGCACAGAGATGCTTGCATCCATTCATTAAACTCTCCCACTTTCCAAAACAGAGCAGCTGTATCCCAGCTGCCAACTGGGAATGGTCCCTGGCTGTGCCGGCTGCCGAACGGTGCCTGGAAACTGTTTGGACGGATGTTAGAGAGCCGAGGCCAAAAGTGAGCAAGGGACCAGTCTGAGGACCAAAAGCAAACTAAAGCACCTGGGAATGCTCCTCTGCAACGTGCAAAGTGTGGACATTACCCAAGGATTTGATGTCATGCCTTGGAGCAGCATCACTGGACCCGTGTCATTTAGCCAGAAAGGTTTGCTCCTTCATTCATATCTTGACTCCACACATCCACTCTGGGGAGGTGTTGGGAAACCAGCTGGAGCTTGGCAGGTCTGAAGGCTTCAGGGCTGCTTTCACATCTGTATTTTCCTTTACCAGTGGCCCCACTACCAAAAAGGGACACCAGGGACATGAGTGTTTCCAGGTAGGGTCTCAAACCTCACCTGTGCTAGAAAGCAAAATTTATAGTACTTGAAAACCACAAAAATTTAGGCACTCCTGGGATTTTAAGTCTAGTGTGTCATCCTTGTTAGCCAGCATGTCAACAGGCAACAACACTCATACTTAACATTAAGGGTCCTCCTGGGGAACGTCTCAGTGGCACAACCAGCTATTAACAGGGGAAAGAATGGGAGGGGACTGAAAATGCTTAACAACTACACAGGCATTTCCCACAACCATCATTAAATTAAACCATTGAAAAGCTCCTCTGGGGCTGGCCAGGGCTTTGTGAGATCCCTCGTTTCCTCTGGATTAATGAATTATGCAAGTCAAGAGGGGCTGGACAGAAAGGTGTGAATAAGAAGCTTACTTATTTCCCACAGTAATCACCTGCAAAAGTGTTTAGGAACAACATCTATCAGGCACTAAAAAAGTAAAAAAAGGAGTAAAATAGCTACAGTTCTTTGGTAAAACACGAGGGGAGACCCGAGCCAGGGAAGTGTCACCTCGACATGAATCTAGTGTGGGCACAGAGCACACAGCAGTCATCAAATTGCTCCTCGTGGTCCCAGGATTTGTTCTGCTCATATGGCAGGCACCTGCACTTAGCTGGAAACTCGTTTCCATTCATGTGAGACAGTCCCAGCTTCAAAGCAAGCCTTGTGATTTTTGGTTCCTGTGTGTGAGAAGGGTATTAATAAATGCTGTATTAATAGATCATCTGCTTGCACGCTTCCCGTCTTAAATAAAGAAGATATTGGATCAACCCCCTTTTCCCAGCACCTCCAGGATTCTTGGACACTTGCAGAGTGAGGCAAAGGCAAGACAGCAACAGCAGAAATGGACTTTGAAAGCCAAATAAATAAAATCTCAAACCTTAATGTAAGGAGAGTTTGAACACCAGTTCATAGATATTTATTGGATAATTTCTCTTGAAACCGTCTGAATCCAAGCTAAAAATCTAATATTCATCCTTGCAGTTTATGGAAGCTGGGAAACAGAGCCAAGATCCATTACTCTTCTGGGGTTAACACTCCTCCTGAGCCATTTCAGCAGGGAGGAAAACCTTCCTCCCTTCTTATTTTGGTAAAAAGAGCTCTTTCTTCATCATCCTCCACAGGATTTTTCCAGAGGCCAGCAAACAAGTAGTATCCTAAAGATTGGATCCAGCCATGTCTCCATGGATGATGTTCTCATCTTACTACAATCTACTGAAAAGCTAGTGATCATCTTTTCCAATATCCTCCTCTTTTACAAAGCTTTGTGTGACTAACTTGAATAAAGAGAATACTGGACATTTCATTTCATCATCCAGCTCTTATCTGCAGCATTTAACTGCTGTTGATGCTATCTTTGCTTTAAGAATTCACAAGACATTGCTGTGAATCATATTCTCATAAGTACAAGAGTTGGTTGGAAATTTTTAAATCATTTTTCATAGCAAAAACACAATTCTTAGTAACCAAGACAGTACAGGAAAACATTGGTTTTCTCTCCTGACTCAACATATGTCGAAAAAATAAATCACTTAAGTGCCTTATTGTGACATTAAAGAAAAATTAAGGGTGTTCTGAGAAAATTTGACTAAGTAGAGAAAAAAAAAAGAAAAATGCTAAAAATAAAATAAAATAAAATAAGATTTCTAATTAGTGACATCAAATATTTAATTTAGTGAAATCAACCTTTACAATTTTTGTCCAGAGAATTTGTGGTTGTCCCATCCCTGGAAGTTTCCAAAGCCAGTTGGATGGGGCTTGAAGCAACCTGGAATAGTGGAAGGTGTCCCTGCCCATGGCAGGGAAGTTGAAACTGGATGGTCTATAAGGTCCTTTCCAAGCGGAGCCATTCCATGTTTCTATGAAAATATGAGTTATATTTTCTCAAGGTTTAGGGCTTTTAATTAAAATCCTGGATGTTTGTACTGCAGAGTGTCAAATACTCTAACAAAACAACAAAATTATTTTCTGCACAGCTGTAATATGGACCTACTTTAGGGCAGTGCTACCAACTCTGCTTATAACTATACCTCAGAGGAAAGCACAGGGAAGGCTTCAAGGGCAAGAAAAAGTGGTCTCAGAGAAAATAAATCTGTTTAGCTGACATTTGGCAGTACACTCAATGCTGTCTCACGTTGAGGGAAACTGCAGTTGTCATAGCAGGCTGACTCTGGGGGGTTATTGCTGTGCCTTGCCAGCAGGTTTAGCATCTTTTAAAGTCAGCCAGCTTTCCCTAATGCAGTAAAATCCATCAGCAATCACAGATATGCGTGTCCTGCCGGCATCTTTGATCCTCAGCTTCTCTATCCATTTTGCTCTCTCTGTTCATTGGTCACAATGAGTTATGGCAGCTGTATCCTACATACTGTCCAAAGCTCTTTAGCTGTCCAGCACATCATGGAAAGTTCCCAGGAAAGCTCCCTGGTTGAAAAGTAACAACTCTGCAACATAATTCTCAGAGCCATGTGCAGTCATTCATCAACAACACTTCTTCTGTAGAATCCAATGGGCAGATCAGTTACAGAGCAGAGCTGTAATGTGACCTGCCAGATAGATGGAGATCCCCACGGAGAATTCACTGACTGCACAAAAGAGAACAGAAACTTCTCCAGTGTTTCTGGAAAGAGGAAGAGCTCAGCACTTGGATTAGTCTGGGCTGAGGGTAAGAGAGTCCCTCTCCACTCTGCACCACTCTGTTGCATAACCAGAGCTTCTAGAAATAAATGAGAAACAGAATTAAATAAAATTATTTTTAAAAGGAGCTGTTTTCCTCTAGGAATTCCAGTGACATGTGAAAAGAAATAATTTATGCACGGCTGGTCTGTGCCTCAGATTTGGCTGTGCAATCACTCTTTTTACTGTGCTAACAAGAGGCTGCTTTTTAACAGGAAAGTCCAGCCAGGATACAGCCTGACATCCACTTTCTGAAATAACACCCAAGATCAGCTGTTTGTTTTATTTGTGCATTATCTGCCCAGAAATTTTCTCTTCTGAAAAACCAGTGTATTGAAGCACTGCCTATTTTTATTACAAGTCTTCATTTTAAAAGGAATTTTCCACTTTTCTAACTTTTAATATACTGTTTTTACTTTTTAACTTTACACTGTCACGTCTCAAATTTTAACAGGTTGAAGCTGTGATGCCCAAATCTACTTGGTAAGGAGGTGCTTGCACTGATCCCAAAGCCATGAGTAAGAGGGATATATTGAGAAATGCAGAACTTCTTTCTTATAATTTTGTTCTTCTCATAATTTCCCAGCCATGAGGCTGAACCCAGATATTCATAAGGAAGTCATAATACATGCATGTTGGTGAGCATTTTGAAGGAAACAGTATGATATTAAGACTGCTTAATTCAGTGTACTTATATTTAAAAATGCTTAAAAAAGAAACTGAGATCTCATCTTAATAACTGACTGAAAACAGAACAAGGAGTCAGTTTATGTAATAGAGAGAGCTTGCATGAAGTTACATGCAGATGGATGTTGTTCAGCATATTCATAAAATCTGGGAAACAGTGACTCATGAAATAACAGAGGTTGGAGATTATAGGATCTCATTTGGATCTCATGACACTGAGTGATACTCGTTGTTGATGAGATATCATGCCACTGAAAGAAATTCAGTGTTGATAGATGCAAAGTAATGACTATGGGCTAAAAATAACCCTAATTACATGTATGTCACAATATTCTTAATTAGCTATGACTGTTCAAAGGGAAAATGGGGTTTGTGGCTAATACTCTGAAAACATTAACCCAGTGCTCAACAATCGTCAAAGAGCATGATAAAGCACAATGGATTATTAGAAAGGGAACAGAGAACAAACCAGAAAACCTCATTATCTCATAGTAGAAATCTGTGTGTATTCCTGTCTGTCCTGACTAAGCATGCCTGCCAGGCAGACTTCCTTGGAAAAGTGAAAGAACTGGAAATCATGCAGAGAAAAACTGAAGGAAATGCTCTTTCTCACTGCCCTGTTCTGTCTCTCTCGTGCTCTGGATGAACAGGACAATGGGGGACACTGTTCTGAACCAAAATGAGAAAAAACAAGAGTTATTAGGATGTTAACTCTGGTGTTACCAGCAACCTTTGCATGCCTATGCTGTGCAACTTGTGTTAGGATTTCTCTTGTGCTGGGGCCACAACATGAACTAATCACTCCACAGGACACAACAGAAAAAGTGACAAAATATTGTGGATTTCAGAGCCAGAGGGTAGAGCTTTGTAGAGAGGAAATGTGAGATTTAAAAAGAAAACTGTGAATGAGGAAAAGCTGTGAAAAATATTTGCTGGTTAATATAACTAGTGCAAAAGCAGATAAAGACTTTCATATAAACAAAAATCTTCACAAAATTGTTCTCTATTTTTCCTATCACCATCATAGAAATCTTTTTCACCCATAGGTAAAAATCTCCAGATTTTTCAAATTAGTGCATTTCTTCCAGTCTACTCCTTGCCGTGTTCCCCCTTTACACTGAATACAGTAGACACTGAGGCCTTCTTAGAGTAAAAATGTCTTCAGTCAAGGATTTTGCTGACATTAGGTATAGAGCAGTTTTCTCTTAACCCAGTCAATCATGCAGCTTTTGCACCCAGACAAGGAAGATGGTACACATATATAAAATTGCTTCCAATGAGGTCCTGCTTCCAACAAGTTTTCTGCTGGACTTGCTGCATTTCCAGAGATTTATGGTAAATGCATCAGGACTGTGTTAAAATCTAGAAGAGAAAGATGATGCAAAAAAGGTACATTCCCAAAAAACTTTAACATATGGGGAGAGAGACAGAGAGTAGGAGAGGGTGAATATATCAGAGCTCTGTATGTAATAAGGATTGAGCAAAAATGAAAGGGATGCTCTCTCAGGGGTGCTTTAATCTCTTCAGGATGAGTGCCAGGACCAGAATTAGCACTTGTGAGATCGTCCTTGGCACTCTGCACTTGATGAAGAAATCTGGTGTAAATCTGGGAATGAGAGGGCTCATCAGGCCACAACCTGCCCAACATCAAGGGGAGCTCCCAAAGTCAGGAGCAGCTGTCAGAGCTGTGGTCACACCCCACCAGATGGTGCCACCACCGGGTCCCAGTCAGTGTGACCCCTCTGGCAGCAGCAGGCTGATCCTGGACACAGCCTGGGCTCTGATACAGCCTGTCCCACCGTGCAATCCTACAGCAGCAAGGGACACGTGCTGGGCCATCCATCATCTCCAGCAGGATCCTCCTTGCAGCTGGCACAGATCACTCCAGAGCAGATGGGACAGGTCTGTGCCTGCATCCCACAGCTCAGAGCAAGAGAGGAATATCCAGATTAACAGAAAATTTTGCAGTCAACGTTTTTTCCAACACTGATTTTCCTCCAGGGAAGCATATGGTCCAGTTCAGGGAAATGAGAAAGAGAGCGATTTTTTTTTCTTTAATTTTACATTTCAAGTAATAACAGTTTTCTGGCTTCTTGTGCAGGTCACTAACAATGCTCCCCAGTGAAAAAAGTCAGTAGTTCCCATGTCTCTGACTCACTTGGCTGTAATAAAACCTGAAGCAGAAAAGCTCTCAGACATGATGTGCATTTACACCACAGCCTTTTTGCCCCCTTTTTCAGTAGTATGAACTGCCCTTCTTGCAGGCATCAATGTCAAATCTCACATATATATAAAGGGATGTGAGTATAAATAAGATCCAGCTTCATCAATGTGTATGTCACCACTGTGGGGAGGGATAGGAGAGTACTGACTTCGGGTAAGAACTGCAAGAGTTTCATGCAACAGAGGCAGAGAGGAGAATTGGAATCAGGCAGAAATAAATCAGTGCCAAAGCAGAGCTGGGATGTGTGTGCTCCTGAGGGTACAGGACTGAAATCCTGATTTAAGATTAGCACAATGCAATATCAGTGGAATGTAAAGAGAGTGAGTTTGTGACTGGGTGAAAGGGATCATTAATGGGGACCCCTCACTCTGTGGGGGGACCCACTGAGGCTCTAAGGGAAGGGTCCAAGTTTTGGCACATTCAGCGTTTCTGTCCGTGAGCTTTGAAAATAAATTTTGCATCACTACTAAGCAAATGTGTTCGAGCATCAGTGCAGGGTAACTGACCAACAACTCAATAAATCAGGTCAGATTCAGGGAAAATGTTCAAAGTGAGCTGAATGTGAATGCAAGGGTTCAGGAACAAGGAATAGAGACCATCTTTTCAAATGGGGTTGTCTCCTGTCCCAGGTAAAGGCTTCATTAAGACACTGCCTGCAGGAGCTGCAGGTGTTTTGCTCCTGGGCAGAGTGATGGTGAATGTCATCATGGCCTCAGCTTCACATGTGGTTGGGATGGAAAGAGCTACATGTCACCACTGGGCAAAGTCATCCGGTCTGAGGGCCTTTTTTGCCTTGGTCTACCAGTGACATCAGGAACTAAAGTGTTTGGCTCTGCTGAAGTGCCAAGTGTTTCCCCTTTCAGCACAGACCCCCAGGGAAATGTGAGGCACAGCTGCTCAGTTCTGCTCTGGGCAAGCAACAGCAGAGCAGTGAGAACCTGAGGCCCTCCTCAGCCCGTGGCTTTTAGGAAATAATCAGTCAAAGATCCTTGTACAGATAATGGCAGGAGGAATGGATAATGGATACGAAGAAATTTAGGAATTTTCACTGGAAGAAGAGTAACCAGTGCGTGTCATGGAGACATGTGATGGCAACAAATTTTTAAATTATCTTGAAATTAATAGTGAAGTGTTCACACTTGCTGATGACACAGTATTTTGGAACAGAAAAACTTGTCCGTGAAGAAAAGTAAAAGGGAAGTTTTCTACAGTTGTATAAGATGAATGATGTGGAGACAATGGTAGGATTCATTGTTGCCTATCTATTCTGATGCAAAAATGATGGAATATCAAAATTAGCAGTTGGCAAGTCAAAAAGAAAGATTTTTTTTTTCCAGAGACACAACATGCAGGACTTGCCAAGAGGATGCTGTGGATGCTGAAAATTCACATCAAGGAGAGATTGGACAAGGAATCCCATCTGCATTACTAAAAAGAAAAAGAGAGCAATCTCTTGAGCCATAAATTGTTGGATTTGGAAGAGGAACCTGGGGAAGTGTCAGTATGTGCTTAGCACAGTCTGCTCTGCTTGCTCTCTGCCAAACCATGCTCCTCTTGTTATTCATTCAAAAGAGGAACATTTATTCTTCAACACCTCCACAATCCAATGCATCTCCATGACACAGAGATGAGGTTTCATCCCCTCAGGACCAGCATCCAGATTTTCCATTTTCATGGTAAGTGCTTTGTCTCTTAAAGCTGCTGTGCCAAAGGTGGGCACAGATCTCATCTTTAACTGTGCTGCCTTCTCCAGAATTCCCTTTGCTGAAGCCTGGTGTGGTGCCACGTGCCAGAACAGGCACTCCTGAGCATACGTGTGGCTGGAGCTTTGAAGTAACTCCAAGATAAACCCAGAGATGCCTTCAACATTAGACACCAAAAAGCCAATCCACTCAGAGTGAATTCCACCCCAGGAGCCCAGGCTGTTGAGCTCAGTGACAAGGAGACTGAAAGAGAAGATGTCATTGTAGCACATTAATATCTATAAGCGAAGAAATACCAGATACTACAAGGCTTTGTAGTTGAAAATGGGAAAGCACAGCAAGACCTGAAAGCCAGGGAAATTCTCATTAGAAATGAGGTACAAATTTCTAACAGGGATTGTGGTTAACCACTGGAACAAACTAGAAAAGGGAAGTGGTGGATTCTCCATCTCTTAATGTCTTCAAAGCAGAAGAGGATGTCTTCCTGCAGCACAATATACTGTGCTCAGTTCAGGAGATCTGGATGTAATTCAAGGGCTTCATATATTCTAAAACTCAGGTTAAATTATCTTGTCCTTTCAGGCCTTCATCTTTACCAGCTTTAACTCCTGCAGAAGTCTTTTGTATGCAGTGGACCTGCAGAGTGAGTTGAGGGTGATCAGGTATGGACAGGACTGGGTTTATTAAGAACTTCTCCTTTAGGAAACTCCCCACAAAAATAGCTAAAAGTGAAGCTTTCAAAGACCAGCCTATCATAAAGTAAATGCAACAAAACACTAGAACATTGGAAAATCAGTTTGCAGAGATAAAAATACAGTTTATATTCCTCTAGTGCCCAGAGGTCTGGAACCATTTGTCCTCAACACTTTTACAGTGATCCAGAGAACTGCAATTTCCTATTGTGTGTTAATTTCTAATGCAAATGGGAAAAATAGAGATAGCTTATACATGGCTGTCTTACCTCTCACTTTCAGCCCACCAACCAACACAAGCAGCTTCCCTCAAGACAAAGATGCCACGATTTGCTTCTTCTGTCTCTTCCTCTATTCCACAGCAGTTGGGTTTTCCTATTGCAGATGTCACCTCAAACCATGTACCCACCACCCTTCAGACCTCACCAGGGCAGCACCACCTTTCTTCTTTCCTTAGAGAAGGCTTCACACTGCTCAGGCCAAAGGATTTAGTATAATTATATCTACAGTAAAGATCTGTGATGAATTATGCAGTTCTGGTATCTGCAGATGAATCACACCAATGGAACACAAGGACGTGGTGTCAGAGCCAAGCTTGGAAATGGAAAATGCCTAATCCAGTGTTTTAACGGTTTAATGCAGCCAAGATTTCAGAATTTCAAGTATTTTTTTTTTTAATCTTTATTTAAGCCTGGATTTGGGGAGGGGACTGGTTATGGTATTTAGATTATTATTTTTGCTGTAACAGGATTATCCTTTTCAGTAACTGTTAAGTCGCCACGAGCTTGTTGCCTTTTCAGTGCAGGAATCAGTTAAGCATCACAGATAGAGAAATATTATTGTAACCATTTTACAGCCCATTTTGGCCAAGAATGGGACCAGGAATGCTGACTCTCAGCCACCTGCTTTCACAAGAAAACTAATAAGTAAGGTAGAAAGCTAATAAATGAAGGCACTGTGTACATTAACCCTTGGATAATAGTACTTATCCCATGCTTGTGCTACACACAGGAGGTCAGAGGAGATGAACAGAGAAGTCCCTGCTGGCCACAAAGCCAATGAACCTATTTTTAACATGAGGCAACATTCAATAACCTGCATCAGCTTTGATTAACTGTTCTGCAAGATTGAAAGCAACACAAGCAGAACTAACGTGCACAGTGGGCAAAAAAGACATCAAAAGCACAGTTCATGATGGCAAGGTTTTAGTGCAGAAATACTGGATGGGAATCAAGGCTGTGCAGCTCATGCTGACCCTTCTGGAGTAGTTCATCATGTGCCCAGAACATTTTGGCCAAGGCTCTCACAGAAAGGCACTGACAACTGGGCACTGTAGCTTCCTTCAGGTTTCTAGCTAACCCCAGTCTCTACCTCTTAAATACATAAATACATATATATAGATATATGTATAAGCAAATACTATATATGAGCTGCTATGAGGCAACTAACTTTTTAAAACATGCAAACAAGCTTTGCATAAGGTCTATAAAACAGTTCTGCTTTTTCTGGTATTGATTTTGCTTATTTTGAAGTTAAGCATATCCATAAATATGCTCTTTGGTCCCTTGAGGTAAGTCTCATAGGGTATTTAAAAAGGAAAAAAAAAGGACGAGAAGGAATTTTTTGGCAGCAATTACCATCTCAGATAACCTGCCTGGGGTTGGGAAAGTGTGCCAGCAATCTGCTCAGAAATAGCTTTCATTTGGGCTGTTTATTTTCATATGCTTTGTCTGACACTTTACTGCTGTGGCTGGGTACTTAACTGTCAGCTTCCATTAAATGCTTTGTCAGTTGTTTCCACTCCAGGCAGAAACCAAAATTTTTATCTCCCATTATTCATTAAAGCCAACACACGGGCAGGAAGCAAGCAGGATGACAAAGGAAATCATCCTTGTGCCAAATGGTGAGATTTCCTCAGGGTCCTTTGCTCCAGTGCCCCTCTAGTTCCTTGTCCCTTCCTTCTCCTGACTGTCCCAGTCACCTGCCTTATTTCTTTCAAATAAGTGGGGCACTTGGGGCAAGCTGTTCCACTTTAAAGCAAAGCTGGGGGGACTGAACTCTGCAGCAGCTCAAAATATTCAGATATTCTGAGAAAGATTAATGTGTTTGCTTCAAATTAGTTTGGACTTTCACAGCATAATCATATGGGTGAGTATCCCTTCCTATGGTAAGATAGAGTATGAAATATGAACGAGATGTTAATAAAATAGCTTTGGGAGTATCTGTTACATGGTTTCTTGTTTTGCTGGTTTAGAGTGTGTGGATGGTTTAATTTTTTAATTATTTAAACTAAGTTTTCCATGTTCCTATACATAAAGAAAGGGAGGGGGAAGGGGAGAGGTTAAGCAATTCCAGAAAAGGCAAAACATGTCATTTCAGGTCAAGCAAAACGTTTTAAGATGACCCAGACAGATCCTTCCCCTTCCAAATTTGGTCCTTTCCAACCCAGTGCCATTGTTCCCCGACACTCTTGTTCACCCTTTGAACCAGAGAATCCATTACATGCAATGCTCTAATTATGGTCTGGTTTCTTTTAATAAGCACATGTGGAACAGTATAATCGTGGCCCCAGGGCACTGAAATGGTGGACTCCAGCCTGGACCTGGACCTCATATAAATTTGCCCCGTGCCCTGCCAAAGTCCCAGACATGTGATGTCTCACACATTCCTGAAGGAGATCCCATGGATTTTACCACTTCTTTTGGTGTTGTTTGGTGTTTACCAAGCTGGCCCAGCACAGGTAAAACCAGTGCACAGCTCCCTGCTGACTATCCCCCGGTAACAATTAGCAGATCTCAATAAAATTACCCAGTGGGCCTCTATTAAAAATTAAAACCCTTTTGCTCAAGATTGCAAAGTGCTCACCCCTTGAGCAACAAAAGCCCCACCAAACAAAACCAAATGTTCCTCAACAGAGGATCTCTATTGCTGTCCTTCTTTCCTAAGAAAAACATCAGTCTGAACATATTTGTTCCCACTCACGCTCCTGGGGTTTTCAATGAAAGTCTTGAAGCTGTCCAAGCAGCTCATAAACTGGAGCCCCTTTCTGATCCAAGTGTGCCCTCCTGTTCAGATTTTGGGAAACGGGATGATTAATTGATTTCCATCATCAGACTCCCCATAAGTCACAAGCCAAGCTGCTATTTCAAGTTTCCATTGACAAAGATTTCATTATAAGAAGCCATAATTTTTAACCAGCGCTGTGCAAACTTTTTTTAGTCTTTAGCCTGAATTAGGCCCATATGTTACAGAAAAACACAGTGAGGGCAAGTTGTGGGGGTGAAGTGGTGAGGGGAAGGGAAGGGAGCAACTGGTCTATCTCAGTGGCTGAACAAACTTCCACCCACATCACAGCATAAAGGGGCTCTGAATTGGTCGTCTTAACCCTTATCTAAACAAAATAAATCAAAAATACAATTTTCCGATTGACGCTGAAGGATTTGCTTTCTTAGCCAAAAAGCAATTTTAAACTCCCTTGCTGAGTAAGCTCTGCCCAGATACTGAACTCCACTGAGAGTTCCTGGAGTCCAAGGTGGAATCACTTAATTCCCCTTCTGGTGTTCTGCTGCTGGGATAGAAACGTCCTCAGACAGCACCTGCCACAGGATGCAGATGAAACCACAGCTGAGTGCTGCATGTAAACCTGATGGCTGGGAGACCCTCCCTCCAGAGGGCTTGACAAGGCAGCTGAAAAGACAGGGAAAATGGGAAAGAGGCAGTGCTGCAGTCCTTATTTTGCAGTCAAACAGGCAAGGTGTATCCCAACAAAGAAAGCAGTTCACTGTCAATAAAACACTGAGCTCCAAATCCTGCCAAGATCACCTGCATGTTTAGGATGATAAAAGTCTGTGGCCATGACCAAGGCTCTGTGGCTCATTGCCATCCTGTTGAATTGTCTAGCAGGAAAAGGATAGATGTAAGGATGCAAAGCTCATTCAACCCAACCTGTTTTATTTAACTGCATAGACAGAGCCTTCAGCAGAGCAGAGGCTTCATCTGCATTGCAGCTCCAAATCAAGGGCCTGGAGATAGAGGGATCTGGAGACTGAGCACCCCACCTTGTGTGATAAATGCATCCAGAAGTGACCTCTGCTCCATTGTCATGTGCTCTGGAGCTCTTTGGCAATGTCAGATTGTTGTCAAATGGGATGGGAATTCTCTGGGTGACATGGGAGGGGAACAGCATCATCACTGTAGGGTTGAGCCAGAAGTACCAAGGAGCAGTTTAAGAAGTTTACATTAAGCTCTGTGATATGGCTGAGCCAAAAACTACTGGATATAGGAACTGGTAAGTCTGAGTCTCTCCTTCTCCCTGATTTGCAATACAGCCTTGGATGAGTCACTGCAATTTGGTCTTGTCCTCAGCAAAACAGAGATAAATGACACCAACCTGCCCAAAATGTTCTCTGAGTGATGTAAACAGAACCTGATGAACAAGTGCTGTCTACTAATGCTCTTGTCATCCAGATTGCCAGGGCAGCTTCTTGGCCCAGTGCTGTCATGCAGGGGGGTTACAGCACTCAACAGCTTGGGAAAGCCAGCCAGATTTCACATTCATGTGATGGCTGCTTCCAGCATGACAGAACTATGGCAACAGCACAAGCCGTGCCAGAATCTGGAAGGGCCAGAGGTTGATTTGAAACTTCCCCAGATAAAGAAAAATATTTAGCAGCCATTGAAAACAAACCGTGATTTTTCTTCTATGCCCCTTGAATGATAAATTTAATCATAGTTCCAGGTCTTTCCTTATTTCCTTATTTTCTTTATTTTCTTATAGCCCAACCCAGGCTGGATGGAAACCTTGGGACTAGTGCAAATTACTGCGCTTTGAGGAATTTATCTCAATTCAGATTGGATTGTTCAAACAGATGATGTTGTAATAAGGTTATGGCAGACTGAGAGTAATACCCTGTATCTGACTTGTTTTCTCTCCTTGCTGAAACTGCAGTCTGCTCATGCAGTACTTATCCTAGCAGCCAATTTTTTTTTTACCAAAAACATGAGTTTTTCTTTGTTTCAAAAAAATTTGCCAAAAATCTAGTTGTTCTGATTTTGGCTCTGTCCTAATAGCAATATATTTGATGTCACAAAAATGTCATCAGCTTCATGGCTTCATTATTTTGGATAAAGTCAGGAAAGTTGGACAACAGAAGAGGCAGAGAGTTTTGGAGAATTTCAGAGAGCATGAAAGGTAGAGAAATTACATCGTTCACATACAGGTTTTGATAAGAAACTTCTGGTTTATATCTCCTGGACTTCAGAAAGAGGAGTAAGTCCACACAATACAAAGTATTTATCCAGCACAGACCTTCAAAGATGACCCTCCCCTCTTCTTCTTGTGACTTCAATGCCTTGTGCTCAAGTAAACCATTTTTTCAGGATGATACAGAGCCTGATAAAAATGACCAGAGATGAAAAAAACCCCACTTGTCTCCACAGTTGTTGTTAATTATTAATCCCCACTATAGTTAAAATGTGGCCCTTGTTTCTTGTCAGTATTTGAGCTCAGGTTCTTCTTTTGCTACCAACCTTTGTTACATCTCTGTGTAGTTGACCAGGAGGTCTGTACTAATTTATGAAGATATTTCACCTGGCATAACCAAACCACCTCACAACATCACTTTTCACCAATACAGACCAAGCTCTTTTAAATCTTCCACTGCAGCACATTTTCTCTGGTTCTTAAATTACTTTTTTGCCACTTTGTGCACCTTAAAATAAAAGGTGTGCCTGAAACAAGATCTCTCATCTCACTGCACGGCACAAGTCAATGGGCAGATCCATCATCTCGGGGATATTCAACCCAAGATGTCAGTTCACATCCCACCTCATGATTCAGATGTGGATCTGTGCTCTCCAGATCATGCTGACATAGGAATTGTGCATTTCTCCAAATTTCCATCAGGTTTCTCTTGAGTTGTGGTTCACGGGTAGTTTCATCTAAAAGCACATCTGAGCCCAAGGTTCAGCATCCCAACCTCAGCAGGCTCTGTGCTGATGTCTGAGTCTTGGGAATTGCAGTCAGTCAGTAGCAAGAGGTGAATTCAGCCAACCCTTTCAATTCTGGACGTTGGCCTTGCAAGACAAATCTCCACGGAGCTGTTTTTGCATCTCCGGTGCTGGCACACGGACACGTAATGTAGAATATGCCCTTCCCTATGGGACACTCCTCCATGAGTTCATTCCTGGCTTACTTGGAGGAGCTGGATTTTACATTATTAGGTATTGAGTTGCAACATGAAATTACCAAAATGTAAAACATGGGAAAACATACTGTAAATCACTTATTGGCAGGTCTCTCACCTCTTTACAAGTGCACAACTGGATACATATGAGTCTTTTGGAATTTCCAAATTAGAGCCCAGAAGACTTTCCCAAAGAAAGGTATTTTCTACTGGCACCAAAACAATTTTATCTGAGCTAAACAACAGAGTTAATGTTTTAGCATTCACACAGCCATTTGCAGCCTACAAATCCAGACTTAATTTCACCTCCTTCTTGTACTGTAGCTCTATTATTATTGCATTTTTTAATGAATGTTATTTTTCTTGTAACTCTCCTGCTTTGGCTATTCAAAGGAATTATACAGAGACCCAAGGGACTGACAGTGAGAATGCAGAACCTTTCACATTCAGGTGAAAACACTGATACCTTGAATGGTCTTATCAGAGAGTGAATTTACCTAAATGAATGTTCTTACTCCTGTGACCTCCAGATCTTCTGTCCCCACCACTTGTGACCCTCAGCTTGTGGTAACAAAGGATGCTCAGATGTGAGGAAGGAGTGATTTTGTGGTTAAGGCACTAAACTGGGAATTAGATGTCTGTGTTTTATTCCATGCTCTGCTATAGTCTGCCTGAATGCAAGTCACGTAATCCTTCTCTGCCTCAGTTTCCCATCTGATGGAATAAACAAAAATATTTTATTTTTTGTTCCTTGCCATTCTTGTCTCTGGGGCAAGAAAGATACCCATCCCTGGCAGTGTTCAAGGCCAGGCTGTTCACATGAACACAATGAACAATTGTGCACCCCAAAGCAAAATTCTTCCTTCTGCATGAAGTTCACCACCAATTCACAGGGCTGGTCAGTCAGGACACGCTGCAACCTTTATTTGAGATAAAGAGTGAAGCCATCACCATGAAAGGCTCCCAAAAGCCAGAGCATGGTTTGTTCTACAGCTCAGAAGAGAGAGGACATAACAGGTTTGTCAAATGCAAATTCTGCCATGAGTGGAGGCAGGGTTTGAAACCCACCTGGCACGAAGCACTGCAAGTGTCTGTGTAGGTAAAGGCACTCCAGAGCCCATGGAAAGGAGAACTGGAGCCTCCCATATCTTCATTCAGCTCAACACGTTTGATTTTTCCTCTACTTGTTCTACTCTTAGAATCTGGGGAGTTGGTGGCATGGAACCTGGGCCTCAGTTCTTACACTCCTGGTTTTTGCTCTCTGTGTTTCAAATATCCCTCCCGAGCCCCCTTTTCCTGTAGGAAGAACTGGCTCACACAACATCTAAAGAGAGGGGAGAGTGCTGGAAAATAACAATAAACATAGCCATTAGCACAAGTTGTATCTTTCAATTCTGATCATCCTCAATTGTTTTTAAAAGAAAGGAGGTTATTTAAAATAAAAGGAGTGACCACGTAGCTGCATAGAGCTGGTTGCTTTCTTGCTGCTGCTACAACCAGTTATTTTCTCCCAAAGTGAGAGAGACACATCTGCTGGCCTTGCAGAGAGCACATCAGATCCCCTGGATTAGCAGGTCTTTCCATGGATAACTTGACGTGAGGCTGGAGTCCCACAGGAGCTCCCAGATCACAGCACTCATTATGGAGAACACTACACTTTAGTGCTCAACTTGGATGATGTTTTGAGAGATAAAATACAAAGTTATCCATAAACCATCAAATGTTTCAGGCCTTTCAGAATACTATTTGCTGATTCCCTCGGAAATTTATTAGCTCTACCAATATTTTCTTTTTTAGTTTTGTAAAGCAAGCTCCAAGTCAGCTAGTACTGACTATGCAGAGCCCTGAAACCACATGTTTATTTTCCTAAGTTATAAAAAGTTTATAAGGGTAGCTGGTATCCTTATGGGCCACTGTACAGTGATTTGCTACTGCATTCCACACTGATACAGAAGAGCTCTGTGTTTTATACCAGAGGGAAATCCTTGTGATACAGCTGTCCAGCGGCCAACAAGAGTGCAGACACCTTCAAAAATATACCCTGATTAAAAAAAAAAAAAAAAAAAAAAAAAAAAAAAAAAAAAGTTAAAAATGAATAGCTGAAAAGGCAGAAAACATCCCTTCTGAGAAAAATGAGTTTGAACAATGTGAAGACCTTGGGCACTATAAGAGCTGTGTTATGATATCCCAATGAACATCAGCAAAGTCCTTTCATCACAGATATAGTTTTTGTTTGTTTGTTTGCTTGTTTTTTTTTTTTTTTCTTTTTTTTTTAACTAGATCACCATTTTTACCTGAAAATGCTGTATGGTCACAATACTTTTTAGAAATATGATGCAGTGGCTACCTTCTCTTTCTCCAGCTAATATTTAGCCCAGACACTCAGTTTTCACAACTTCATGTCGCTTCATTGACATGAGGAGGCTTTGGTCAATTTACACTGGAGAACGGAGAGACTGTTATTCATTTCTCTCTTAAAATAGTGAGTACACAGCTGCAAAACCTGAAGAATTAGGTCAGTACGTTGCTATGTCTGTCCTGAAATGAGAAATTCAGAGCAAACAAGGTAGATTTCAGGAGAGAGCCTGGAATGTGTGAAGAGTTAGCAAAACTGACACAGATTCAATAGCAAAAATAAGTAATTTTGCAAATCCCTAAACCACAATGGTTGGATTAGGGCCCTTGTCATACAATTCTTGGGCATGTGAACAATCTCTTTTTCACTTGAGTTCATTTCATTAGCTTCTCTCAGCTACATAAATACTCATACTCTCAACGGGACTACTCACATCAATAAAGTTCCTCAAGCGAGCAGGGATTGCAACCCAATTTTAGTGGAACAAACCCAACCTCTGACTTTGATTGCATCCCTCACTTTTCTAAAAAAACTTTGTTTCCAGCAAGAATGAGCCCACAATCCCTGTGGAGCTTTCTTTCACCACTTCCAAGCACAATCCCAGTTATTTTTCTTGTCAAAATACAAAGGGCAAACTGGGCTCTTCTAAACTCCCTAACTTCACCTTCCTTCGTAAAAACACTGCTGGGCCTTGAGCAGGCCAATTTGGATGTCTTTTAGAGCTCCTGGGTTTTGCTGTGCTCTGATTGATAGATCCCCAATTGGGTTATCCTGCTCACATTGAATCCCCACGTGCCTCAGCCAGCCAGCAACCTCTGAAAGTCAAAACACTGCTCACTGTAATACCACAAGTAATGGCAGTAGTGTAAAAGCAGTAATTATTCAGACATAAACTGTTTTCTGATGAAGTTTATAGGTTTTGGGGGTTTTTAAAAGTTTTTGACACTATTGGTCAGTGTTGACTGTGATTAATTCAGTTATAGTCAGTACAAATGTCAAGGAAAATTTTCCCTTTACCCATCAGTTCCTATCATTATTCTGATGGAGTTTAATGTAAGGTTTGCTGCAAGAGAGACAGGATGGGCAGTGCTGGAGTGAGAAGTGCATTACACTGCTGGAGGAAGCAGCAAAACAGACAATTTTTGCCCCCAGCTGGCAGCAACCACCACAGGGATCCCTAAATCTAAAAACAGCACATATTGAGTTGGACATTTCCTGTATATTTTTCAAACAGTTTTTTAGTTAGTTCCATTCTGCAAAAAGCAGAGAAGGAATTTCTCTTTTGTCTCCAACTCTGCCTGATCATCCAAAAATACACATGAAGGGCTGAACAGAGCACAAGCAAAATTTAAATCAATAAATCGACTTGCTGGCTTCTTGTGTCAGTATTTATCATCTTATCCAAAACAGACAATAAAATCAGGACATCTAAACTCAGCCATTTCCTCTCAGGACTGTGATCTTGAAAACTGCTGACATGCTTTGCTTCCACAAATATCCACCAGATGTGGCACATTTCAGGTAAAAGTTTCAGTGGAAGGCATGAACTCTCCCTTTAGTGTCCTCTCTTCCCCTCAAGGTGGAAAAAAAAGAAGTGGGAGAACAATGAGGAAGAAGATGAAGCAAAGTTAACTCCTTCCCCTCCCTTTCCATTATGTTCCAAGACTATAAGGTATCTCTAAAAAGCTTTGCAAAGACTCATGGAAGATAAACACACAGAAATGTTTCAGTCCCAGAGTTATCAAACACAAATAAGTCAATAAACTCTAACTCCACAAAGAGAGACAGATGGAGAGACCTGTCTCAAAGTGCAGTTATGCAACAAGCACAGTTTGTTGGAAGCAATCTCAAGGTCAGCAAAGGACAGGGAAAAAAATACTTGGTAAAGTAGAATGGACAATGGATTTTTTGGGGTTTTTATGTTTTTTTAAGTTAAAAGACAGGAATGTACAAAAATGTTTTTATGGTGTACTGGGAACCCTGACCCACTGATTCCCTCAGCAGGACTTGAGTTCAGCGTTGCAGCATTCATTCCAATAAAAAGGACACATTTTATCCAGAGCAAGGAGTCACAGAAACCATCTGCAGGGTAAGAAAATTCTAGTAACATCCAAACCAGCTTGGCCTCCAGATCCTGTGTGTACAGGCTTGTTGTACACGACTACATGAATGTTAAGATTGTGTTTTCCAGGGAAAGGGAGAAACATTTTACATTGTATTATAGATGTAATGAAATGCAATTTAATATATATAAATGTGTAACTAGTCTCTGCCATGACTTTCTTGCACAGAACACCATCTTACCATTCATACATTCAGATACATATGCAGCATATATATATTCACATACATAAACATGCTGTATTATTTAACTTAAAGCATAAACATGTGCTTAAGAGAGACAAGCCTGACAGCCCAGAGACCTAATCTTTCCATTAGCATCCTTCCATCTCTATTACCTTGTCTCACTGGATTTCCTTCTGTGTCCCAGTGAGAATGGCTTTTGCAGCAGAACAAGCAGAAGAACACTCAGATTTACATAAAGACCTTGCCTGATGTTCCAAGATGCAGCCACGCCATCAGCCAAGGGATGGTTTTCTCATCCAGGAGGAATCTCAGCTGTAATCATCAGCCTTTCACAACAGATTCCTGAGAGTCTTTTACCTCCTTCACTTGCAATTTGTCCAGCTCCAGAGATTTACATGAAAAGGTTGAACTCAATAATGAACTTCACGAGGAAATGCATGATCTGGAATATCAAAGGGTATCTCTAGAGTACAACAATTTTGGACATGACAAAAATGAAATCCTTTTCTTCAGCCAAAATACCACTTACAAGATGGTCACTTAATATGGTTACTGCTACAATTCCTTGTTCTTTATCCCTTTTACCTCAAGTGCCTTCAGGACAATTAATAAAAATTATAGCATTTTCGGAAGTGCTATGCTAATTAATACAGGGGTCCCATTAGTGGATTCTACTCCACTGAGTTCCACTGTCAGGACTGAAAACTGAACTGCACTGCCAGGAGTGAACTTAGATCATCAGCCTTGACTATTAGAAGTTATCACAGAGCAGAATGGAGTGCCAGCAGCTGTAGATTAATAATCCAGAAATGCAGATATAAACTGAGAGGTGGAAGTGACATGCGGGTCATCTTGAATGCTTAATACTGCAGATAATAAAATTGTTTCTCTTTAGCCACATGGATGAAGAGAGAACAATGATAGAATTGTAGAGTCATAGAGTCATAGAATATCCTGAGTTGTAAGGAGCCCACATGGATCATTGGCATCCAACTCCTGGCCCTGCACAGGACAACTCCAAAAATCCCAGCATGTGGCTGAGAGCATTTTCCACAGCACTTCTTAAACTCCGTTTGAATTAAACAGAGAAAGTAAAAGGTACAGACAGGCCAGAAAATGACTGAATATTATTAGGATTAATAGGATTAGGATTAGGATTAGGATTTTCCTTTTGTTTTCAGTGGTGATAATGAAGAACATTCTTGGACTCCATGGCAGCAGAAGCCTCCCAGGAAAAGCACATCCATTGTGGGTGACACCAAAGCCTCACTTGGGTCTTGGACCTTGCAGCTTGTCCAAAGGCTGGAGACTTTAGCAAGTTTGGGTTTCTGTGAGTTTTCCTACAGACTTCCAGTGCATGTTCATCCCTGACATAAAGGTCAGCCTGACAGATGTCAAGCCCTTCCTGCAAAGTACAGGAGGCAAAAGAGCATTCACATACAGGTTGTCAGATTTTTTTATGCACATATTTTCTGATTTTGGCTGACATTTTCTAAAATTAATTCAGCCTGAGGCACACACTCAGCATGAAGAATCTAAATCCAAATGGTTAAAGCTTGGCAAAGCTCTGAGCAACTGAAAACAGGGCCTGGTAATGGGAAGTGTCAGACAACCTCAACAATAGGCAACCAGGCCTGTCTGCAGCTGCGTTGTAACACACTGCTGATGGATGATATCAGACTGGAAATTTCACAGTTAAGTAGCTGCAGCACCATTAATTCCTCCCTGGCAGAGGTCGGTGTTAAAGCCCATCTGGTCTGTGTGTACAACATCAGACTATGCCCATCACAACAAAATGAATTAAGGATGGAATTCAACTTTCCTCTTAAAGTAAGGAGTAAAATTTGGGCACCGGTGATTGACTTGACATCGCATACTTTGGTTCAATGGCAAGTATGAGGTGTGGCAGCTCTCACATATATAAGTTGCTGAGTTTTGGATCATATTTTTTTATTAAGTAAATATTTCTTACTTTTTTTTTTCTAAGGAACTGGGTTCAGCTTCCATTTGGACATTCCTATGAGTGAATTTCAGAGGCCTAAACATGCAAGGATAGGACATTTCAGGGTTGAATTGAAGAGCATCGAGAGGAACAGAACCTTAAATGTGTGCACCTGGATATTTGTGCTGGAAGACACTACAGCAATATTTCAATGAAATAGGCATGAAAAGCACCATGTGACTGGCTTTACCAGTACATCTCAAATTTTGTTATTCATGAATAAGCCAGAGGGCAAAGAAGTTCATAATGATATTTACCCAAGCAAGTCCAGCATAGGAAACTGCACTTAGCTCAGAGCTATTCCCTCAGCAGGAGAAAAGGCTACATTTGAATAAATTATTTGTGGTGAATTATTCCATTAGCTGTAGTCATCATAATTCCGTCCTGAATTTTATGTAGCATACATAAGAGAATTCTTCTTTCCATATTGTATATTCACTTAATTTGCTGTGGCTGGAAACAACAATTAAACATTACTTTTAATGACTTTTATTATCTGACAAATGCAGATCTTAGCTATTGTTTGCTCCTGAGATGCTGCAAACAAAAGCAAATCTTACAGTGAAACTGAATAATGAAAATATTTTTAAAGTTATTCATTAATAGCTCTGTGGGGAAAAACCAGAAATACAAGGAATAGCACTGTGCTGAGTGAGGCTCATCATTGTTAGAAGAGTTTTGTGATTTGTTATCTTGTGGAATATAAGAACTTAACACGGCATCAGTCTGCAGCAGTTTTCACAGAATCACAGAATGGTTTGGGTTGGAAGGGACCTTTAAAGATCATCTCATTCCAACTCCCCACCAGGGGCAGGGACACTTTTCAGTAGATCAGGTTGTTCAAAGCCACATCCAGCCTAGCCTTGAACACCTCCAGGGATGGGGCATTTATTTTCTGAGTTCTTTAAAGAAGGCTGGTGTGAAAGTTTAGACACAAATGCCTTTGCCATGTTCTGGTACCAGCAGTGCTGAGAGAATGCAGGAGTGTTTCTACAGCTTCTGCCCATGTGCCAGACCAGAGTCAAGGTGTCAAGTGCTGCAAAGATCAGAGCAGCAAAAGTGAGGAGAAACAGAGACACAGACAGAGCAGAATGAGACTCAAAAAGATACTTCACCTCTGGACAAGCCAGTTGTATTCTTTTGTCCAAGTCAGTGAAACCTCAAAGTGGGGAACACTTTGATGTCACACCCAGAAAGCCACCCCAGGGCTGGGAATGCCTGAGCTGAGGGAGATGAGGTGTGGGCAACTCACCCAACAGGCAGGTTCAGCCTGCAGGCTCTCATGCAAATCACTGCTTTTGCTTTGGGTTGTGTGGGCTTATCCCCTTATGATTTTTGGTTTCCTGCAAACTCTGTAACTCTCAGCACAGCCAAAGCCAACGTGTTCTGCCTGGCTCCAGGTTTTGCACAGTGCTCATCTGTAGCCATAAACTGGCCCACTCAAATCTTGGCCAACAGATGTTTAAAAAATTTTTTTTTTCATCACAGCAGACCCAAACCAGATCCTAATGGGATCATCATAAGGAGAATAACTGTAAACAGCATGTCCATTTCCTTGGCTTTAAATAAGTCTGGCACAGTCTTCTAGAGAGAAAGGTACAGCAGGTTTGTCCCAGACACATGATTGGATGCAACTGCAATTTGGGATTATATCCATATTATATGGTAGAATCACCCCCAGTTTCTTCTGCACAAACCTGTAATGAAGGGAGGATGTAATGGGGGATGTAAAGAGGGATGTAATGAAGGGAGGAATAAATCTGATGATGACCCTTGGTTAATGCCAAAGGTTTATTCTTCCCCCTACTCTTCATTCCCCTATTCTTTATTCTTCTTATGGATGGGTTAATAACGCCCTGGGATGAAAAATTCTGCAAATTATAAAATGTGTGTATTTCTATTTGGTAACACACTGACTTCACAACCTTCTCCATGAGTCAATGCTCTGAGAAACAAATCTGATGAGTGGGGGGATAGAGGCATATTTTTTTCAGATTTTTTTTCGTTTTTTTCCTAGATTTTAACATTAATACCAATAGGACTGCAAACAACAGATGACAAAACATGATTGAAAGCCCAGATTTCCTGGTGTGAGTGCCCAGGTAGAATCCTGACTCAATTTTTACACATGCAAATGAGTAACATGTTTATCCAACATGCTCAATGGCCATTGGTCTCAGACAGAGTTGTGGGATGATCTGCACTATAAAAAAAGGTCAGGTATCCTTCTCTGAGCTGGATTTAGTCTCATGTGTCTTTATAGGTGTACCTATCAACCACAGAATTAAATTCCAGTCATCCTGGGCTCCCTCCTGTAGTCAATAACAGTGCAACTAAGCTGTTTCACGTATTTACCAATATGGGATAGATTCCATGCTAAAAGTCGATTTATTTGCTCTATGAAGAAATTCTACACATCTAGGTTACATTTAGACGTGCATCATCTGTCACATACATCCCATCATGAATAAGATTAAACATGGCTTGAAGGCCAGCATTCATCTGATCAAGTGCAGACAGCTGCAACATTGACAACTACATTTACTCCCGTTTTGTACTCAGTACAAAGAAACAGATGTCTTTAGGGTGTAATTCATCTTATATTAGAGCAGACAATTAAAATAGGTCAGACTGATCACTCCCTGAAAGCATCTGATTTACACTGGCTGGAAGGGGAGTCTGACAAGGAGCTGAGGTGTGAATGTTGTGTGGAATGAGCCTCACACTAAAAGTTCATCTATTCCCTCATTTTGGTTGGAGTATGGAACAAGAAGTAGCCAAAAATTAGAAATTACATGATCAAACCTAAGAAGTGTGGGACAACCAAACTTTTCAAGATTTCTTGGGATAACACAGGTGAACCAGCTCAGCACAAACCCCTCCACTTTTGCAGTAGTATCATCTTACTTGGGGATCAGTACACAACCATTAGCTAAAGCTAATAAAACAAACTCCTCTGATATTTTGTTAGCCAGGTAAGAATGTGCAGTTGTAGAAGCTGTAATGAGGATAAGCCCAATAATAGCTGATTCTGTATGATATGAATCAGAGGAAATTAATCCAGCTAGAAGCTATTTAAAACACTAAAGCTCCAAACCCTCATGGGATCATAGTATTAGGCAATTCCTTAGCAGAGTGCACATCACCCAAAGCTTATGAAAATATTTTTGGAAATTGCCACAGGAAGTGTTGCATCATTGAAGACAGCACAGACTGTGACAAGTCAGGAAACGTGACTCTGAGCCCGTCTCAGCCTGGTGCCCGTGCCCTGCCTGAATCCTCTCCATTTGTCTCCTGCTCCTCTTCCACTCTTTGCCTTGCCTGGGTAGGACTGTGAGCTCCTCTCTTGTGTTTATCCAGAGCTGACCCTGTGACAGCATCTCTCTTAAAAAGCAAGGGACTGAGGACCAACGTGGATTCACAGTCTGTCCTCCTCTGAAAAAAAGCCCTCAGCACTTTACTATTGTCTTAGGTGGTCAAAAGATACACTGGGGGCACACTGAAGTCCTTTCATTCTTACTCCCACAGGAGTTGCAGATTGTGGCAGGCAAACTGCTAAGGAAGTGTAAATAACTGTACTGCAGCTGCCAAATCCTTGCTGGTTTCTGCTACTAGACACATTCTCTGCAAAAATAATTTTGTCAAATTATTTTTTTACATAATTTTGTCGGAACCATAAGTTCCTCCCTGATATGTTTGAATGCAGGGAAATGCAGTTGTGTCTCTTTGTTGCAGCTTCTTAGGGAGGAGGGAGCCAGATTTAAGATTTCCAGGTCAATCTCTTAAATGCAGAAGTCACTCTAGAGAGTGACATCCCCAGTGAAGAGCCACAACCAACTTGAATTCGACTCCTACATAGTAAACACAATCTTATAATCACAGACTTAATTTCTAAGTCAGACAACATCGTTTATGGCCAGTGGTTCACCTTCACAGAGAAGGTTTTTTTCTGTCCCAGCCACAATTTAGACTGGAATTTTTATTAGGTTTAAAGAAACAAAGAAAGAAAAAATAATCTACATCGATACATAACGAGGGAAGCAATGTATCAGAAAAAAAAACATGATTTCCCATCTCCTTTTCCAAATTTCCGATTACACCTCTTTAAGCATGCAGTCTCCCTGAGCCCTCAGGTCTCCAGATGCATTGTAGATTTTGTCATGACAGAGATGTCAAACTGCTGACTCAGACTCCTGATTCAGACAAGTGTGATTACAGTGAAGATCTGGGTTCAACATTTCTCATGAAAGAAAACAGGAAAAATTACTCCAAACTTCAGTATGAAGCCTTAGTATGTCAGAGCCTCATGACTGTGGACATATTAATCACAAAATAAGTACATTTTAATACAACAATGAGAAAATCGTCCCATGCTTTTATCAAAAACAATGTTTAGGTGGAAATTACATTATAGCTACCGAGCTCTGGTGAAATCCCACCTGGAGAAATGTAACATGAAATTCTAACATTTCAATTCTGCTCTGGCTGGCTGCAGGTAGTGCCATGACAGCTTGGTAAAAATGGCGATTTCAAGGAACAAGATGTGCTTCAGCCTCAGTCTGCATCGCAAAGAGGAAAAGTTCTTTTCAGATGTACATTCATGGTGCCCAACTAAAGAAATTGAAAACTCTTGAACAAAATAAGCATTTTTTTCAATTTCTGCTCCTAGTTCTGTGGTGTGAAGTATCTCATGACCATCAGATTCAATCCTTATCTTTAAAGTATTTTAAATGATGTGACAGTTAAATCTGTAAAATCTGCCTTGGCCTAGGAAATAGAATCTTTTATTTATTTTAAAAAATGGTAAAGAAGCAACAGGCTATATGCACAGAATACTCATGATATTGTGGTAGGGGGACATAAATAATTTATCACCCAAAATTGACAAAATACAGTGGTGGAGAAATGGGGATTAAACACAGTTAAAGGAAGGTTTAAATTTTGTATTGCTGCTTAGCATTTAAATGATTTATCCAGGCATGAAGTACTTTTTGCAGACCTTACAGCAAGATTAAGCTCTGTATAATCCCATACAAAATCATGGAAGGAGGAAGAATCATAGGGCGAGAGTTAAAACTAATTATATATTTTATCAGAGGAAATTCCCACAATGGTGTCCATCAACCTTAAACCTAACCCACAATAAAACCTTTATCCACAGGTATGTCATCTTTTTATCCATCTTCCACACCTTATTCTTTACCTTTTAACCAACAAAGAACATCATTCTCTCTGTCCCCTCCTATTTGGAATATTTCCTTTCCACCACTTTCATTTCCTTTCAAACCAAGTGTGACAGTTACTGCTCCAACATTAATGTTGCTTTTGGCCTGCTCTCCCTCTCCAGTGTCTCTGCCTGTAATAAGGTGAAACCCTTGTTTCTGGATGCAGGAATGAGTTTGCCAGAGGAATCTTTGTGTTTTCCTCCTCCCCTGCAGAGCCTATGGCTAAAGGTTGGTGACAGAAATGATGCTTCAGGCCTCCAGTTTGCCACAACCCTTGGAGAAACAGCATTAAGGACTCAGTACTACAAAGCATTGAGCAATTTGTGTCCCCCATTAAAGGGCAAATTATCTGATAAATAACAGGATGGAATAAATTCTTGACAGGTGACAGCTCTGCAGGAAACACGTGTAGAACCTGCACGTGGGGACATGGGCCAGCACCCCTCTGAATAGATTTTTTTACAGCTACTTCCAAAGGGAAAATGTATCCCTTGCTCCTATCACTTATTTAACACCCAGTTGCTTCCACAGGACTCCTGCATCTCCCATCTTTTGGACAGTATCAGCATTGGTGCTAAACTCAGGCAGCCTTAACCATATTTAAGGAATCACTTGTCTTTCTCACTAGGATCCTGTAGGATTTGGTTTTCCCCTATTACAGCCTCTCCATAGCCACGTTAAAAATAGGCTTGGTAATACTTTTCACATTTGTAGGCTGTCACAAACGGTTAGCAGGGAAGAAGTCATTCAAACACACATGACTTTATAATTAAGGCACCTAACTCTCATAAACCCCATTTTTCACAGAAGCAGTGACTTTTAATAAAGTGCAGTGGAGCTGTGGGGGATTCTGTGGTTTCTGTGTGCAAGCCTTGTGCGAACATTTCGACCCTCAGCCCCGACCACAGAGACCACAGTCATCAGGAGGAATATTTATTTCCACCCCAGCACTTGTCTGGTCTGGTGGACAAGCCCCTGAGCATGGAGACAAGAATGGCAGTCATTTCCCTTGGCTGGGCCTCAGTTTCTCCATCTATCAAATTGGGATGATGATTTCTTCAGCTTTTGAGAGCAAGGGATGAGCCAAGCAAGATGGTAAGTTTGAAGGTGGGGCCACTGAGGTGAGCAGAGGTGATGATAACACTGATGAAGTTGGAGAGAGAGAGCTGGAAAAGAAGCCCAGGAGCCACTAATCCCATTCCCATGCATGCTACAATGGATGGAACTCCTTTTAGTCCCTGGCCTTCTGAGGAGTAGGATGTAAGAAATTAAAATCTGGAAATTAAACTGATGAAGCTCGTTTATCTGGATCAGGAGGAGGATCACATGGTAAGAGCACTCTGGCTCTCTCCATGCATGTAGTAACAACACACTCAAAGCTGAAAACCTGAGATAAAATTAAAAAGCCATTAGATAATCACTAGAAATTAATTTAACTTCACTGTCAGTGATATTCTTTCCAGTTCACCTGCTGGGCAAAGTAAAAATACCTGGTTATCAGCATGACAAAAACGGGTGATTCACAGTGTGAATCAGGGTCAGATGCTGCAAGTGCAGCCTGTCAGCATTCATGACAGACCTGTCACAGATGTGAAAATCGGATACTGGAAAGAAATGTCCACCTCTTGCAGGTCAGGGTGCCCCTCTCCATGACTCCAGCACCTCAATGCTTCTGTTGCCCAGTTCACCACCATAATATATAATAATCCTTGCTTTTAACTAATCCTTTGTCTACTCTTTGACTCTACAAAAAGTGTGACTTTTGGTAGCCATTTGAACCCTTGTTGTGGGACAGCTGTGACAAGTAACAAGCCTTAGGGTGAAGGAAAAGGCAATAGATTCATCACTGGCACTTTCAGACTTCTGACACTGTCTCATATTCACTTTCCTAATCAGGTGAGGGAAACATGGGTCTAGATAAGTTGCTAGAGAGTGGGGACAAAGCTGCAGATATGTGCACCCAGAGAGCAGTTATCAATGGCTCATTGTCAAAACAGAAAGTGGTGCTGGAAAGCCAGAAAGCACAGCCTGGGAGGACAGATTGATCGAGTTACATTTATTAGCCAAAAGAGAGCCTTGGTGGGATATAAGTGCATTTAAGCACAGAAAAGGCTGTTCCAGAGCACACTGGTACAATCTGTCCTCACTGTTAGGATAAGGAAAGCCTTTACACCACTGAAAAAAAAAAAAAAAAAAAAAAAAAAAAAAATCAGACCAGATAGGAAAGAAATTTATGAGGATCTATAACATCAGTAGACTCAAGACTGTGAAATCTCCATCCTTGGGGGTCCTTAAACACAGGATGGATAAACCTTTGCCAGGAAAAATAGGTTTAAGGGACTCTGCTTAAGATAGGCAGGGCTGCTCAGGGCTTTCTGTGTGCATTTGAATAATGCCCTGAGGCTTGATGTGCTTCTGGCCAGGCTTTGTGCATCGGCAACGCTTGGGTATAGGCTGATGGTAGCTCCGTGCAGCACACAAGGATAATCCACCCTCCAGTTGCCTAAAAAATAGGAGTTTATTTTACATCAGGCAAGACTAGGGCTTTTCTATGAGATACTGCGATTGTGTGATGCTACTGAAATGGCAGCCAGGAAAAAAGCTGCAGTTCAGCCAAGGGCACGAGCCTGGATCATGTGCAGACCTGAGCCTTTTCTCTGGGATTTCCCCGAGGTCATCTCAAACCAGCTCTGGAACAAGAACTTGGATATAAGTGGTGTGGACACGAGACATGAAGGACTGGAAAACCACATAAAAAGGTGTCAAATATTGCAACCCACCCTGTGTCTAATGTCACATTCCTGACCCAGCCCCTCTGCTTTCATCTTTTGGCAGGTGAGCTGATGTGGATTCTGCAAAAGAATGATTTTGACCTTTTCTGGGCTGCATTAGTAATCTAAGTTGGGTCTTTGACTTACTGGGGCTGAGTGTAATGCCCAGCAAAGTTAGCAGCATTGGAGAGTGGAAAACTGAAAACTCGCTCTAAGAAACACTCAGAGGGCAGATAGCACAGAAATCGTAGAATCAGAGAAGTGTGGAGTGGTTTGCATCAAAAGGGACCTCAAAGACCATCTTGTTCCACCCCCTGCCACGGGCAGGGACACCTCCCACTATCCCAGGTTTCTCCAAGCCCCATCCAACCTGGCCTTGGACACTTCCAGGGATCCAGGGGCAGCCACAGTTTCTCTGGGCACCCTGTGCCAGGGCCTCACCATCCTCATGGTTTGGGGGTTTTCAGATGGGTAAACTCAGAGTTTTGGTAACCATATGGGACTGAAATCACTGCACTGCCTTCACATGCACACACAAAACATTTAAGCCCCAGACTGAATCTCCATCTGCTCAGTCTGGTGAGTGACCAGGACCCTTGAGCCTTGCACTGGCAGAGGGGAGCCCAGGGAGGAGGGACACGAGCCTGTGAGTGCTCATCCCAGCAGGGCTCAGGGCTGGTGCTGCTTTGGGATGAGCCCAGAGGGACACAGAGGAAACACTGTAGACTCTGCTACAGCTCTTTGGAATTGTTCAGTCCACTCAACAGTGAACTCACTAGAAATAAAGCCACTGGGTTCATACATCACACTACAGGCACAATTCACCTAAATTGAAGTTGTAATGTAAAATGGATTTAAATATAAAATAGACCCAGAAATGTAATTTCTTTGGTCTCTGCTCCAGCGACTGCTTGGTAGCAGCTGACATCTTTGGGGAAGGTGCTTTGCAGGGATTAACAGCCAGATGGGGGTTAAGAGGCCACAGCTGTACTGTGATCCCCAACTCCACCCCCAATTAATGATCTTCTGAGGACATATCCTTAAATTAGAGGAAATGACAGGTTTAAATTGGCATGTGCCACACACAGTGCAGTGGCAAGCCCAACAGTTAGTATAATTTTTAATACGGCTATAGAAAACACCTTTTTATACTAATGGAATAAATCATGTTCTCAGCACCTGGAGTTTACACTGGCCAACCTGTAATAACGTATTAATGCAGAGCAGTTGCACATCCTGTTCCAGAACAGCAATAAAATGGTGAGGGACCCCAGGGTACAGGTATTAGCTGAGGGCATGACTTGCTGGTGGCTGCAGATCACCCTCCCAACAGTGCAGCTGCACCTTCTGCACCACACAATAACCTCAAACTTACTTTGAGATGTCCACAGGCAGGCTTTTTTTTTTTTTTCTTTTTATTTTCCTTTTTCTGATTACACAGATTTCAATTCAGGAGAACATTATAATTTCCAGTCTTTCTTTAAGAGCATGCTCTAATTACACAAAATATCAAGACAGTTTCAGGTCAGATGGGGGCAGATGCTGCTGGTGGTCCTTGAAAATGCAGCAATGGTGGCAAATGCCCCATCCCTGGAAGTGTTCAAGGCCAGGCTGGATGAGCCTTGGAGCAACCTGGGACAGTGGGAGGTGACCTGCCCATGGCAGGGGGTGGGAACTGGATGAGCCTTAAGGTCCCTTCCCATTCAAACCATTCCTTGATTCCATGACTATACATAATTAGCCACGTAAGGGTACTTTTGAGTAGGCTTTATGGAGAAGTAGGTGGAAAAATGGATCATTTTCTTCCCTCAGAGTGTTCTTCCAAGGTGACAATGGTGTCAGGCAGACATCAGTGAATTGGTTATGCACAGGTTTAAGTGGTGCTCTGAAAGCAGCACCTTCTTTTCTTAAATGAAAGCCTAAAATTCTGATTTCAGCCATGAAGCTGCTGCTTCCAGGAGGAGGTTGTTGTACATTTACAAATATCATCAGTCAAGAAAACTCAAGCATTACCTTATGTTTGGTGCCTCTACTGTTCAGCAAAAGATCACAGATCTGAAGAGATTAAACCAGTCTGTTTTGATAATTACGGAGGATTTGCATGACATCACACTTCATTTTTTTTTGTTTTCTATTGTGTAGAATAGAAGAATTGTGTCCAAACCACAGTGAGAACTCTAAGCCAGCAGCTCCCTTTATCAGGACTCGGTGTCTTCCTGAGGCACCAAAATGTTTGGGGTTTCCAAATCAGAAGAAACTAACACAGCACTTGACAAAGCAGCTGCAGTGCTGGATTCATCTCTGTGCAAGAACAAAATTGGTTTTGCAAAGCGTGGTGGTCAGTTTTCCAGGCACAGAGCTATTGCAGCTTCCCTACCACCATCTTTTAATTTGGATTTTGGGACCTACAGTCTTCCTCTTACTATGATAATCAGTACTATTTTTAAAAGACTGGGTGTACAAATGAATTGATGCAGCCATAACGAATTGAGGTACTGGATGGGAGCCCAGGCCTCCAGAAAACCATTTCAGTGCCTTCACCTTTAGCCATGTTGGTCGGGGGGGGGGGGGTGAGGGAAGCATCTGCTTTCCCTAAAAAATAAATGAATAGGTAAATGTGCCAAATCTGATATGATGAAAAAATCAATGTAATACCAAAGGGAGCAGCAGCTAGTTAGGAAAAGCAGCAAACCCCCTCATTTCTAGACTTGGAGCGATATCACCAATGATGCCTTTGACAAGGAGGTAAACAGGAAAAGCTGTGTTGGCTGAAAGTTTGTAAGGAACAGGGAGGGAAAAGTCCATGTTTACCACATGGAAAAGGATAGACAAAGGCAGCACAGAGCTGAATGTTATTTTCAACATTCCCAAAAGAGGATGAGACAGGAGAGAGGATAAAGACACAACAACACTTAAAAAAGACTTTAAACAAGTACTTACTAGTGTTTCTTTCTGAATGGATTTAGACTCTGGCTCCCTTTGTCTGCACAAGCCAAGGAGAGAAAGAGCCACCAGATCATGGATGCTGTTGCAGTGGAAAAATTTAGGCAGGCTTTGTATTTTTTCTTATCCTTGTTGCAAACCTTTACCCAGCCTGAGAGTAGTCTGATCTTGCTTGTGTCCCAAAGACATGTATTTAGGTTTACTATCCCCACAACCTGACAGTTGTCCTCCTCTGTAAACACAGTAGGATTCTCCTCACAGTTATATAGACAGACTGAATTTGGAAGAAACAATTGATCAGGAACTGACAGAAAGAAGGAGATTTATTGGTTATCTAGGACACAGTTCTGCAAACAAGATCAATAAGAAATCTTTGAAATACTGTAATAACTCTCTTGACAGACTGAAAGAATTTGGGTTGTTCAGCCTGGAGAAGAGAAGGCTCCTGGGAAAACTTTGAATCCCTTCTAGTAACTAGAGGGGCTCCAAGAGAGCTGGAGAGAGACTTTCTATAAGTGCATGGAGTGATGGGACAATGGATAATGCCTTTAAATTGAAAAAAGGTAGAGTTAGATTAAGTATCAGGAAGGAATTTTTCCCTATGAGGGTGGTGAGGCCCTGGCACAGGTTGCCCAGAGAAGCTTCATCCCTTGGAAGTATCCAAGGCCAGGTTGGAGCAACCTGGGATAGTGGAAGGTGTCCCTGCCCATGGCAGGGGATGGAACTGGATGATCTTTGGGGTCCCTTCCCACCCAAACCATTCTGTGACTCTGTGATGGTTAATTGAAGACAAGCAGCAGGGTCCTGCATGGTATCCATGAAAAACAGTCAAATAAAAAAAAACAAAACAAAACCCAACAAAACTAAATAGCCAATCTAGAGCTTCTGAGCAGAACCTGTGCCTCTTTTAATCTGACTGCCTTAGTTACTTGGCCAGAGGTTTCCTACACTGCTTTATCTGCTGGTTGTCAGATCAAACCTGGGGCTGCAAGGTGGACTTGGTTGCCACTGGTGCAGCACTTGCACAGTGAGGAGCCAGCTGCCTTCCCCAAACAGAGCATCAAAAAGTGTAACCTCAGACTGGGTTTTGTGGGTCCCACTTGGCAAGGAATCCTTTCTACCACAAGAACAACAATTTACCGACCTGGGTGAGCAGAAAACACCTACACTCCGAGTTACAGACTGGAATAAACCATCCCACCAACTTCCAAAAACTCCCAAGCTCTGCACCTGCAGGCTGCCAGTTGTTGACCTGGGAAATGCTACATTGGGGCTCACTGCTTTTCCCACCTAAGCTTCAAGAACTGTCATTTAATTCAGAGAAAACAAGGTTAAGGCCATGATTACATTAAAAAAAAAAAAAACATACCTTCTTTTCTGATGTAAGTTTGTATCATTATAGGATTCAAAACATGTGAGATGATTTAAACTTTTTTAAAACATATATATATTACATGCAAATTGAGGGACTATCTCTGACCTTCCAGCGAAGTTGAATAGTAATGGTTTTAGTCTCCATAAATTTTTGGGTGTCACTTGCTAGTAAAACGTTGGACAGAAATAACAAGGAGAAATAGCCTATCCATATGAAAACAATAATCATGTAATATTTATTGTCTGGGATTGAAATGTTTCAAATATTCAAAGCAATAAAACGTCAGGAAAAGCTAGACTTCCTGATGTAAAAAGGCCATAAATTTCTTCCTTCATAAGACACAAGGAGAGGGGGAAAATCAACGTGACATTTAAAGCTAAAGAAAGAAAGAGAGAAAGAAAGAAGAAAAGAAAAGAAAAAAAACCCCACATCACACTTAAATCTAAGTTAAAACAGTAGAGAGCCCCCAGAGGGCACAATCCACTTACCTTTGGGAGGCTGCAGGAAGGAAATGGCAGCCAAGAGCACAACTCATGCACTGTGAAATATAAGGACATTTCAGAACAATTTAAGGGAGCCAAGAGGTATCTCTGCAGTGTCTGGCTCTGACAACTCTGTCCCAGCTCTTTGAAATCTCTCCATCTCAAACTACATTTTGTTGGACTTTAAAAACTCCCAACACACCATTACCAAATTAAAAAACCCCAACAATTTGTAGATTCAAAAATGCCTTTTTCATACAGGTCAAAGGTGTTTTTTCTAAAACTTCAGGAGGTTTCACAATTTCTTAAAGATTCACAGTATGATATTAAACTTTGGGCAAGAGAAAAATGACAGACAGCAAAGAAACCAAAGGTTACAATCAAATTACTTCCACGAAGTAAAAATATTTTATCTTTACAAGGATAAACCACTTTCACTGCAGAGAGAGGGAGGTATCAAAACAGGGTTATGTTTGCTTTTGGATTTAAAAAGCAGAAATGATTTCTGGAATTCAGGCCTCACAAAAAATATGACTACATACATATTCATATTTATTTAATATATATGCATATAAATTAATACATTTTCTATGCTCCTCCTGCTCACCTATGAATAAAGTTTTAATAACAGGCTCTTTAAGTGCTGCATTAATTTTGCCCTTCCTTCAAGACCACCAAAGAAACCAACTAAGATGCAAAATCCCTTCAGAGCATGCACCACAACTACATACCTAAGTGCAAATAAAACAAGCTTCAACAAAATAAAAATTAATCCAGCATCATCTACAAGCCCAACTTCAACACTGTAAAAAAAAAACACCTATAAAAACCAGTCATGGTAAAAACTGGGAAGGTTTGGACATTGGCCAAAAATTCAAAAGTTTGGCTGCTTATACCAAATTTTATATTCACTACCATAACTTTGGGTGGCCAATGGAGCAAGGTGGACTAGCTTAGATGGCTACACGTATTTATCTGGGTACTGTGAATAAAAGCAACCAACCCAGACTGCCCCAAAATACATGTGCCCAAGTAGTGTCCAAGTGCCCTAAAATGTGAGGTTTTTAACCCACTAGTCAAAAACAACAGGTGCAGAAGGACAGAGAGCTGTTTACCACTGTATTGGCTCTGAAAGTTGACTACACATGAGAATTAACTATTCTCAACTATTTCACAGCCAAAGTTCTGATCACAAAGTGTGGAAATAATTATGATGTAATTGTCAAATAGGAAAAAAAATAGAGTTTTTTCCTAAGCGACCTGCTGCTGAGCCCAGTCAGACCAAGGTTATTTTATTCTGCCTTACCTTGGAATATTCAGTGTTGTGGTTCTTGATCTTCCACTGGAAGAATCTGTCATGTTTTTCCTCTTGGGCTTGTGCCTGATTTACACAGTGAGGAGACAAGTGGGATGCTCATGAGTTTGAGGGAGACCTCAAGGTTGACCTTAACTGTTTGTTGTCCAAGTTCAAGCCCTACAGGAGCCATGTATCAGTTTTGCCACCATCCCAGAAAAGATGAATAAAAGCAGCACCTTCCATGGAGAAACTGACTGTCAAAGACTCTTTCCCAGGTCTTTTGCTCAAAGCATTCCTTAATAATTATTTCCATTTATTTGTGTTCTGTCTACACAAAAATCTGCTGAGAGTGAAAATTTAGGGCTATGTTGATGCCATTCCAAAACAGAAGAGTATAAATTCTTTTAATATTAAAGGCAAGCTGAACACTAGACAGATCATGTCTAGTTTGCTAAAATTGTTCAGTTGAAGCTACTACAAAATTTGTGCACGAGCAGCAGATTAAGGCACTGCTGATCAGCAGATACACAATGATCTGAGCAAGGGAGTTCAGGGGGAAGCTCAGCTGGAGCCTCTCTCCTCTAAACACCCTCCTTCTCTTTCTGCAGTGATGTTTCAGATTTGTTTTCACCTCAGCTTGACATGCAGTTGCTGCCATTTCATTTGCAGATCTGAAGAAATCGTGTCAGTACAAGAAAGGCAATAATTTCTTTGGAGTTTTTTTGTTTTGCAGATTAATTAAATACTTATGGAAATGAGAGCTAAACAGGACTGGTTTGAGCCAGTTATTGACTGCTGACTATCTGAATCTCACTACAGCTTCTGATGTCTTAAACCTTCTCTTCTTCCAGGTCTAGTTACAGATGAGGATTACCCACCACACTTCAGTGGCATTTTACTGGGTTCACACCCAGTTCATCTACTAAAAATTAACATTTTACTTTATCTTTGTCAACACCCATTGCAGCTGCTGCCTCATTTAAAAGAGGGCATTTACGTTTGTTAATTGTGTTTCTCTTCTCATTTCTTTGTGCTCTGATGCACTCTGCAAAAGCAGGTTGGGAGGAGATGAAGGTGAGAATGCTCTGGCACTGCCAAAGCAGAATTTTTGTGATGAGTACATCCCTCATGGTGATTTTGGAAGTCCAGCATAGTTTGGAGGAAGGAAGGTGTTGCACAGTCCATGCTATGGTGAAAACTTTTATTTTGTGCTTCTGCATGGGGTCACCAAGTGCCCATCTCAGCCAGAAGTTTTCAAAGTCTTGAGCTCTGGATTGAATCCAGATTGAGTGGTTGCATTCTTCCATGTCCAGTTCCTCTCCTGGATGCAGTTGGATACTGCTTTTGTCTCTTTCTCCTCCAGCCTGCAGGGCTGGGTTATGTGCTCTCTGACACACCTACTGCTTTCACTGCAGAGGGAAGGTATTTCAGAACTGAGAGCATCATTATGGATTTGAGAAATTTCTGAACCAGCCCAGGTTTCCCAACATGTGGCCCATCACTCAGCCTTTCCCCAGAAGAAATGAAGCTAACAACACATTATTTTAAAGTTGTGCTGTGGACATAAACACATGGAAACCCATGAGGCACTCAGATCTTACAGTAATCAAAGTCATACTAGGACCAAAGATTGACAGATCACATCTTCACTGAACCAGTAAGAAAAGTTTGCAAAGCATCTGGATGAAGACAGCTCCAGAAGTACACAGATATTGATATAAGATTCTTGTGCCAATATTTCTGTCTGATAGGAATTAAGATGAATTATCAATCACAAATATTGAAGAGAGCTATAAAATGTAAAATGAAACGGTATTATTATAATTTTAGTTCTTTATTTTCCTTATTTATCTTTCCATCTCTCACTACTAATCTATCTTGTTTAAAAAAAATAGTATATAAGTATACTAGAGCTTGATTATTGAGAATGGCTATTAATGTAGTGCCTCTGAGCACTCTCTAAACAGTTGAAAAGCTTTTACCAGTAAAATATGAAGGTTTCCTTCAAATTTGCAGATATCTGCCTTCTAAAACTTTGTTTCAGTAGTTGCCAAGATTTCAGTGATTTATAGAAGCCAAAGTATCTGATTTTTGTCTCCCCACAAGAGATGAGAACTAGTTTTTCTTATTAGTTTGTAAAGGCAACATCATTATCTCAAGCAAAAAAAAAAGAAAAAAGTTGAGCTACATTAAAGATACAGCTTTCAAAATAATTTTTAAGGCATCTGGCCTTATTTAAACCATCAAATTTACATTCAATTCCTTCAGGGATAGCTTCACTGCTTTGTGCTGGCTCTGTGCCCTCTGAATAAACCTGGATTTAATGCATGCCACCACTGCATTTCCCTGGCTGCACTGCTGCCTGGGGTAGATATATTGCAGAGGTATAAAAAGTATAAAAAGTAGAGGTATAAAAAGCCCAACTTTGGACAAGATGATTCATTCAGGCAAAAACACCCCCAACTCTGTAACTGTTTAAGTTTCAGCTAAAGTTGGACTTGTGACTAATGTCATTATCTATTTATTCTGAATTTATGATTAGGAGTGTTTATGTACCATGAAACATTCTCTATGAGCTGGACAGGAAACTATAAACCATTTTATGAGATGTACACACGGCTGATGGCAGAACCTTAATGCAACACAAAGGTTCATCCACACCAAGAAATGCCAAAACACATTTTTTTATTTCCCCCCTCAGTGAGACGGACACTTGACAAAGAGAAGTGTGCCCTGAAAACCCAGGAGGTCACATTTTGGAGGGTCCTGAGTGTCTCTGGAGAAATATGTGGAGCACTGTCAGCTTCTTCCAATTTCCAGACAAAGACAAAAGTCTTTTAAAGGGTTTGATTTTCTCAGAGGAAAGACTGACAGAGGATGGACCAGGGAATGAGATGAAACTCAACTAGAAATTTGTGTTGTGGCTTCCTCACCACTCATGAGTTTTAAGCTGAATTATTATCTCCGTTTTGTGGATGGCTGGAAGAAAAACTGAAAAAACAGGTAGTATAACCACAAAGCAAGTCAGGCACTGAGCTGAGAGTAAAACTCACACTCCCTTATATGATATACAGTGATATTCCTACTGAAACTGAAGTTTCCCTTCTTCAGATAGCTAATGTGAAATAATCAACATAACCTGATTCAGTAGCTATAAATCCTGGCTAAAATATAAATGATTTGCAAGTTGAAATTACAGAAGTGTAAAGCTATTCATATGCAGCCATTAACTGAATCTCAAGCTGAATTTTATAAATATAATAAAAATGTGTAGCACCAGCGTAAACATACATCTCTGTTTCTGCAGCATGGGAAGTAGTGCTAAGAAACACTCCAAATGCAGCACTGATTGTGCTGGTTTTACTGGTTACATTTTTCTTTTAAACAGAGTTAAAGAAAACTCTGAAGATGAGGAAAAAAGTGATTACTTCCCAAAATAAGAATAAACTGGGTTAGACCAAGATAGAGAGACATAACTAACATACCTTGTTTGACTCTAAATTCAGCTCCCTGACTTGTGCAGAGAAGTGAAAGGTTATTATATGGGTTTACTGGGCAAACCCAGATTTTATAAATAATTGCCTGTCAGGCTGTTCAAGATAGACAAACACACAGCAGACCAACAAAAACATGATCTGTCATATTTCTCAGAGAAATGTATGTTGAGTCTTCATTCTCTGGGACTTTAAGGAGACCAGTTAAAAATAAGTGCCAGTATTTTTCCTGCTTATGCATATTTTAAAATGTAAAATCTGGGAGAGAGACAGCAACAGAAGGAATTTTGATTCCAGTACCCAGTTCCTGAAATGGTTTCTTCAGTCTGTATCCCTACAGATCGAAACCAAATACAATAAATGCTGGTGTCCTTTTAAAAAAGTCTGGATGTTTACAGCAAGCATATAATTTTCCATGATTAAGGATGCCAACAAAAATAAAGAGTGATGATAAAAAGAAAAGTTTAATCATATATTTCAAGAAGCACAAATGGAACATCAGAAAACTTCCCCCTGCCCTCGTTTAATACATTGTACACTTTACTTTTAGTCATTTACACACAGAAAATTTCCAGAAAACAGAAGCCTAAGCAGATAAAAGAGAAAAGCAATTTATGAATGGCAGCAATATTGGACGGATGATGTTCACTTTTACAATATTCTGGTTGCAAAGAGACATTTTTCCATTTATTTAAAAAATATACATATATTTAAAGTTTTTGCAAGTAAGTCCAGGAAAGCAGGATAACAAAACCACCTACAGAAGACCACAAGAGTCCAGAGCAGGACTGAAAATTAAGACCTCACATACTAAGCACAAAGGAGGATGGCTGCATTATATAAAATACTTTTCTGTTCTCCTCTTGATCCCTTGGGTGCTCTAGATTAACTTGAGGCTTAAGTTGAATTCCAAGGTTGATCTCAGGGCAGCTGAAGAAGACCCCTGACCTGTGGGTACCACAGGGACACCAGCAGGACGTGCCAGCAGATCCTGGTGAAGCAGGAGCCCTTTTCTCTGCTCAAGCATCATCGTGGTTAGCTCTATATTTGTACAGTTTTTATGGGAAGAAATGAATGTGTTTGTGAGGCCAGCAAAGGCTGGAGGAGCAAAGGGACGGGAACAAGCATAGAGGCAGTGACTGAGATTTAAAAAAAAAAAAATCTTGAAAACAAACAACTTTAGCTAAAATATAAAAAAAGGCAAAAAGAGTTGGTTTCTTCTTCAACCAAATCCAACAGTAATGCTGCCTTTGTCAACAACAGGGACAACATCTGCTTCCTGCAGCAAACGCTGAGCAAGTACACAGCGTTAAGTCCTTGCCTAGAACCACTGAGACAGACACAGTTATTGAAACACTTCAGGCTGTATTTTTCCAAATAGGGGTCCAATCCAGTGCCAAGTCACTGCAAAGGCTTTCTTTGATTTTGGACAATGATGGCTCAAACCTTAGGAGATGCCAATATTGAAAATTTGGGTGTGAGCACTTAGCCCATCTTTGGGTCTGCAAAACGCCAAGTCTCCTAACTGGTCAAGTTTGGTTTACCTGAACTTTTCTGACTATCCTTGCATCCAAACTTGGTATGGCTGTCATCAAAATCCCCTCACTGTATTAAACTGAGTTACACTCTGTGAACACTTATATTAATTGAGAGAAACAAGTGGAAATTAGTAGAAAATAGAGGGGAAATAGTTTTCTTTATGTTAAAACTGCAAAGAAAACTACGTAACCTTTATACAACCTAATAAACTAACACAACCTCATCTATCTCGGGCCTCTTCCTGCCCCATCCTGCTTTACAAAAAACATCTTCTGGAGAACATACAGACTTTCAGACACTTAAATAAAAATGACATGGCAGTCAGAAAGTCCCCTGCAAACTTCAGCATTGTCTGAACTG
The DNA here is from genome assembly GCF_052056855.1 of Sturnus vulgaris. Taxonomy (NCBI): domain Eukaryota; kingdom Metazoa; phylum Chordata; class Aves; order Passeriformes; family Sturnidae; genus Sturnus; species Sturnus vulgaris. Next base: position 110,160,717 of record NC_142245.1, on the reverse strand, counting down.
CATTCTTGTCCACCTACACCCTATCCCAAACATCCTGCCATTAATTAGCTAAATGTTCCAGCTAGTAAACAAGAATAACGATTGAGGGGGCTGGAAAAAGAGACAGAGACAGCCAGCAGATAGTCACAACAAACCAGCCCACTCACTGGTACATGGAGACATTGGAGCTTGTATTTTTTTTCCTTCCATGGAGGGGAAAAGAAAATCACCTTAATATAATACTGTCTTTCCTGTTGCTGCAGCCACATCCACATCAGCAGGCGAGAAAAGTCATCCCGTTCCTGCGGTAGGCACTCTGTCAGGGAAAGAGAAAATCTGCAGTGAATTATCACATCAGCTTAAACAAGGGAAGGAGGCAGAGAGAAAGGCAAGGCTTTCTTCCTGTTTCGTAGGCTATGCTGGCTGCAATCTAATAGTGTGCTTAATCTGAACATTTCTGGCGGGGAAGCTGTAAGCAACCACTTCGCCTATTAAAAAATCTGTGGTTAACAAGTGGTTAGTGACTATTTCAGGAGAGCAAGAGATAGGCAAAATGTAACATCCTCCTTTGTTAATTGCCTGCAAAATAGATGAGGCCAAAAATACACCATTATGCTGAATATGTTTGTCCTTTATAAGCATTTATTGTCTATTCACCATGTTCAAGAATCATTTCTAAACTACCTGAACACTCTATAAATTATTGACTAATTGCAGTTTTCCAAATTTAATTTATAGTCTGAGTCTAAAGTTATATAAACAGACACTGGTATAATTCCCACCACTCCAAACCCAAATTAATCTTAAAGACTCTCTGGCCAGTAGGAAATAATTTGATATCCCATATATTGTAACCTGGGATGATGTGTTTCCAATGGTAAAGAAGCACAGGAGTCAAGTGGCTCTTGAGAAAATAATTTTAAAAGATCCTGTGGTACGGTCTCCCTAAAATACCTTTCATGCATTTTTAACAGCTCTTTCTGAATCAATATAGGAAACTATACCTTTCAATGCCACTGGAAACCCTATAATGTAAGAAGATATTCTCAGTTTAAAAAATACTTTTTTTTTCTATTAACAATATCTTTAAAAAAGCAATAGAATTTAAATAGTTTTGCTTTATTTGGTTCACCTTCAGCAGCCATCCTGTTTTAAAAATGAAAATGTAGTCATCTATTTCATTATGGTTAGTGCTTCATCGGATTTATTTTGTACCTCTTCAGTCAAAGCACTTAGGAAGTGCCATATATAACCACCATTTTTAGTGGCTCTACCAATTTCCTAATTAATTTCAGCCAGATCAATTTCTCTCTTAAACTAGAATTAGAGTAACATTAGGAGTAAAGGATAACCTCAACCAACTTTGGATATAAATAGCATTTATACTGAACTGCAAAGAAATAATTTCAAAACCAGCAAGGATGTATTCAGAGAGACATTTTACAGACAGTGAATATGCAAAAGGAAATATGTACAAGATGTTCATTACAGCATCCTTTACATTAACACCACACTTCAGCCTGGAGATCTGGCAGCATATGGCATTAAAGTCAAAGAGCAGAACATCAGCTCTGGGATATACAGCCAAGACATGACAGTATCACCACAAACAAAACACAAAATAAATCCAAAGACTCTATACCCAAACTTGAAATTCCCAAAACAGACTAGCCAATAATTTTGAAAGGATCCAATACATTCCCACAACCACAAGCAGAAAGTCCAAGGCAGTCTGGATGTTCCGCTTGCCCAAACCATTATGGCTGGCATTTGGAAGTCGATGCAAAAGTAATGTTTTTAACTGCTTGACCCCAATAGTTTCAGAGGGCTTTATAACCCAAGTGACAACCTTTAACACATAAACAAAATATTCAGGACTACTGTGCAGTTTGCTCAGAGATGAATGATCCTGAGTACAAAGCTGGATCTATGTGAAAGATAAAAGGTTGAATTTTGTGAAAGGAATTTTGGTTGTGAAGCAAAGTTGGGCTTGGCTGGGCTCACCTGGGAAATAATGAAGTTTAACATTTTCCAACATGGGCAGTGTTGTACAGACAGTAATAGCCCTGCAAAGGTCATTTCAGAAGCCAGTTTCATGGCAGGCAGGATAACACCTTTGGAGAGTTGGGCACACCCACCAGTCTATATTTAGTGATATAACAAGTGTGGCTATAGTTAGGATTGAAAACTATTTCCTACTTCACTCCCCCTTTCACATACTTTAAACTTTCTAAAACATTTGCCCTTGGGCTGAAATTTCCTCTGCTTTAATCTCTGCCTGAAGTTCACTTTCTTTGGAAAGGACCAACAAAATTCCTGAAGCCATTATGAAGTTCAGCAATAATGAAAACAACACATTTTTTCCTTCCCAAGCCAGACAAAGTGATTCTGATATATGTGTATTTTGTTATGGAATTTAGCCATAAATTGAGCCATTTTACCCAGAAACCATCCATACCTTCAAACTCAGCATAAAGGTAACTGTTTTGAAAATCAGTATTTCAGAGGAGGGAGTTTGATTCATCCCATTCCATAACAAGATAACACTTCACTCTCATTTTGATACATTACTAGATAATAAAGGTTAACCTCCAAAATGCTTTTATGCAAAGCAAAAGTATTTTACAGACGTCCCATCTTTCTGAGTTATACCAGATATCTTTAAGATCTATACAGCTGAATTTGTGATACTGAAAGACAGATCTCTACATGCCAAGAATCATGAAGAGAAACAGCAAGATGTTTTTCATAAAACTCACATGTGTATGTGCCCTTGCAAGAGTTTAGATGGATGTGGCAGACATTTAATGTGGTTGGAGATAATTTAGAGGGTTTGGATGACACTTCTGGGTGCTTTATGCCACTTGGGCAGCATCCACATTTTAATTTTTTTTTTTAAATATGATTATTTGGCTCAGAATTACAGATAGAGGATGATGCAGGCTCTTGATGTGGGATTAAAATAGCTGTAGCCATTTTGCTGGATATGTCTTGCTGTCAAGAGATAACATAAGCCCATGGTTCCTCCTGGAGCCCCTTTTGGAAAAGTGTCTACTGCATCCAAATTTTCTGTGTGTTCTCTCTTAAAATTTACTACCAGGCTGTGCTTTGACTTTTCCTGCTATGGTTGTTCTGTCAGCCTCTTGCTGTACCCAAGAGTGCAAGGGGTGATAAAGGGACCAGCTTTCAGACATGGGGAATCACATAACCTGGCACAAATTAGACAGTTTGCCTTCCCAGAATGGCTTCCATGCCCTGAAAAGTTGATCTAACCTTATTTGTCTAATCTAGCTCTCAGAGAAACTCTACCTGCTCCTTGATATGACATGACAGGATTTTTCTTGCTTTTCTTTGACCTCCTTGAAGGTAGAAGGACAGATTTCTGCCATCAGAGCCAGAGGCTGCACAAGCTGTGACAATGTCAGAAAGCAGAAACATGACCTTCATCTTGCCCAGGCCACTCCTACCACTTGCTCCCATTTAGGGGAGAGTTGGGATGATTTTGCTTCGTAGTCCTTGCTTCCCAGTCCTACCCTAACCTAGTGGGTCCATCCCTGCCCATGGCAGTGGGGTTGGAATCAGATCTTTAACACCTCTTCGAACCCCAACCATTCTATGATTCTACCCCATGAAGGCATCTTGTGAAGAACCTTCTCAGGCATCCTCTATATAGGAATGCTCTCTTGGAAATATTGCTCCTTCAAATTGTCAAAGCACATTGGATTCTGACACAGGATCCTCTCTGGCAATGCTATAATTATCTAATCAATGAAGGCAGGCTTCTTTCCAACAATCTGAAAGGAAGCACAATGAAGCAGAAAAGATGGGCAGTGTTCACTGCTGTCAATTGCCTAAAAGCAACATCTTGCTTTGCCCTTAGTTTGGTGAAAGAAGGAAGAACTAACAGCTTAAAAAGCCAGCATGGCACAAGAGAACTTGGCCAAACAAATCCTCACATTTAATGAAAAATCATCCATTTTCTACTCCTTTTGTTTCTGGTCCCATTTCTCTCCTGTAGTGGTATCCCAAGGCAGTGTCATTAAGGACCAAAAAGCATCACCCCAAGAAAAGGGCAGCAAAATTCCTGTCCTCACAGTAGGTCCCATGAAATGGGACAGCTTACTGAAGAGCATATAGGACAATTTAAGGGATAGATAATTGTGTTTATTAGCAATTTAGGACTAAGAAAATGGCTTTAAACTGAAAGAGAATAGGTTTAGATTGGATATTAAAGACATTGCTCCCTATGAGGATGGTGAGGCTCTGGCACAGGTTGCCAAGAGAAGCTGTGGTTGCTCCATCCCTGGAAGTGTCCAAGGCCGGGTTGGATGGGGCTTGGAGCAACCTGGGATAGTGGAAGGTGTCCCTGCCCATGGCAGGGGGTGGGAACTGGATGATCTTTCAGGTCCTTTCCAACCCACACCAGTCTGTAATTCTATGATTTACAGAAACAAGTCCTAGCCAAACATAGAGATGTGTGAGTACTCCTCAATGAGAGAACAGAGTAGATTAGAATACCAAGACTTCTGAACAGGCACCTCAGCTAGAAATGGTTTCCAGTTAATTTACACTAGTGCATAATTTCACAGCTGTAGCATGATGAGAAAGAATAATTTTGGCAGGAGAGAGAAACAGCTGTGATTTTTGAGTGGGCTGAGGATTAATTTTTATTTGGGATAAACTTTGGAAAGTCTGGGGTAGAACATCTCCAGCGGGCACATGAGACACCAAAGTTTATTGGGCCAAATCCTACACTGGTTTAAGCCTGCAGTTCTTCTTGCATTAAAGTTAAGCACAATGTCACACTGCAGGCCTGTTGTATCACTTAGAGATGTTAAATCCTGAATTATAAGCCCTGTATAAGTGAGTTACAGAACAGCATTTATAAAACTTGAAGTCTGCCTTTCTTGGTGTCCTCTTGCATGTGTGTGGGCAAGTGTTTTAATTACAGTGCATAAAGTGGAATGGCAGACAGAGACATCCAAATCAAAGAGCAAGCCCTGGCTGAACTTCATTAGCAAACATAAATGCAAATAGGCACATCTTGTTTGTGACTTGCCACGGTCCTTTCTGCCTTGGGTAATTTTACTCTATTCTCTGACATTTGCATAAATGTAAATCAAACCATATGACTTGAGCAGGTTTGTGATAGGGGAATCATATGCAAAACTTCTTTCCATTAAATAATTCTCTTCATACAGCCTTACAATGTTACTGTGAAAATCAGAAAGGGTTGGATCTCAGACAGTCAGAGCCTTTATTTAAGAACAGTGGAGGGAGCCCTGCCCTTTAAATAAGAGACATTCTTGGATCAGACACTGGCTGGCAGGATGGAAAAAAGGATGTAGCATTAACTTTCATTCCACTCCAAATAACCTGGAACCCATAAACCACCAAGATTCTCTAATTTTGAATCTGCTCCTTTTCTCCCTGTCTCTTCTTTCCATTTTATTTGGGAAATGTTAACTTTGAAATTTCATTAGCTTGCCATAATATCAAACAGGTCACCCGGACAGATTCATAACTCTTTGTACATAAAAACATCTAGATTAAAACCCCTGTGATTAAAAGGTTACTCCTCTAATTTTTCCCAGCCTGAACAGACAAACCACATGCAAAGAAGTGTCAGCTTATTTAGAGATTAAAATAATAATTAGTTTAAGAGGCAAAGTATAAGCAACATTGTTTGAAAAAGAAAATCCATGTGTTGTTTAGAATTAGTTGCTTCTGTTTAAGTTTAAATAAATTTGCGTGTATATAAACTCTCTTTATTAAAAGTGCATCCATGTTACAAAAGAAATATAATGGATAATTCTCCCTCCAATTTAAAACAATAGCACTGAAGGCTCTAATTCCACAAACCCATCTTTAATCAGTAGCCAAAGCACAGATGTCTGATATTACTCAAAGGATGAGGGAGCGCTTTATTTATGTGCATAATGCCTTGTACATGGTCAGTAATGAATAACACACCCCAAATATGTATCTATGGACACCCAGGTTTAGCACGTTACAGACTTACTTGTATGATGTGCCCTGATGTAGCCATGAAATCTCATGGATTTCATTTATGATGAGGCCAGACCAATGTGCTGAGAGCTGCAGCATCCATTTATCCATACCCAACAGTCCCTCTGAAAGCACAACCATGCTGGTGCTTACGCTAGATCCCAGGAAACCTCAGTTAGGTTTAAGAAACACTAACAGCTGCATTCCTCAGGTCTGTTCCCTGAGTCCTCAGCCTGGTGAGACATCAGGGACAGCAGCAGTGTCCATGCCAAGAGTACCTGCCCTCAGGAAGGGGCCAGACATCACAGGAACACTTCACATAGGCGCCCACAAACAACACACACTGATAAAAGCACTACTCCACTAAACCACCCATCAACAAAATGCTTCCCAGCAAAGTCAGCTCTTGGTTTTGGTTGACCTTTGGTTGACCTTTGGTTGACCTTTTATCTGCCAGTGGCATAAACTTTTAAAGTAATTTTGTAAAAGTGGGCTGCTGTGTATAGGAATTGGACATATCCAGGATATATCATCCAAGTCTGGTAAAGAACATAATCTAGATCTCAACTATCTAACTTTTTTATTGTTGTTCTCTGCTTCTGGAATAAATGACATTCCCAAGGCTGATGGAAATGTAGGATCACTGGAAAACAAGGACGAAATGAATTTCTCAGACACCCTGTGCAATACCACCAGTGGATGGAGAACAAGATGTAGGGCTTTTACTGCTGTCCTCCAGTGTATTTGGCCAAAATTGCAATGCTGCAGTTAACCAGAAAATGCTGCTCTCAGGGCTGGGTTGGTACTGTAAAAAAAGAAAAACAAGGCAAAAGGATCACGGCTTCTGTTGCAGCAAGAACTGGGATGTGGAACTGAGGTACCAATGTCTGCCAAGAGAAAAAAGAACAAAATTGGTGGGGAGAGAGGGATCATTTTAAGTCACTCAGAGGGTACTGTAAACAGTGGAGGAAGAAGGAAAAAACGGAACTATAAAACAATACTTGGCAGCCAGCTTTGCAAAACAAACATATTTTCATGAAGTCTTTCCCATCACTGCCACCAGCTTTAATGGGCTTTATTTGTCTGAGAGCAAGAAACCCTTTCTAATTGTCAGAGGAAAGGCAACGCTGCTTTGCTCACTGATAGAAATTCCTGTTCTGAGCCCTCTTTCAACCACATGCTGCTCTCCATTCACAGTCAGGGAATGCAATCCCTTCCTCAGACTGCAAAACCTGTAGCAGGGCTCCATCACCACTCTTCCCTGGACAGCATCAACTGCTTCTCCTGCAGAGAAAGTTGAAATCCAGCAAGTTCCTCTTGCTGTGGGTCTAATGGCCCTTAACTGTCTGCCCAGGACACAGTGCTGGCAAAGCACAAAGCAGGTCTCCATGAGACCTTGATGGATATGGCCTGTTGGAATCCCATCACCAACTGGAAATGCAGTGGCTCCTGAGTGTCCCTGATCTCCTCATGAGAAGTGCAATTAGTTCACTTATATTTTTACTGCCTCTTGTCAAACTCGTCAAAACACCTGCAGTTGCTCAAGGGTCAAATTCTCCTCTCCTCATGTGCCTCAACTCACTGCTTTAGCTGCACAGCAATACTGTACACAGGGAACTTTATTATGTCTGAGAATTAAATTAAAACTGGATATCTTGAGACTTTAGGTATGATTCGACACTGAAACCTCTGGTTTATGACTCAGGGCACTGCAGTCACAGCACTCCCATGTGAAAATATACCACTAACAATAAAAACTCGTTCAGCCTGAGAGCAATTCAGCACCAAACAACCTGGATGGCTCCCTGTCTCCAGGGATGACTTTATTTGATCTTTTAAGGTTTTCTTCTACTGCTGTAGAAGCTCAGGGTTGTTTCTGTAGGAAGTGACAGAAGAGGTTAAATTCCCCCTCTGTGTCACCATTGCTCATGACCTCAGCATAGGATCTAAAGAGCAAATTTATTTGGAAACAATATGGTGTGGTACAGTTGTCTGAGCATAAGGGCAGGAGCCAGGGCTGGGCTCTGCTCCCAGCTCTGACACTTACTTGCTGTGTGGCCTCAGACAAACCACTTAGTGTCTCTGTGCTTCCATTTCCCCTGCCTTTGAAACAGAAATACTATCACTCACTGAAAACCTTTTTTTGAGGATTGCTTGATTACAGAGCTCATACACGACAGTTTGAATACATTTTATACTATGCCATAATTATTTTCATTGCTTTATATCTTCCATTGTAATGGCTAAAATATCAGATATATAGAAAAGGATGCTGAAACTGGCAGCTATTGCATCGGAGGAGCGGGTATTACTTTGAAATTAAATAATTTGGGAAAACAACAGAATTCACCTACATTTTTCCCTTAAAACTGTTGAAATTGTAATGAAAAGCAGCATCTGATCACATTTTGCAACACATTTCTCCCCCACCTCCTGAAAGCATCCTGCAAACGCTCTCTGTAGAGAGCACAGAACCTCTCCTTTCTCTTTGATTCAACAGAGCACTTCAGTGGGGAAACAAGAGGTCAACCAACAGCTCAGGTCTGTGAAGAGAGGAATTTTCCCAACATTGGATGGTGGCAGCACTGGGGTGCAGCCACTTCTCACCCTGCTCAGCCCTGACTGATGTGCTCTGTCTGCAGAGGGGAGCTGGCGCACCGGAGCCGTGGGAGGTAAGAGGAATTAAGGTAATGCATCAGTGGTTGCCAGTGAAGGAGATGGGAAGAGGGGGAGAAAAAAAAAAAAAAAGAGAGAAAAAAAAAAGAGGCAAAAGAAATATACTATTTCAATCAAAGTCTGAAATTTGTAGAAGTGGTTTTGGTCTCAATATAGAAAAAATATTTATCCAAGAAACTCCTACTCGGGTGCGAACATCCTACTTCTAGTGGGATTTTGTTTGGCAAAGTGCTGTGAAGGAGTGGAAGCTAATACAGAACATGTCTATAAACAAATATATTTATTTAGTACAGATTGACACATTCACTAGAGTATTTCAGTGATTACATGTGTAAAACTATTTCCTATAGTGGTTTCCTTTTGTGATTCTGCTAATTTATTCAATCCACCCTATTTTCATGCATTGAATGTTATGAGCCATTTCAGCCACCCAGACTGAAACACGTTTGGAGACTACATGCCTGTTTCTTCATTTCATCATCTACACATAATTATTTGGTGATATTAGGAATTTGAGCTCAAATGGAAGCCAACCAACATTTTAATAGCTTAAAAATCACACAAAATGAAGTCTGCCCTGAGGTTAATGAATAAGAGCCAAATCTTGAGGCTCTTGCTCAGTTTTTACTCACTCCTTATTCAGGCAAAAGTTGAATCAATTGTACTTGGACTGATTAAAACCAGAAGAACATATATTTGGACCTTTCTCTCAGGTAAAATGGAATAAATTACCTAGGATTAGGCTGCAGAATGGCATCCAATCGATCTTTCACATCTATTTCTGCAACACGCTGGAGAAAAAAATCCAAGTGCTGAGGCAGTTTAACCAGTTAAACCAATATTTTAGCAGCAGAATAAATTATTATAAACTACCAGGTTTTATGACATTTATATTAGAAATAGCCCTGAATCAAAATAGGTTTCCTGGTCCCTCCTGGACTTCTGAAAATCAGGATCAAATCCAAACTTAAAAAACGGTTCACTAAGTAGAAAAGCCAAATGCCTCTATCCTTCAAACCAAAGCTCCATCCTTAATCTGAACATTAATCCAGGCAAGTATCTATACAGGTATTTGATTTTTTATGACAGCAAGCATTCATAATTTAGGAAACTAAAGGTTATTCTTTAATTGCATGCAGGATGTCCTACTCGTTAGAGTAGGCAAAGAATGCAATATGCCTCTAAAAATACAAAGCAGAGCAGTTAATTGCTTTGAACAGTTAACACTTCACTAGTAATTGGTGATAATCACAGAAGGATGCCTCTCCCTTAAGTCACAACTCATTTAAGTATTGGGCCATTCTTGGCAAAGTAATGACACATTTATCCCATTCAAGCCAGGCTTAAGCATGAGGATTTGGAAAAGAAAGAGTATGAATAGCTGAATTATTCAATATATGCAAAGCAAATAGAAGAAGGAAAAAATGGGTAACAAGAATGAAGTGGTCAATGTGTAGATATGCAGCTGGGGACTGGTTTTAGTGCTGAGCGTGGCAGTGCTGGGTTAATGGTTGGATTCAATGATCTTAGAGAGCTTTTCCAACCTAAATGATCCTATGATTTGTGAAAAACACCAGATCCCAAGTGGATCTGGGTGACAGTGGCCCTGCTCACTACCTCCTGTGATTCCATGTCAATGCTGAGCACAGGAGGAGCTGGACTTGTGAATGGCTTTGTTTGTAAAGGAGGGAATTGGGACATGTGAAGAGGGCAGTGCCCTCCTGGCCACCACTCACGGCAGAGCCTGGTCCTGCTCTCCCCAGCACTTCCCACTGCAGGACAGACAAACTCCTTCCTGTGTTCAGCTGGGTTTGGGGAGCACAAACCGTGCCAGTGGCACACTGCGAGTGTTGGAACATTGCCCAAAGCCTTGCAGGCTCCTGCTTTAGGCAGCCTGCACAGAGGAGAGCCCTCACTCAGAGAGCTGCAGGCAAGTTATGAGCTGCAAGAATGCACCAAGGAACTTGGGATCCCAAGGAAGGGAAGGCTTTTTGTTATATTATACTTTTAAAATGACATTATATCCATAATCATATGTTGGAAAAGCTGGTTCACAAGTCTCTCTAATATACAGCTCAAGTTATCTTTAATCTTTCTAAATGTCTTCCTGTCTCTCTGTTTCTTACCTGCCTAATATCCTGGCCAAATGGGTCATCCCAGGGACACTGGCTGGTTGCTGAGAACAACAGTATTCAAAAATGTCCTTCCTAGAAGTGACTAAAAATTCCTTTTGATAGTTCCTGACTGATTCGCTGTGGGTGGGGGGTGGGCAAATAATATTTACTTTGTGAAGCAAATGAAATAACTCCACAGACTTAGAACCTTCACGCTATACCCCCCCTACACAGACCTAATTTCACATGTCACTTCCTATGGCACATGCTACTTAAATGAAACTTATTTTGAAATGCAAGGACAGACCAATGCCATCAACAATATCTCAGTGGTCTGACTCATCACATCAAACTCTCCTTTCTTCTTTACCACATCTCATCTTTTTCCCTAGTATCCAGTTTAAGAGCAGACACACATTTATATGCACATCTATAAAAGTGATACTTGTCTGAAAACAAACTGGCCAGGCCACGAGATTCTTCTGGCTGATTGCCATTGTTCAGTCACTAAATATGGGTTTAGGAGTAGGGAGATGGATTACTCGCTTGTTACCCCACCACGGGCTTTTCATGTTATCACAGCCCATATTTTTTTAATAACATGAAGGAATATTTAAATCCTGTATGGAAGTCTTTTCGTACGTACTTCTTTGATGTTAGAACATTTTGATTTGTGTGCATGCTGACACCAGAACATCTAGATTACTGCATGTTCATTTATCAGAGAAGGCAGGGTCGATCCTGTTTGGATGTGCAATTATTGCATCAAATAGATAACGTGGGCTAATCATGCTGACAGCAACATCCCCACTTCCAGTGGCTGGAAATGAAAGAACACAAAATAATTACTGTAAATGAGGAGTTAGTTAAGTCTCATTGAATGTTATTGTTAACTAAAACAATAAAAGAGTTTCTATTTTAAAAAAGCAGGAAGGTGGTAGGGAAGTAACTGAGCCCCAAACCTAGAACACATTGCAGTTCCTGGATTTAAAGCTAATGGGACCCAGTGGATCCAGGCTTTGGTAAAGAGAGGGCTGTTGTCTCCATCACATTATTTATTGTAATGGTGTAACTCTTTTTTCCTTTGTTTCTCCTTTTCCCCCCAGCAGAATGGCTGCTGGTAAGATGGGAATGTGAAATCCAGGTTTTCGTCTCTCCAGTAGCTCTGAATTTCCTGGCTTTTGTGGACTGAAATCAGACCCTGAAGTCATTTATGTGCATTTTGTTTTGGGTAATTGACATTAATTTTTAGGTTGCATCATTGACATCAATCAGCACTGCTCTCAGAGGACTAGAGTTAAGGGGCCGCAATAAAAGGGCATGATATTGTTTCTTTTGTTTTATTTTTGGAGCACTTTGACTACTCTATACTTTTCCAGTGGATGTTACATTCTTTTTGGGTGAGACAGTTTAAAACATTACTGACTGTCTCATTTAGAAGAATACTTTGGCATTACAGTGAATGCCTGGCTCCAGAGGCTGGGAGAGTCAAGGCTGGTAAAAATTCAAGTTGATACCTTTTGTCTACGTAACACTTTGAAGAAACTATGAAATGACAACACATTTCTTTAGAGCAAGCCCTGCTGCCCATTACAGATGTTTCCCATATGGTAAGGGGAAGGTTGGTCCCTTCCCCCTCCACTCATCAGTGTTCTCACATCGTAGCAGGAATCTACAAAGACATCCAGGCTGTAAATGACACCACACAGAAGCCTCCAGCAGCACATCCTGCCAAGGAAGAAGCTGATTTTCATTGTCAGGGCACGAATAAACTCCATTGCAGCTCACTGATGGGAGACTCTTCAGCTTCCTGTTTCTCCAGTGTATTCCAGTGTTTCACCTGGAGTATGGGTCAAGAGAAGTCAGACTAGGCTTCAGATGCTAAAATGATGAGATGGAGAAAACAGATTACATCAGTAGCAATTACTGCAGATTATCATCCTGCATCAACTGGTGGGCTCAACACCTTCTCCTTCAAACCCTCATGAGTGGGAAGAAAATGTCTTTCTAACATAAGATCATGATTTTTAGGGAAAAAATCTGATGGACTTCAGTGGGGCTAAGACCTATCTTTCTGGACACTGGGACATACATAGGTTCATAGGTAGGTCTTGAAAACAGCCATTGAGTGTTGACCTGTTGCCCCATATTTTACCAAGGAGTTCATCACCCTAGCTGTACTCAAGATGTTCATAAATCTCAACACTTTTTTGGATGCTGGAGCTATTCTAACACTCATGTCTTAAATGCAGGTGTGACTTTCTAAGAGTTTAATGTGTAATTGAGACATTTTGTCATCTTGTCCACTCCTTTCCCAAGCCACAAAGTTATCTTATTTCAAAAGTAAACTTCAAAATAAATAAGAACCTGAATATACATGGAGTTTGTGATTAAAAAAAAAAAAAAGTTATTTTCCTATTTCTTTACGCTTTAGGTTTTAGACAAGGTATGGGACTATCTGGGCTAGTCTACATTTAATTTATAATAGGCCATTATTTTTTATATATTATGTATATTAATAATATACATCTAGTTGGTATATTTTGCCATTGGTTATTACAAATTATTCTATAATAGTAATATATTGTTCCAACATTTCTACAAAATAAAACTCTAATGCTGAGATTTTGAAAACCAGCTGCTGATCTTAGCTAGCCACTTCACCAGTAGTTATGTGGCTAAAACCTTAGACAGATTAAGAAATAAACCTTAAATAATATCTAGTTAAATGTTTCTTCTTTGCTTTTTCAATATTGCTTCCTTCTCAGCTTTCTAAAAGGTGCACCACTATTAATTCATTTATTAGAAACTACAAGATATTTCTCAATAAACTGAGTAATTTTCTTTTTTTCTCTCATCATATTTTCCTGTTCATCCTTTCCTGTTCCTCACAACAGCATTTTTTCCTAGTTCTTTATTACCAACTCTACTCTGCTTAACTTTAAGGATATAAATCTCTCCTTCTATTTATCTGTCTTTGCCTCCAGTTCAGCTTATCCACCCTTCAGTTTCTAGCCCATTCTCCCATCTTTCCATAACTCATTATTTCCACTCCCTTTTGACCAGCCTATCTGTCTCTGCTGTTTTTGTTTCCAACCTGATTTCTGCAGGTCCTTGTCTCTTACCAACATCATCTCCTCTGTACAGAAGTGAAGGGCTTCTGTGTCTTACAATAATTCCATCCAAAATTCACTTCATCCTCTCCCAACCACATTAGGGGTCTACAAATATATCCGCAGATGTTGCAGAAACTGTAGAAAAACAGATCTACTGCTTTTTGTAGGACACATGAAGAGTTTTGGCAATACCACAGAGGGCATTGCCCACTCAAGAGAGAAACTCAGTGCTTGTGAATAGGAGCAGGAGAATCCTAAACACCAATTTGGAGCAGCCAGCAGTTTGTCACTCAGGGCACAAGAGAGTCCTCAAAATCTTGGGGGAGCTTTCATACTTCCCACAAAATAAAGGAGAACACATTTTTCTCTCTCTCTCTTTTTTTTTCCCTCTCCTGTGATTATTCAGTTTGCTTAAGGAGAAAAAAGAAAGAAAGAGGGAAAAAATGCCACTCATGACCTTGGTGTCATAGAGAAGCCTGATGGTGTCCAGCCCATTGAAGAAATTGCTCAAAATCACCGTTGTGGGAATATTCTCCTGCTGAAAGGCTGGGCTTTCTATCCCCAGAATGGTGACATGAGGTTTGCTGAGACTGGATAAACTCACATGCCATCTTTACCACCAAACTTTTATTTATTCTTGATAAATTGGTGTCACTTTGTGTCACTTAATTGCTCCATACTTCCTTAATTTGTCTTTAGCTGGGCATGATTCAACTTGAAAGCATGACTGAGTCTCACAGAGCCCTTAGCAAATGAAGAGATACTGCAACAGAGCATGTCTTGGGGTGGTATTTATTCCTTCAGGGGTGCTGCTGAGGGGGTGAATCATTGATCCTGATCCACTGTGAACCACTGATCTCTGCTGCAGGAGGAAATTCCTTCATCCTCAAGAAAACCATTTCTTGCTGTGTTCCATGTGGTACTTCCAACAGGTGTTACAGAGAAAAAAAAAAGGGGGCAACAATATATAACAAATAAAGAAATTAATGGATAAAAAGATAGATGAGTAAAACATCTTGGTCCTGATCTGGAAGAGAAGACAGCTGCAGGTTCAGCTTTGGCTTTTGAAATTACTAGGCCAGGGAGCCAAACAGGAGAACATTTTTGACTTTTGGGCAAATTTTATCAGGCACCAGGCAGAGTCAACCAACCACTTATTCACACACTTGCCCAGTCTGAAAAGGGAACAATTTTCAGTCTTTGACAGATTGGACTTGAACAGGCACCAGAAGTGAAAGCATCTATTGTCCATTATCCATCCCAGCCCTGAGACTTCCAATTTCTCATTTACCATGTAGGCTGTTCAGAAAAGGTTTGTCAAGCAACAGCCTCTCTAAACAAATTACACTGAAATTCCTTATACTGTGCCACATACTTAACTTGCTGTTCCAGAAAGAGCCACATAATAAGTTTCTAACAAGGACACTGGTTATTAAAGCACTCTCAATTTTCTAGGTCAAAGAGGTGAAAAGCAAAGTCAAAATAATTGAAACAAAATATTCTATAAATCATCAGTGTTTACTTACAAAAAAAAAGAAAAAAAAAGGAAAAAAGATATGAAGAGACCTGCTGCTACACTAACCAAAATTCAGCTAGCTATTTTGAATTACCACGTTCTTGATGAAAGCAAATTTTAAGGCGCCAGAGCTGGCTTTTGGAAATACCCAAACAGTTCAAAACCAAACAGAGCTTAGCAGCAACTGGATCCTTCTTTCTTTTCCCACTTCATCCTCCAAAATGTGTAAGACAGACATGGCAAAGAAATACTCTGCTAATGCATACTGTTCCTTTTAATCCACTTAAATGTGAAAAGTGGATACTTTTTAAAACATATATGTTTGCTGAGGTAACCCAGGGATTTAAACTGAGAGGTGCAAAAGTTCTTAATGCATTTTGGGAAGATGAAGGTTTTTAGAATTGCCATCTGTATCTCCTACTTTCGAGAAACATTAAGATCTGAGCTTTCTGAAAATAACCTACCATCATCTCAGTATATTTTGAGACATTCTTTTTCACAGTATTGCATCTTTATATTAGTATACAAGAAAAATATTTTTTGCTGGAGTTTTCTTCTTTAGGAGACACACCTTATTTATCAACTTCTCAAATGTGTTTGAATCCATATTTACTGTGAAGACTAACACAGTTCATCCATTTTTTCAAGGAACATGCTTTTTCCTGAATACAGTTAGAAACATCTCCCATTTCTTTTCTAAGTTTTTATCTGTGATAAAATGATGATTTTTCAGTGGTTGAGTAAAACTCATTGAGAATGCACATGCACTTAGGCAATAAAATCAAAGAAACAATGAATGGTTTGGGTTGGGAAGGACCTTAAAGATGATCTCATTCCAACCCCTTGCCATGGGCAGGGACACCTTCCACTAGACCAGGTTGCTTGTTGATTTAACAATAAAAAGAAAAAAAAAAATGAAGAGGCAGATTGAGAATCTAAAAGGAGGGAAAAGGAGCTGCAATCTCCCTTCTGATTTGGGGCATGGACCAGCCCAATACAAATGACATAGTGAAATCAGAAGGAAGTGGGTAAGAAGAGCTGTGGATGCCCCCATCCCATCGAGACTCAGAGCAGTCACTGTTGGTGGGCTCCAGGGACCCCCAGATGTGATCCTGCCTCACCCCCACACTTCCTGGCAAAAAAAAAAAAAAAAAAAAAAAGAGAAAAAGAAAACAGTTGGGCTTAGCTGTGGTACCACTTGCCTTCTTCCTTCTGAATCCAGAGGAGGAAGGGATCAGGATAAATTATAGGTGCCTGCACAAGCTCAGTGTGTTTGTGTTGATGCCATCTGGAAGCAGTGATAATGCCACTGTTAGTGGGGGCGTTACTACAGAGGATCTGCCGCCTCTATTGAAACCAGCCATGCTGTGTGCTGGCTCATGATGCATGTTTGCTCTAATTTCCTCCCTGACATTTCATTCCTAAAACTGTCAATATCCCGTTAACCTTCCTGGCACTGAAACTCTAAAACCAAGTCCTATTTCAGCTCTGATTTAGAATCTCAGTTGTGATAAGCAATACCAAAGGCTAAGTTTACAATACACCATTGGCCTAAACTAAATCGTGCTACAGGTGAGGGGGATTTTTTCTTCTTGCTTCTACACATCATAAAGCAGGATACAACAATGTGATATCCTAAAATTAATTCCTTGATTTGATGGCAGAATAGCAAATGTTCTTTACTGGTAACTGACAGATCCTGCAGATTTCAAAGGCCAGAAGTGTCCTGTAATCAGGGGAATTGCTCACACTCAGTTCATACAGTTTAAAGTCAGAAAAGAAAATTAGATCATCTAGTCTGACCTCCCACATACCACAGACCACAGAATTTCAGCCAGTTGCCCTTATTTTGGGCCAGTAACCAGTTTAACAAAAGCATATTTTCCAGAAATTCATTTGACCTCCACTTGGAGTCATCAAGAACGAGACAATGCAGAACTTGGTACTTTGTTCCACTGTTAATTGCCTTGTGCCTTATTTCTAAGTTGAATTTCTCTGGTATTACTTTTCTATATAAATACAAGTTACAAGAACAGCAATTACAACTGTCTCCACAATAATGGTGACATTAATGTGAAAAGAGCATGTCGAAGTGAGATGCTAAGAAGCATTTTGGCCACATACACAGAAATATTTAAGTACCAGCTGATCAAGATGGGCCCATTATTGGATTTACTGAAATGTCTGAATCAGGTAAAAAAGGATCCATCTATGGGAATATTTATTTTGGATCAGAGGTGTGCTTTTGAAACAAAACTTTCATTCTTTCTCACTTACTGCACATCACTTTGTACTGTAGCGTGATTTCAGAGCACACTACCTGGTCTTTTTTTGGGTAAAAGCAAATCAGAAGATGCACCCCAACAGGCATTCAGTCAGTGAGGCCAGATTTGACCTAGTGCTAGACTGAAAGTAAACCCCACTGAAATGCTCACTGTGTGCATGGAGGGTGAGCACCATTTGTCTCCTACACATCTGTTCCTATTTGTACTGCTGGCAAAAACACAGAATCATGGAATCATGGATGGGCTTGTGTTGGACAAGACCTTAAAGTTCCAATCCCTCTGCCATAGTCAAGGATACCTTCCCCTAGATCACATCACTCAGTCACAGCCTGATTCCTAAAATCCCTAAAGCAGTCACAGTCTAATTCCCCTCAACTTTTTAAAAGAATCTCATGCCAGCAGCAGTAGAGAATAGAAAATCAAGATTTAGCAAATAATTTCCGAAGAACAGTAATAGGTGGAATTTATTTAGTTGAACAATAGCTGGGTATTAATCCATAATCTGAAGAACAACAGCAGTGATCAAAAGCTACTACAGTCACGAGAGTTCCTTTTTATTTCTACAGTGGTATCCTTACTTTTAGAATATAACAAATATTGTAGAAAAATTCACCTGGCACATCCTAAAAAGATCAAGTCAAAAACTAAGGGGTGTAGGAGAACCACCAGGAAAAGATAATGGGAGACACTGACACGGAAAGAGGACAACAAATCTGACCTAATAAATCACAGAATTCATGATTCAGAAATGGCTGTTCTGCAACATTTTAGAGATAATTTGGCTAGTTGTTCTAACTCTTTGTTACTGGTCAATGACCTCCAATATACTGTCCAAGGGAAGAACAAAGTAACAAAACTTCAGAACTTGCATCCATTTATCCAGCCCAGAGACACAGGCCAATTAAGCACATTATGCTAGAAGAGGTTTAAAATGAGACATGCAATTCCATACAAGACCACTTAAAGAAGTTGTTTTTTGTGGCTGCCAGACCAGCAGTGCCATTCTCAGCAATAAGTATTCCTGCGTGGGGTAGAAACTACCAAGAAATGAGCTAAGAGCAGCAAGCAGATGGACAGATCAATGGCCTTCAAAATATTTTTTTATTTTTGTTTGCGAAACATCCTGGAGAGATTATAAAAGCCAGTGCATGAGTGACCATGGCAAACCAAGTTTTATTATGGAGCTCTTGAGGGAAGTGATTGGAACAGCAGAAGTAAGTCTTAGTTCACCACAGTTTTCTCCATTTTTCAAACCACAACTCCTGTAAGTATTCCTTTGCAAGAGTTGAAAGGTAGAGGAGGTATCAGACTGACCAGTATGATCCCTTTTATATCTCAATTACTAATTATCCCATCTTTTCAGAATACAGTAGTAGCATATAACTTCTATAAAGGGAATTAATAGAAATTTCAGCTTGCATTTTCAGAAGAACATAACCTCTCATTAGTTTTTCAATTAAAAAAGAAAAATCTTCTATTTTCTTCGAATATTTGTAACTTTCCAAATGATTGATCTCTTTCTCATTTATTTTTGGGATTTCTCCTTTCTGGGATGAAGAAAAAAAGCATTGAAATATTCCAAAAACAATGAAAGTACTTGTTCCAGCCAGGGCCAAGTACCAAGACAAAATACACAAAAGCTTTGTTCTCAGCCTCCCAGCAAAGGTCTGTCAATACCCAAGTCTGAAATACACTTCTGAAAAGTGCAAATAGAGTTCATGCTGATCTAATCAAGCACTTTTTTGGATATCCAGGACAGGAAATAGGTGCTAATTTAAAATGAGATTTTAGGTTTTGGACTGCCTGTGAAGGTAATTAACATCTACAACTACTTTTCAAAATATAAACTTGGCCTTTGAATACTGATACAACTGAAATAAAAAAGAAATTCCCAACAAAATGGGGAATCTGAAAAGAATAACAAGGTGATTTTGAAATCCTTGTAAGGTTCCGAGAAGTCTCTTTGGTCTTTGACTCTTTGGCTGGTGATGCTGGATATATGCAAACAGTAATCAGTTCCAGGCCCGCAGTAGCAGTGCTCACTCATAATAGAATAAAATTATAGCTTACATAGGAACTCAGAATTGAGAGAAATCTCTGACTATTTGGCAAGGAAAAGCATCAGGAAAGCAGAGGGGTGGAAAAGAAAGGTTGCAAGGAATAAAAGAAAATTATACTGTTCAGACTAATTACGCAACACAGAAGAGGGGCAGAAGGACAGCAGCAGCACAAGGATTACAAAGAAAGATCAAGAATAAATGGATGTGGCACAAGTCAAAGAATTTGGCAAGAAGGAAATTCAGAGATCCTGGTCCACACATCATTACCCACGGAGAAATGCCCCTGCCACTGCAGTTACGTTTTCACCATCAGATCAACACATTGTCTGATGGACTGGCACACGTAATGGCAGTCTTCAAAATGACATTCAATATAATCCTGTTCCACTGGAAACTGCACCTTCTTACCCAGTCTCTGCTAATGCAACCAGTTGGCCTGGAAGGATGCCACGTGTGATCATCTCCTGCATTACAGCTTTCTTTGTTAATGCTGGAAATGAAACCTCAGGCACGATAATACCAAGAGTTAACACACACCAGCACATCCATGCCAGCTCAAACCAGTTACATTTTTCTGACTCTGTGGTGGTTTTGAGTTTTCCTTCTCTCCACCTCCTCTGATCAAGGACACACATGGATACCCAAAAGCAGCAAAGCCTTTCTACCAAAATTACTCTCCTGTAGTAACGAGACCACAAAAGGCTGAAACACACAACACTGTCTGCCACCACCCTACTCTGGCTGATTGTCTTTTAATAGCTACAATAACGTTGTGAAAAGGAATAATATTCCACATCCTCAACTCACTGGTGAAGGGTCTGGAGTACAAGTCTGATGAGGAGCAGCTGAGGGAGCTGGGAAAGAGGCTCAGCCTGGAGAAAAGGAGGCTCAGGGGGGACCTTCTCACTCTCTACAACTCCCTAACAGGAGAGTGGAGCCAGGTGAGGGTTGGGCTCTTCTCCCAGGTAATAAGTGACAGGACAAGAGAAAATGGCCTCGAGATGCACCAGGGGACATTTAGCTTCGACATCAGGAAAAATTTCTTTATAAAAAGCATGAAGTACTGGAGCAGGCTGCCCAGGGCTGTGGTGGTCATCATCCCTGGAAGTATTTAAATGATGTGTGGATGTGGCAGTGAGTAACATGGTTTAGTGATGGATTGACAGTGCTGGGCTCCTGGTTGGACTCGATTATTTTGGGGGTTTTTTCCAACGGAAATGATTCTATGACTCTCCCAGGCAGTACATGGACAATCCCAAAGGAAAGTGTGCCTTAGCTGAATCTGCTACTTTACGACTAAAACAGGAAGTTCAGTTCCCTTTTATCGTACCTTTTTATTTTTGAAAGGCTGCCCAAACAGTTCCAAGTGGAGTTGAAGCAAAGTTATTGATGTCAAGAAGCCAAGATCTTTCGCCATGCCTTGCTGAATGAGGAAGGAAGAAACATTTTGTGCTCAGTTGTCCTTTGCCTCTCCAGGCTAACTTTGAGCCAAAGAAGCAGGAAGAGGAGAAAGATGAATAAGTGAAAAGGGATAATGTTTATCTTTTAACAAAATCACAATGTTCTGCTCCTAGCTCTAGCAGCCAAGACTCACTGTTGCATCTTTAAGACAGATAGTCTCTTCTCTGAGAGACGACAGGCTAATTATAGCCCTCCTGCCAGAGGGAACTCACACATGCAAACCATTATGTAAAATATAATTTTTTTCTTTAAGAATACTCAAGATCATTAGACATGGTTTTTTCAATGCTAGAAAATCAAGCCAAAAATGAAAATAAACAGTTTCAAGTATTCGCAACATAATTCCCTCATGCATTTATGGAAATATAGTAAAAAGCGCCTTAAAAATGTGGTTTGACATTTCATGCTGCTCTGTTTTTCTGTTTTTCCAGTTCTCAACATTTGCCCTCTTGTCCTGTATCATTTCAGTTCCATGGCAGTTTGAAAGAGATGATGATGGCAGCCTTTGTTATTTCTACAGTGCTTTTCAGCCTCGTTTCAATGGGTGGGTGACAGGAAACATCCCAAGGATTTGGCATAGATGACAAAAATGCTTTATAAATTATACACTGCATAAACCAAATGTGAATTCATTGTATGTAAACACCGTAGCACCATTCACCAAGATAATTACAGGTACAGCATTGCTTCCCTAACAAAGTGCTTTGGTAAATTCAGGTTAAAGAGATGATCAACTTAATGCAACAGGGAAATATCATCCTTTTTTTTTTTTTTTTTTCTGAGCTGCCCTTCCTCCAGAAGGTTTTCTGAGTACACAATCACCTTCAAGAGCACTTTAAGACAAACATGGAAAAATATGGGAAAAAATCCCCAAATCTGGCTATGATGATGTGACATCTCTTTTTTATGTAAGGAGAACTGAACTCCTGCTTTTCTAAACTAGTTGGTATTTTAAAGGTTTTGTCCAGTTTTTAAAGCTATTGACAAACCAAACACCATGGTCTAATGGATTAAGCAAGCAATTGCACACCACAGATTCCTAAATTTTAATCCAGACTCTCTTGGTGCTCACCTTCTTGTCCATAAAATTGAGATAATATTTATCCTCTACTTCATGAGGGTGTTGTGAGAGTGAGTAAATGTTTGGATAGCTCTTCAAAAGGTCAAGTCCTAACCAGGCACCTGTATTTTACTGAAGTAAACTGTTTCCTCAGATTCCCATGATATGATCACGGCACCTTCTCCAGAGCTTCTCAGATCACTTCAGAATAACCATCCACATTCATAACCATCCACATCCATAAATCACAGAATGGTTTGGGTTGGAAGGGACCTTAAAGATCATCTCATTCCAGCCACTCTGTCATGGGCAGAGACAAAGTTATGCACTAATTTAGGGCTTAAGAGTGATCTCACCTGTAAACTCATGTATATAAATTATCCTCCTGCCACATGAGTAATTCAGAAAAACTATATGCTAAGAAACTTTTAATTCATTACTGAAGCAGAAGTGCCACGTCCCAAGGTGTTGCTAATGCTACTTGATTTTAAAATTGTCATTCAATATATGAAGTGCATAAAAATACAGAGTAGAAAAATAATTTATTTTTAAGAAAATCTTTTAAGAACCACTTTCCTCTAGATATGTCAGCAACTGATGCTCTGTAGAGGTTTAAAATAAAAGCTTTTAAAAATCCCCTGCTTTATTAGAAGGGCAATTCCAGAGACTCGACACACTGTATAATCCCATCAGTGGTTAGTTCTCAGCAAACAAGTCACACATACAGAAAAAATACTCTAGACCAAGGCAGGAGGCAAAAAGAGGTTAAATCGGTCACAAGCCAGGTTTTTCCTCAGTTTTAACTCATAAGTGATGACATAAAACCCAGAAAAAACCCAGCTCCAACTTGAAAATGATTTAAATTTGCCAGCTCCAGCCATTTCTGGAAGAGAGCCAGCATTAATTTGGATGTAGGCTTCTCAAAATTTGCACAGCTCTAACTTTAACCTGCTGCAGCCTAAAAAGCGGACCTGGTGAAGAAACACACAAAAAATATTCCACATAATTCTACACAAGTGATGTTCTGTTCTCTCCACGTACCCGAGCTCAGGATCAGCTGCTTCATTCCAGGAGCTGAGTCTTTATGAGCAAAACTGTCCACCTTCAAAATTCCTTCTGTACCAATCTAATGCTGCATGAGGATAATGCTCACAAGAGGGAATAGGACTTGTTTTCCAGGAGGGAATATTTTCAGAGTCGAGCTTGTAATTTCTATTTGCAAATCTCCAAATTCAACAATTTCTCAGCCTCTATAAACTCGTAGATGGAAAGATTCTGTATTTGGAATAAATAATGTCTGAGCTTCACCTTCATTACAGGGCATTTTCTGTTAGAAGAGTGCTATATCCTGACTCCTGGAATACACAGGAGCCCTTTGTGGTAAAGCTATCACACTGGGCTATTCCAAGTGTGCAGCTAAGGACGTTCACATTAGTAGTACCATGAAAGGATTGGGGTGAAAAGGAAAAAGAAAATATCATGACAAGCATCGACTGGGAATGCTGATAGCTCTCTCAGGATCCTGCCTAAAAATCAAGGGTATTTTTTTATCTTAATATGTCAAAATAAACTTTTGTTCTCGTTAAAAAAATCTCAACTTTGAAACATAAGTACCTTTATCTTTTTACTATTTTTCCAGCCCTTTCCCCCAAATCTGCTGGTTATTAAAACACTACTGCATAAACGAAAGTGGTTCTGCTTCATAACTTGCCTTCTCTTTTCCCTGTGTACACACACAGTGAGGTCATTATTTGCTTATTATGCTCATTCTCACAGGGACAGGCTTTGATGTCAAACAGCAAGTGCTGTGACTTCACAGTAGGCATCCAGACCACAGGACTGTGTGAAAACATTACCAGTCCACACAAGAGATACCCAATGCCTGGACCAAAAGCCAACGAGCTTTGGAGCAGGTCTCAGGCCATCAGGAACATGTAACAAATATGGAGACCACAGTGGGGCACACAAGAACATCCACTGCAGCCACACAATGTTTGATCAGAGGATCTCAAAGCATAGTTTGACATCAATCCTCCCACTCATGGAATCACAGAATAGTTTGGGTTGGGAGGGACCTTAAAGGTCATCTATTTCCAACCCTCTGCCATGGACAGAGACACCTTACACTAGGTCACATTGCTCAGGGCTCCATTCAACCTGGCCTTTAATGAAATTAAAGAAGACAAAATATGTACTTACAGGAAAGGAAAATGGAAAAAAAAAAGTATCATCAACATCTGCAGTTGAGACAGCCCTGAGTTAAGCAGCCCTGATGTCTGCAGTGTGCAGTAACTACCATTATTAATAAGCATCATGTGGAAACAGACTTAAGCTGTGCCAGGAGAAGTTTAGATATTAGGAAAAAACTCCTCACAGAAAGGGTTGTGGAACTGGCTGCTCAGGGAGGTGATGCAGCTACCATCCCTGGAGGTCTTCAAAAATTTTGTGGCTATGGCACTTGAGGACATGGTTTAATGTTGAAAATTATCATGCTGATAGGTGGACAATTGGATTTGATGCTCTTAAAGTTTTTACCAACATCAACAATTCTGTGATTCTATATAACAAGATGCATCAGATACTGAATGCTGTTGAAGAGGATTCGACATGCCAGTTCTTCAAGACAACTGGAATTTCTATATTTCAGTAGTTAAGAATGATTTATTTATAAAATAGAATTGACCCCATAAAGCCACTGAGGCAAAGGTACTTTTTTTCATAGCTCAGAGACACGTGGTAATATGAAACATGTCCATGAAACCATGTCTGTGGCTGCTCTGAGGGCCAGGGTTTAAGACTTCAGGTTTAGAGCAGTCAACATATTAAGACTTGATCTCAAGTTCAAACAGTCTCAGGGAATATTCCTGCACCCTCAAAACACCCCTTTACACTTAAACCACTTTACTAGCCCCAGGAATGCTTCTGGCATGGGACAACGACCATTTCTCAACGCCAGGACACAGCTCAGACGTATTTGGAGGCCAGAAGCCATTCTCAAAAGGCAGTCTGGAGATGGTCACCCTATTTTGGAGAATAAGAAAATGGAATAATATGAGCATGGATCATGCCATGCTTGTTAACCTGAGTGTCAGGGAGCACAGACACAGTTAATTTCCTAGTACAGACATAGCTTTCTTTATACATAGCTTTATGAAAAACCTCAGCTCAGATAGCTGGAGAAGTGTCCTGAGTAGCT
Organism: Sturnus vulgaris; assembly: GCF_052056855.1. Classification (NCBI taxonomy): domain Eukaryota; kingdom Metazoa; phylum Chordata; class Aves; order Passeriformes; family Sturnidae; genus Sturnus; species Sturnus vulgaris. The sequence goes on along the minus strand of NC_142245.1, from coordinate 110,135,245 downwards.
AATAATCACAGTGTCAGCCAGCAGACTTTCTACCTTAAAAGCTATTATTTTAATAGCTGTACTAGAAATATGTTTTGGTGCAGGAGCTGAATGTGAGGCAAAACAGGTATCTTTGTGTTGCCGTGCAGGCTGTGTTTTCTATGCTGATAAGGTCTTGTTTCACTAACGATGGGGAAAAAATAGCTTTCACTTCCAGAAAAGCTAAGGGCTTTATCTGACACAGCCTCCCAGGAAAGCAGTGTCCTTGTGCCTCAGGACGGGCAGCCAGCCAGCTTGGGCTAAACTGCCTACAAGGCAGAAGACATAATATTACAGTTAATATCAGAAAACACTGTAATTTGCTTTTTGCTTACAATTTTATCTGACAAAAACAAGGCAGTTGAGGAAAAAGAAACAACAGACGGTGTGCCTGGCTGCTGGCTACTCCTTTAGGCTGTCTAGCAGGGAATGCTCTGCCTGATTCAGAGCAAACTATCACAGAACTGATAAGGACAGGAACAACAAAAACATTGGGCTGAGATAGTTATTCATCAGGACAAGACAGAAAAGAGCCCAGCATGACAGAGTCTAGAGGGAATAGCACCAAAAGTTAGAGAAGGTAAACAGGAATCTACTGTTTCATCTCTCATGCAATAGAAGACACTGGAAAAAAAAAAAGATAATGACATTTCACAGAATCACAGAGTTGTTAGGGATGGAAGGAACCTCTGGAGATTATCCAGTCCAACACCCCTGTTAAGGCAAGGTCACCTGGAGCAGGTGACACAGGAACTTGTCCAGATGTGTCTGGAATGTTTCCAAAGCGAGACTCCACAACCTCCCTGGGCAGCTGTCCCAGTGCTCTGTCACCATCAATAGAAAGAAGTTCTCCCTCAGGTTGGAAGCAAAGCTTCTTGTGTTTCACTTTATAGCCATTGCTCCCCATCCTGTTACTGGGCACCATGGAAGAGTCTGGCACCACCCTCCTTGGAGATATTTATACAGATTGTTGAGATCCCTCCCAGTCTTCTCTTCTCCAGACCAATCGGGCCCAGCTCCTGCAGTCTCTCCTCATAAGAGATGTTCCAGACCCCTTGCATCTTTGTATTAATTATTTAATCCTATCACTGAGAAAGTTTAATACTGAAATACTTAGATCAGAGAGAATTCTGTTACAGGAAAACCTCTTCATGGGAAGCATAACTGAGTGAAAAATCACAGTGATGGTGGCAGACTTTTAGTCATTATTTATTCTTCCATTTTCTATGTTCAATCTCAAATGCTATGAGTGACATTCTTAACGCTTCACTGCTATATTCACATCCCATATTTGAGTGTCTCAAAGCATAAGAGGCACTTCTGGGATGCAACACTGTGCTAAATAATCAAATCCAAAAAGAAGGTAAAAGACAAAAAAGTCAAAGATCATGACAGTAAGATCACTAAACACAGAAGCAAATGACATTGCAAACTACCAAGGACATTTAGGAGCTATTCTGGATGGGTAGGAAAATTCTCTCTCTGGCTTGGGGAAGAGCATATTGAACTCCATATTTAAATTTTTTTTTTTCTTTTTAAACATGCACAACATATAACCTGGTTAAATGATCTATTTTGAGTATATGTGTAATGTACTGAATATTTTGGTTTAAGCTGTAATTTGCAACAGGCAGGGCATTTCTGACAATTATAACATATCTCTGGTATCATTTCAAAGCATGAAGCCTGGAAAAGGCCGGATGAGTTGAAATACCTGAGATGTGCAATAACTCCTTGGAAAAGCTCTGGATTGTCTTACAGCTATTACACAATGTCATACCTATATTATGTTTATAAAACCCAAAAGTTTGGCTGTGTATTTAGTATGTTTTATTCACAGTATTCAGCTGCTTTGGATATGGTCAGTTATATATGGGAACAAACTTTTTATGAGAGCCTGTTGTGATAGGACAAGTGATAGGACAAAACAAGTTGACCTGTTTGTTTTAAAGTAAAAGGGTGTCAATTTAGATTAAGTATAAGGCAGAAGTTTTTCACAATGAAGGTAAGAAAACAGTGCCACAGGTTGTCCAGAATGATGATGGATGATTCATCCCTGTAAACACCCAGGGTCAGGTGTGAAAGGACTCAGAGCAACCTGATATAGTGGAAGGTGTCCCTGCTCATTGCAGAAGTTTAGGCTAGATAACCTTTAAAGGTTCCTTCCCACAGGAACTATTCTATGGTTCTGCACCCTTAAAACCCCAGCCTCCTTTAGCAGCTGTGACTGTCTCCTCTCTCCCACTCACCATCCACTTATCATCCCTTTAAGATTTCCCTTTTAAAAACTTGCTGCTTCAATTTTTTTCCTTGGGTCTACAATAATTTAGTCTCCTTCTATTTATCTATTTTTAGGTAGTTTCTGTGCTGGCTTTAGCTGGTGACACATGTATCAACAGTGCTTACACCTGCCTTCAGACTGCTGGCTCCTCTCTTCTGTCTCATCCTCCTTCTCCATCACTGTCCTTGGCAGCTCCAACCAAATATTTCTCCTTTTAACCCACTTCACCTCAGATGAGAGTTGCATTCATACTTTGCTCAGCTCAGTGAGGCTTCTGGTTTAACTAAGGGCCTTGGGGTGTGATTTTAGCAAACGTGACAACACATGAGAGAAATCACCAACAGTACCATGGATTTTCAAATACCATATTTTGCTATATTTGGGTAGTTGCCATGCAAGTAAATATCTGTCAATCCGTAACACTGAATCCAATTCCTATAAAATATACTATCTAATTTTTCCTACTTAATTTTTATCTAATATTCTGTTTAATTCTTGATACATAAATTGTTTAAAGGCCTAGGATGTACTAACATTAGAAACATATGAAAAAATTAAAAAGAATCCATACAAAATACTTAGAAACAAAATATTCTGTCTGTGTTAAGCTTTTAACAGTTACTACTAACATGAGATGGAAAAGTCCAACAGAAAAAAATCAATCACTTTACCTAAAAGTATTTTTAGTAATTATTTTTATAAGTGAGAGCTCACATAACTGCAAGTGAAAGAAAGAAAATATATCCATATAATTAGCAAAATGGGATTATTAAATTGGTAAGGAAATGCAGAACCATAATGGATATCAAAATCACTTTTCAAATTACTTACAAACACTGAGGTATGAAAGAAAAATCAGAAAATAGTATTCTAAATATAAAAATTACTTGCTTTATTAATATTTTAGGTTTCATAAAACAAAATTCATACTGTATCTAGCCATCCTATCACTAACACTTTACAGTGCTGTCTAATATCACCTTCTATATCAAATAAGACATCCCAAAATCTTTTTCACTTATTTAATGACGATTGATATAAATTAAATTTTTTCTCTTTTGACCACAGACATCTCTCAGTCTGAGCTAAATCACCCCCTTCTATTCACAGTCAGTGCTGAGAAATATCTTGTTTAGAAGGATGTGCAGCTCTGAAAGCACCCTCTCCTACATGCCTGCATTTGGCAAGATGAAATCCAAACTCCTTTTTCTGGAAAATCTGAACTTCTTTATTTTAACCACATGAAACTCCACAATTTATTTGGTTATAGATGCTATTTGAACCCTGTTAGCCCTAAGAAGTTGAGCTTGCTGAAAAAAAGAGTGGCTAATCATGAACACTTTCCTCAAATGATACATTATTACTGTTTTCCTTTAAATATCAAGCCAGTTATCAGCAAACCAGACTGTTAATGTAAACTGCTGGAACTGTAGTTCCTATTTTTTCAATGACTGACAGAGGGCAGGTTTAGTTTAGGAATTAAGACAGAAATCCTTCCCTTTGAGGGTGGCGAGGCCCCGGCACAGGGTACCCAGAGAAGCTGTGGCTGCCCCTGGATCCCTGGAAGTGTCCAAGGCCAGGTGGGACAGGGTTTGGAGCAACCTGGGATAGTGGAAGGTGTCTCTGCCCATGGCAGGGGGATTGGAATGAGATGAGATTTAAGGTCTCTTCAAACCCAAACCATTACATTACTCTGTAATTCAAGACTTTACAAACAGCCCCTCCTAGCTTGCAGCACCTTAAGACAGGAGTTCATCATATGGAAACAAGACTGCACTGATCTATTTCTACAAACAGGAGGAATTCAGGTTCCAGAGTATGAACTTTTCTGAATTTATAGTCCTTACAAACTGGAAAGTGAACAGTTCAGAAAAGCAAACACCATTAATATGTAGAATGACAAAATCACTATATTTATAAAATCTGAAGCTATAATGAGGATTCAGAGAACCATTCTTGACCCCTGCTTAGACCCCACCACCACAGTATATTCAAACTGAGGCACTGGACTGCATCCTCTGCAAGTGCATCCCACAATACTCACCAACCCCCAAATATTGTTGTATTTATAAACATATGTAAGATTTAAAGCAGTGCAGTCCTACACCAGGAGACATCTGGTACAGCCAAAGCCACCTGGGTCCCTGTTAGTCCTGCAGCCTGGTCCAGTTTGGGACACTCCTCTCTGCACCACATGGGGATGTGTCTCATGCCTTTGCAGGATAAACAACAATTTTCAGCATTCTCTGATAGTCCTAGCACTGGCATTAGTAGAGTGTAAAGGCCAAAATTAATCTGGCTTTTCAGCAGAGAAAAACAATGTTCAGATAGAATCAATAATAGCAATAGCAATAATAATTATATTATATATTATTATAATTTTTAGATTTTTAAAAATCCACTTTTCTGGGAAGGGCAGACACAGAAGATATATTTTATTAACAAACACCCTGCCCAGAAAAGTGCACAACTAAGTGTTAAAGTTTGGTTTAGAAAGAAGAGACAAGCAGATAACCAAATTGGTCCTGAAATATTTAATCCCAGAAATAGTATCTCAAAAAATAACCTTGAAGCCATAAAATAACTGTTTACCAGGCCTTGCTCCACTTTGTTATGAACACTTTGAGTCGGTGCTAAATTAAGAAAGCGCCTCAACAAGGCACAGTTCATAAGATACGTTATCGGGTTTTAGGGCAAAAACAGGCATATCTTACCAGCAGGAAAAAAACCTCATATGAAATCCTCTCAGAAAAACACGTCTCCAGCTTTTAGTTTTGAAAAGCTTTGTTTTCCTATGAAACTCTCTCAGAAAAACACATCTCTAGCTTTTAGTTTTAAAGGCTGCTTTCTGACTGACCTTTTCTGAAACATAAACTCCTGCACAAGGGCCAACTAAACTCCTCACTGCCCACGGATCCCTGGTATTGAAATCATTGAAATTTTTTTTTGCCTCTATAGAATCTACTTCATAAACATGAATGACATCCAGGACACTCCAGTAACTTGAAAAGTAGAATATGACAGCAAATTCAGCCCTTTGCACACTGGTTCAAATTTCAGGCTTCATAAAAACCTGCAGTTTTGGAAGGGGAGGATTATCTTTAGTACATTTTAAGACTAGATGATGACAGACTGGCTGAGCTTCGGGAGAAGTCCTATCAACACTTTGGTGGCTGGCAACAATTAGGTTAATTAAAAATACATGGCATGCAGGCTCCAGTGGCCTAACATGGTTAGAAGGGAGACAAATAAGCTACAGCACAAATTTTGACTATAATGGGTACATCTATAAAGCCTTTGGAATGCAGGTCTTGAGTCCAGGGAATGGTGACAAGACAGAAAACCTGAATTTACACAATCCCTAAGTAGGCATGCAACAACACTTAATCTCAGACCCACTGGGGCTGGAAGGCCCATCTAGAGATTGTCTAATCCTGCCTGAGCAGGTTGCTGAGGGATGTGTCCACTCAGACAAATGGCCAAATAATTCTACAATAATTAGAATAAAACATTAAAAAACCTAAGCAATCCTGTCTCCCTTCTATACCAAAATAATATCATATATCCCATACAGATAAAATATTCAGGGAGGGTATGTGTGTGTGTGTGTGAAACAGGTCTCTATTAATTCACTCCCATCATTGCCACACATTTGGTCTACACTTTATGCATATTTTTGTGACCATTAAAGGCTTCCATCAATGGAGACATGGAGTCTGAGGTTCAGCAACATCTTTGACAACTGGTCATCCATCTCAAATTACGGGAAATTTTGCAAATCACAGAATCATTTAGGTTGGAAAAATCCTTTTGGTTATATCATTTCTGTGCTCCTCAGGACAAGAGAGACATGGAGCTCCTGGAGTGTGTCCAGTGCTGGGTGGCAAAGATGATGGAGGGACTGGAGCATCTCCCTGCCCAGGAAAGGCTGAGGAAGCTGGGGCTGTTCAGCCTGGAGAGGAGATCCTGAGAGGGAACCTCATCCCTGGGTGTCCCTGTGTGCAGGGAGGGTCAGAGCAGGGCCCAGGCTCTGCTCCAGGGGCCCAGCAATGGCACCAGAGGAACGGGCAGGAACTGATCCCAGCAAGTTCCACCTGGACAGGAGGCAGAACTTCTTTATGAGCAGTGACCGAGCACTGAACTGATTGTGCAGGGAGGGGGTGGAGTCTCCTCACTGGAGATATCCCAGAACTGTCTGGACACAACCCTGTGCCCTGAGCTCTGGGTAATTCTGCTTTATCAGGAAAGTGGGAGTAGATGATCCACTGTGGTTCCTCCAACCTGAACCATTCTGGGATTCTGTGATTTCCTAAAGCAGCCATGGTCACTATACTACCTTCAAAAGCAGGTGCTTAAATTCCTCCTCCACTACTACAAATCCATTCCAGCATGATTAGCATGAAGACAAAATGAGGTTTAAACTAAGACATTATCTTGTTACTGCTCCTTGTACAGAAATTCCTACTATTTGTGCAGAAACACATCACATGATTGCTGATGTTGGAATTGAATATTGCTCATACCTGCACCTTAGATCCACCTCCTCAATTTGTGTGTGTGGCTGCTGCCAGAATTTGGGCAAACACAGAGTAAAAACGCATGTACGTGCTCAGTATATTCAGCATTTACATCTATTCATAAAATAATAACGTATACTAGAAAGTAATACTGAGCCAAAATGTTAATGTAGTCTCTTCCATTGCCAAAAACTCGTGTGGGTATGTGCATAAAGAATGCACATACTCAGAGAGACACTAACATCTTGTAATGCAATATGTTTCTGTTATACACACTCCAGACTTCCTAACAGCTGCATATTTTAATATACATAAACCCATACTTGAAAAATAATAAAATGTATTAGTTTTCCACATTAGGCATTTATGACCTAATTTAGGAGAGTATTACATCTTTATAACTTTTAAAAGACCCATTTTGATAAAACATCCCCATAAACAGACTGAGAAAATCGGGGTAACAAGCATCTGTTGCTGCATTGTTTTCTTAATGGGGTAATAAACTAATAACACATTTTTATAACTTTTCACAAGAATATAAAGTATTAAAATTGAAACTGATATTGAAAATGTTCTCATGGTCCATTTTATTTTATTTTTCCACTATGTAAAGTTACAGTACTTACCAGATTAATATTAATATATCTTAATTATGTTGACACAATGGAAATTTGCCAAAGACATTCAAAGAATGGAAATAACTTGTTATTTCCACTACTCTAATTAAGGTGGTGTATTTAGCCCATTTTATTCATAATATAGGAGTAATATGAATATTTATAAGAATGTATAGATACCACATACAGAAATAATGACCCAAACTTTAGGAGGGTTCTAAAACAGGGTTATTCCATTGGCTTTTAAAAGCAATCGTGATTTTTTTCTTTCTAATCTACTTGTTTTAATAAATAATTACCAAAACTTATTTCTAAAAACAAATGTCAAAACCTACAAAATCAGTATCTACTTTCCAAAACCTAATGTTATACTGTTGTGATGTTTATTTTTCTTTTTAGAAAAAAACCAGACTATGTTGTGTAACACAAAACTAATGAAAAGGTATCAAAATTTTAACTCTGAGGTGAAATTGATATATTTGGGAAGGCAAATTTTGAATTATTTCCTTTGAAACTATTAAAGTGAACATCAGGAATTCAAACCGAATAAGCTGCTGACCTGCATTCAAAGTGGATTTTCACATTTACAGTTTACCAAAGCATCAGCAAATGATGATTCATAGCTCTTGGGAATGGAAATGACCATCTAACCTCACTGTGCTCATAACACAGCCCACACAATTTTCTTGAATTGGCTCTCCAGAACCAATAGCTGTGGTTGAACTTAAGCATGGCTTTTACAGAAACATCTCCTCTTGATTTTAAATTTTCCAGTCATGGATAATCTGTCACAATCATTGGCTAAGTTATTTCAGCACTTAGTTACGTTGTTATAAATATATATGCCTTATTTCTAGTTTGAATTTGTCTTGCTTAAATGTCAAGCTGCACTAGAAGGACTCCCCACACACATCATCCTGTCAAGGTAGAGAAAAAGGCACTTCCACAGCATGGTCCATTTGACCCCTCTTAAACAGCTACCTTAGGAAGAGATAAATTACAGCTCAGAAATGCTTGTTCCTCTCCATTGACTATAAAGGAAATCACAGAATCATGGAGTGGTTTGCATTGGAAGGGACCTTTAAAACCATCTCATTCCAACCTCTGCCACTGGCAGGGACACCTTCCTCTATCCCAAGTTGCTCCAACCCCATCCAATCTGGCCTTGGACACTTCCAGGCATGGGGAAGCCACAGCTTCTCTGGGAAACCTGTCTAGCTGTGCTCACAAGCCTTTGTCACTGTGCTCAGATACAAATATTTGTATCTATCCAGAGAAATCCCACTCTGAATATTCATACAGGTTTGCATGCAAGGGCTGAAAAACCCTAAGACATGAGATTTTTCTTTTTCCGTGCTTAAAGACTGGCTACACAACACGTTCTCCAGTTTGATGCACTCCTGTCCATGTGTTGGTATTTTCTAGTATTTCATGCAATTGCTGAGGTTCTCACTAAAACACAAGCACACATTTTAGCTGTGGTTGACCCAGTACAGCAGAAAACTCTTCTATTTCCTACTCCCCTTCCTACCTGCCCAAGGACTGCCCAATGACTGCCTCAGCCCCTTCAGCTACAGCACTGGATTGGCCCCATTGCATTCAAGTGATTCCTCAAGACTCCAGGACACTCTTTCAAAATCCCCACTCTGCAAGATATAGCCCCAGAGACTGTAAACGTTGCCCATTTGCTTAATTTGCACATGAAATACTTAACATCTGGCTCCTCTGGAACGAAAATAACTTGCTTACACTTCATTTATCAAACAGTAACTCAGTAACTCTTTGTCACTACCTTGTCCTCTTCATTATTTTACAATCCTCAATTAACTTCACTCCAAAAATATTTGACAAGGAAACTAGACCCTGAGTAAACTACTTTTGGAGAAATGGAAAGTTGAAGAGTTTGCAATGTAAATTTTCCAAACCTACAACACTCACTGTGAATGTAGAGCTCCAGCCATTCTGCCTATATCATAAAATACAGCAGCATAGGGGACTTCTCAGAGCAACCAGCAAAGCCTCATTCATACAATCTGGAATTATTGAGGCTGGAAAAGATCTCTGAGATCATCTTGTCCAACCATTAACCCAGCACTCAGCACTGAACCATGTCCCCAAGTGGAACATCCACACATTTATTCAACACTTCCAGGGATGGTGAGTCCACCACTGCCCTGGGCAGCCTGTTCCAATGCCTGACCACCACCCCTTCAGCAAAGGAATTTTTCCAATGTTCAATCTCAGCCTCCCCTGGTATACTTTGAGGCCATTTCCTTTTGTACTGTGACTTGTTTCCTGGGAGAAGAGCCCAACTCCACTGGCCACAACCTCCTTTCAAGGTGTTTTAGAGAGGGCTAAGGTCCTCCTTTATTGCTTTTACCTTGGTGTTACAAAGTCAGCCTCAGTTATAATGGTGACAGGCAGAACTCCCCAGTATCTAGGGCTATTCTTGGGATTTATGTCAGTAAGTACTAAAGCCAAACAGTTCCTGCTGACTTCAGGCAGCTGAATAGTGCCACATCACTTTAATGTGAAATATTACTTTTTTTGGAAAAAGACATTATTAGAAATTTTTAACCCACAATTTCTTGAAAATAAACTTTATGAAACTGGGAATGAATTCTTTCCATGAAAAAATAAGAAATATAAGGGTTTGCTTCAGCAACCTAAGAGGAAATTGTGCTTTGATGAATTGGGAAGCATGTAATAAATTAGGGGAAGCAAATAATACTCTGCATTGTAACCTTTGCTCACAGACATGGCTGTAAGTGTTCCTTACCCTAAAGTACAATTGATAAAGGTTCCATGCTGAATAACTCAGGTCTAGTTAGATTTTTATGTCCCTCTGAGAGCCCTCATGTCAAGCTGCCAGCTCAGGCTGAATGTAGATAAACTGGAATTCCTCAACTCCCTCCTACTCTAAATCCTCCATTTCTGTTCATCAATAATTCAGTGTCCCCCATCATAATCAAGGTGTGTAACAAGGGTTTTATCTCTGAGACTGGATACTCTGCTCACTCCAGGAGTGCAGCTGCATTTTATATTTTTCTTCTGATAACAATCCTAGTGGCAGGTAACAGCTTTCCTTACCCTTCATCCAGATTTCAATCAATGGAAGCCACAGAAACACTGAGGAATCGAGCTTTGAAAAACAACATTTTCCTGTTTGTACTAAGTCATAAGAATCCTGGCAAGCTCATTTCTCTGTCACTTTGATTTTCCTCTCAGCCACATGTGTTAGAAGCTGCTTTCCACTTCCCCACATCCTTCTCCTGTGCAGCAGCACATCTCCTATCAAATGTCAGATTCCAACCTGGATCACCTCACTTGCCACTCTTTGCTGTGCACACACCAAACATTCAAGCCAGCACATCTCCTGCAGCATCTTTTTGGTAGGAAAAATCAAACAGCAGATGAACATCAACACCCACTGTCACTTCATTCTTAAAACTCTTCTGTGCTGTGACTCGTACAGGAAAAAATCTCTTACTGACTGGATAATTTATATACTGAGACCACTTCCTCACCAGCTAAACAACACTATCTCCTTTCACTCTCTAGTTTATTTTATCAAATCTTATAATTTGTCATGTCTCTATATTGCAAAATCTATTGAGCCATCATTAACTTCTGTTCTGCATTTGTGTAAGATAAATAATACACAAATACAGAGGAATCCTGGATCTTGACTCATCTTCTTACACTGGAAAACATCACTAATGAGATTGTTTTCCCCTTTTTTAAAGTTAAATGACAGTTTACTTCTATTATGGAAGTTGAGACTCCAGAAAAAAAAATTCCACTTTAAAGAAATGGCATCATGCACCTTAAAAAAACTACAATAAAACCCAATATTCTTTTATGTATTTCAGGTTAAGCATTCAAAATGTCTCATTACTTCTGATGATTTGGAACTGGCTATAAAATTATGTCTCAAAATTAGTCTTTCTTGATCACATGAATGGCTTTGAGCATGTTCTAAAGAGCCATAATTAGTAGTTTTTCATCTATTTGTTGAGCTATTTAATTTCTTACTTTTGTACCTAGTTAACTATTTTTATCACCTAAATATGACTGTAATAAATTATGGACAAAGATGGGCTTCATCTACCCTGTGGGATATTAAATCTCAAGCTTCCTAACATGGCAACAAGCATATACCTTCCTTCAGTACCATCTGCTCTTAAAAAAAAAAAACCAACTCTATGCACAATGGTGAGATTGTTTTAACTTTCTTGTTAACAGATGCAGAAACAGCTGAATGTTTTTTCTCAGAAGCACTTAATCCACACTCCAAACCTCCACTATATCTTCTGAGGGCAATTTAAGCATCATATCTAAACACCAATTAGAACTAGAGTTTTCTTCATGGTAAATTTTAATAACCTGTCTTTCTTGCAAGGAAAAAAATACCCAAACCCTTCACCACTGACAAAATTACCTCATGAAATTACTGTTTCTCACTTCCAGGCCGTTTGCATTGCAATAATTCTGCACGGAGACTGCTTGCTTCCAGCAGTTTTAGCACCTTCTGCAGTAAAACTAACACATGTGGATCTCTGGAGAGTCTTATTTTTTTCCTGTTGTCCCAGTTCTTTGCCATCAAAAATGACAATCCTGTCAGCACATCAACACATTTTAAGACTGACCTGTGCCAGTACACAGCCTGGAATACTGTATTAGTACAATTCCTCCAGGCTGGATAGCAACCTCTTCCCCACCAGACAGTGTTAGCAACCCTATGCAAATATTTATTGCGTGATTTTTCTTCTTATTTTTATTGGGCGTTTTTTCCCTTATTATTTCTTCTTATTATTATTCTTATTTTTCTCCTAGCATTATTGGAATTTAAATTATGTGAAAGTAGAGGCATGTAATTCTTAGGCAGAACTCCTGGCTGTGGAATTCATTCAAAATTACTAAAACAGAACTGGGTGTCTTTTAATCACTCAGGTATACTCCAGGTTCCATAGTCATTCTGCAATTGAAGCCTGAATGAAATCACTTATTTCATACACGTTCTCAGGGCTTTGCAGAAAAGCTCAGGTCTTTATGAAAGCCCAATATCCTATTCTTTTATCCATGTGCATATTAAGTAACATAAATACCCACAGAGACAGAAAAGTGTCTTATCAAGGAAAAATCCCTTCTCATACCCCCTCTCCTGAGACTGTCATGGAGGAAAGGGTGTAACTTCTACCATAAAGCAGCTAAAGAATTTAACTGCTGTGAAGCGAACTGAATTATCCAGAGGGATGTAAGTGGAAGGAAGAGACTTTAAAAGCAAGAAAACCATCTCGATTGTGAAATTTTGTCACTGTGGAACAGCACATACAAGAGATGTACCAGAAAGCCCTGGTTGAATCTTAATCCTAAACTGGAAACCATAGTCACAAATATAAGTACAGCAGCACACAGAACAAAAAACCTCCAAAAAAACCACAAGAGTGCTGTATCCTATTTAAGTTTAAAGTCTTTAAGTAAATGTTACAAGGTGAGAAAAAGAATCTGATCTTAATTTCATCCCATTTTTATGTCCTACAAGTATCCCTCTCTCCTTTTCTCCTATGTGCAATAAATTAAAAAAATAAACCAACCCTGAAAAAACAGATGAATCAAAACTTCTATTACTAATAAGACCAGAATCCTCCATTTAGCCCATGCTTTTGTCAGACTGAAGGTATAGTTTAAAAATTAAGCAGATGACTGCTTTGCTGAATTGAGGTTTACACAACCTTGAAGCTAAAGTCAGAAAGTTGGAATAAGACAAAACCTCAGGGAAAGAACACAAAAACTCCAAAATAAAATTCAGAAAATGTGTTTGGTTGCCTTAAGCCTGGTGTTTCCACTTGATTTTGCTAGAGAAATACTTCCAAGCAGTACCAAGTGTGCAGCCAGGCTCCCTGAAATGAGGCTGGTTTGCAGAAAACTAAAACTTTAGAGAGATTTTTTAGCAGCCAAATCACAGTGTTGCCTTCTGATGCCTGGAGGTGTATCAGAGAGATGAGGGGAGAATGAGCACCTCTGCCTCAGGGCATGGACAGGACATGGGACACAAATTAGAGGCACTCAAACATCATTTGTACTGCTGCACATTCAATAACTTTTTGTTGTTAGTGGTATAAAAGATTTAAATGAGACGTGACACCTCACTGAGTGGGACATGATAAATGGAGTGAAACAAAGCACAAAACCCCAGCTTTTATTCAGGAATCTTTTGCCTTTTTCTGTGCCAAGCTGAACAAGTACTTGAGATTGAGTATTATTATAGGACTTCAGGAACAAGAGCAGGCAACTAAAATGGAAAATAATAGATGATAAGAGTTATAAAAAAATATCTCCACTTGGTTTTGGTGTTCCCTATTATTACCTGCCCCTTTCCAGATTTACACTGCTATTCCAGAGGTTTTACAATCTTTACTTGCAAAGTGACAAGTCAGGCATGCCAGAGATGCCCACAGGTAAGAGCTTCTATCATGGAATCACAAAATCCCAGAATGGTTTGGGTTAGAAGGGACCTTTGAGACCATCTAGCTCCATCTCCACAGGCAGGGTCACCAGCCACTAGACCAGTCTGCTCCAAGCCCCACCCAGCCTGTCAGTCATACGAGCAGCACCTAAACTGAAGATCCTGGTCACAAGAAATTACATTTCATGCCATTTTTTCTTCACCTGTAGGTTAATTCCAAGTCAAACAGCCTTATTAGATGATTCTAAAGTTTCCATAATGTTACATCCAGACAGCTCACATCCTGTGCTGCAGAGCTGGGCAGCTCTGCTGCTGAATCACAGCTGTTGCATCTCAGCCTGAGCTGACTCACAGCAGCACTGAGTGAACTGACAACTACCAGCAGCTCCAGCTCATAAAGCACTTTCAAACCTTGCAAGGAAAAAAATATGAATGAATGCTCATGCTCAAGGGAAATCTGAAAGAATGGTGTAAAATACAACTGCACCTGATCTTGCTTTATATAATAGTGTAAGTACATGGTATTGTCCATGATCTAACAAAAACAAAAACATGAATCCTGCAGGGAGCTGCACTATAATTCTGTGCAAAGACAAGTAAAAAAAATACACTTTTCTTTTAGTATTCTTACATTTTGTTCTTAGGATTCTTCAACAACCGAGTTTCTATTTATTAACTCTTGTAGCAGAATGTACCTGCTGCATGGATGCAATGCCACTGTCTTTACAAATATTAATGCAAATTATGGAAAAAGGATATATTTATTTTTGTGAAATATCTTGGAACACTTAATTAAGTTACTTTTTTTTTTCTAGTATCTGCTCTAGAATTATAGTTCTCACCTTATCCTTGAAATACGTATTTATGTATTACATGTTAGATTGCCTTGAGCAAAGTACAGAAGTCAGATTCTCATCCATACTAAGGTTTTTTAAGCCTCTCAGGAGGCACATAGGAACATACACTTTTAGAAAGTAACATATTCTTACCCTCGGATCCTTTTACATCAGTACAAGTGTGCTTGAAATGTCTCTAGTATGCATTTGAGTCTGGCCATACAGTCAAAAAAAGTAATTATATAAGGTTTATGAGACCAGGAGCTGCTTTAATTTATATGAGAGATCCAGCTGATTGAAAACCTTATAGCTCACTTATCTTCTCACTAACAGAGCTAGCAAATTTATTTGACAAATCAGATTTTTTTAACCATTAGATATGAAAAATGATAAAATTTTGCACTGTGAGCTATGTTGAGCAAGACGCAGGTTTTGTTCAGCACTTCCAGTATAACAGGTTTGAACAGGCAGTGACACAATGGAGCAGAAGCCTCTGTGTGGTTGTACAAACTGCATTAGCAGAGTCACTCCATGCCAGTGTCTCCTGCCTCAACAGAATCCCATCTGTGCTGCCTGAAAGCCTCACGTGCTGCTTGCAACAATTCATGTACTGTGTTGTGTAGCAGGACACTGATCCAAGAATCTAAGAATCCAAGAATTTTAAATATCCCCACAGGATATCAAATACTATCCAGACTGTTTGTAAATACTTTCCTAGTGCTCTGCAGAAAGGGAGTTAGTTCTTTTCAAATCAACTTCAATGACATTTTTGTTTTATCTAAAAATCTATGTTCCTTCTCAATAAAATCGTCTGGGCAACTTACTGCTTCATCAGTGCTGCAAGCTTGTTCCCCCATTAATAAATTCTGTTGGAGCATTAAGACGACCCCCAGTAGGGACAGCTGGGAAACTCCAATATAAAGTCAAGCAGCACATTTAATGACCAATGAACTTCTGGAAACTTACTCCAAAATGATACATCATTGTGTCAGACACTCTTAAGCGTTATGCAGCTTGGTCTCCCTCTTCAGAAACATGAAACCCCCTGAAACTGCTACCACAAATTGGGAACCTTTTAAATTATTGCCAAGCCACCTGCTTTTCTCCAAGAAACTTCATAAAACTCTCCAAATTAGTAGTGCCATTAGGTAAAGCTTACAGAACTGTTGTTATTCTGAAGGAGTATTAGCTGTTTAGCTTAAGGAAACCAACAGGGATTTTTATAATGGAAAGAACTGTCATATATATAATACAATCTATTCCAAATGAAATGCTTTAATATATTCTTGAATATGCTATTCTTTAACATTTTAATCTTTCTGGGAGAAAACTCTATTAACCATATTATCAGGATTAAATTTATCTAATGAAGAAGTTCAAGAGAGGAGATATGAAAGATTCTCAATCAGTTTGTGGGTCTTCAGATGATATTAAGAGCCATATAAATCAAATGTCCCATTTTACATTTCTGAACAGCACTGGAAGAAATAGTGCTGGGATCGAAGAGGGAGCCCCATTTCCCCTGTTCCTTCTCTTTTTTGAATGGCCCTACAGAGAGCAGGCAAGGATGGATTATAGGAATGCCTTCTGTTGAGGAGTCTGCCAAAACTGTGCCATCTCATCTTGGAGCAATTTATCCAATAAGATGATTTAGAGGACAGTTCAGTGGCACCATTTTTGGAGGCAAAAGCAGAAGGGAAGGAATATAAATCAAAGGTGACTGGCAGGTAAAGGATATATGCAGCAATCAGCCAAACCATGTGCACACTGGCACAAATTCAACAAGATCATTTATAAAAATTTTAAGTCAGGAGTACACAAAAGGGGGTCTGGTGCTAACTAAATCCACAGATAGATTACACGCCACTGAAATAAACACTTCCAGATGCTGGCATACAAAAACCTTTTACAGAAAGAAATGTTTTCTTTCATAAATCTGAAAGGAGGAACCTTGGGATGGGGGTTGGGAGAGAAGGGAACAAGATTTCCAAACTGAGATTTGACTTCCTACTGGTTTTATAGAATAATAACTTATCTTTTTCAAACACAAAGTGTTAATACTGTAGAATTACAAATAACTGCAGACAACAGCTTGAAGTATAGACAAAGATATCACAAATATGTAACTATTTACTGAAATAAAATGCCTTTTCTTTTGCTTTCAAAATGAGAAGAAAGCATGAAAATGTCAATTTGACTTTTTCTACATCAGAAACTGAATGTGTAACAGAAGGGAAAGTTTTCAAATGCCTTTTGACATAAATACATACATTTCATTTTTGAGAAGTGATTAAGAATGAAATCCTGACTTCTTCAAAATCAGTATCAATTGATTCTGAATATCAATATGGGCAGTCTATATTTTACAGGACCCTAAGTATCAGAGATTTTTTATTTGGTTTCCATGTAACTAATTTCTTTCGGAAACAGCATTCAAAACTTTTTATCATTCAAGTGCTTTAGAAAAATTCAGTTGTACTGTATCCAAATTGTGTCTATTGAAGCAATTATTGAAGATTATATCCCAGAACTTCTTCTCACTATGACTTTGATCTGAAACATGCAAAAAGAAATTTCTTTCAGTTAAGAGGATTTAGTCGCAGACCAAATCCTCTGGGTGACAATTCCAGGTCGTGGAGCCTCCTTCCCTGGAGATACCCAAAAGCCTCGTGGACACAACCCTGTACCCTGTACCCTGTGCTCTGGGGGACCCTGCTTGAGCAGAGAGCTGGGACCAGAAGACCATTCTGGGACTCAGGAAATGTGAAGCTGAATTTGTCTTGAAGTTTAAGACACTTAAACCAAACCTGCTTTCCGAAATGTCCTCTTCCACAAACATCATACTGCCACATTATCCTTTGTGTTTTAAAAGTTTCCCTCTCTTATTTCTACTCCCTGAATCTGCTGATTTAGTCTCTCATAAGCTCAGCTTTGTCAGGTCATCAGATATTATTCCACAGATTTTATTTTTAGGGGAAATTAATAGAGTCAAAACCATCTTTATTATATTGAAATTATTAAAGATCCATGATGAGCCTCAGTGTTTTCCACCACAGAAATTGATTTAAACATTTGCATAAAAGCTCAGCTCAATCAGGATTAATAAAAAGCACTTGAAAAACATCAGAAGTAAAAGACCTTGACTAAATGTATAATTTGATTGTGAAACTACGATTACTATGTACATGTAAACTACTTAAGTCCACAAGGGATACCTGCATTTATTATTTAAGAACCTCTAAGAGTATAGGCAGGGCTCTAGAAGGCCCAAATAATCCAAGTCTCTGCCAAATCATATTCTCTGGTGTTACATGTTCTTCGTGCAGGGAATGTCACAAATAGTATTATAAATACAGGTTTGTAAATATTCATTGTTCTATGCTGCATAGGCAATTTTATGAGACTGAAATATTTAACAAGAGAAGGTTTAGACTAGAAAGCCTTTTCATACTGAAATGCCTGGAAGGCTAAAGGAACATTCTCCCCAAAACATAAATACCCAAGGAAATTTTGGTTATACCCCTGTTCATTCAATAAACTCCATTTACACATGTACAAGCTGCTGAATAATGGCCACGGTCTGCCATGAGCCTCTGCAGGATTACAATTTACATTTGTGAACTCAGTTTCTCTTAACTAAACATCTGAAGCACTTCATTTCAGAGCTGGCACAAACTAAAGACAAAGAATCTGCTTTGGAAACATTTTCTTGTTCTTTTTGCCTGTGGTCTTCCACTATTGTAGTTGACTACTTTGCTTTTCATTTCAGGGCAAAGGATCTCAGCTGTCCTTTTTGCTAGAGCTGTTCTCTTTGCTAGAGCTGTTCTCGTGGTCACAACTGCTACTTACACACAGTTTATGCACCATTTACAGCTGCTCCTATCAAGATTCCAGGTAAGCACTGTGTATTGTTCACAGAATAAATACTCTAAAGAATTATGTTTTTGTTAACCCAACTGTCTGAAATACAATCAATTCAAGTAACTTAAAATAATTTCTCTAGAGACATTATGCTTGTATGCATGGGAAGAAATATCCACCTAATATTTTTGGAAACACCTTGCCATAGTAAATACTATTACTTGGAATATTATTTGAAAGAATATTAGGATTATTCCTATAGGCCCAGTCAAGACTGAACATCATTTCACTATGCATTTCCTTAGCTTAAATACACATAGAAATAGACACAGGTACAGCACATGGAATTGCATTATCCCATATGATGGAGAGTTCCATACTTCCTATTCCTGTCTTGCAAAATTACATGGTCTTATTGCTTAATTTTTCTCTCTCTTTTGAAAGTCTAGACCATACTTTAAAGTAGGAAACATTGAGCACCACCCAATACTGTTAATAGAAAATATTTGGATAAAACATATGTCTAGACTACCTTAGACATGATACAATGCAGAACAATCCCGAGTACACTTGCTGCTTTCCATTGTGGCTTGCACTTTGAGACAAAATCTAAATGCTCTAATTATGTTAGTCATTCTGACATAGCTATTAAGGTCAAAATAAATGCAAACAGATCATTTTCACTGGTTTAATGTTAGTTCTCATTTACCATATTATTATAAAACTTTCAAAGTGTTGTTTCTCTCCAAACCAACGTTCATCAAATGCTGCTAAAGAATGAATTGTATAGCTTAACTCTTCCTCCAAAATCAACTCCTTAGGAACACTTATCACCAAATCAGATGGAAGAGAGTGACAATCATGATGAAACAGCAAAAAAGGGAAAGATGTGACAAAATCACTGTTAAAAATACATATTTATTATCCTTAAGAAAACAAAAGTATATGTACCTTTTAAAAACCAAAATATTCTCCTATATTTTCTTTTTACAGAAATTAAACCTAAATTCTCTGTATGGGACTGAGCTATTCAGTAGCTTGAAAAGACATGAAGCTTTCTCACTCCTCAACTCTTTTTTAAAAAGTGGCTTTCCATAAGAACTGCTGGGATGCAATTGGCAGCTCTCTTTCCACATCATCCATCCTTATGCAGGACAACAGAAATGTTAAATTCCATTTTGCCTGTTAGAAAACTCATCCCCTGGTGGTTTGGGCTCAGATATGAACTTTACGAATGCAGCAGCCCCTTGACAACTGCCAGTCTGTTGTTATTACACTGATCCATTACAATATCCCTTCTAGCTGCTCCAAAGAGTTCAGGGCAGGGTTTAGAGCCTTCTGATACAATTTTCCCCTCAGACACCCTCAGAAGAGAGCAGATCAGACTTCTAATATTTTGCCAATGTTTAGCACTGCCTACATGGGCTCTGTCACACAGGTCCTGCTGCTGAGATTTGAGGAAATGGCCATGCCTGATTACATAAAAATCTGCATCAGTTCTGTTGATTCATTTCCTCAGGTTTGGTTATACACACACCACCAGATCTGGCCATCATTAAATTGTATTTGTTGTGGAAATCTGCATTAATGCAGATTGCAGAGGGTACTCAGTGCTCCGTCCACATTTGTGCCAAATTAAGACCCGGCATTTCTGGTTGCTGCATGGACAATTGTCATTGCCAGTCCCTCTCCAAAACTCCAGTGAGGGCACTCACAGAGGAAAGGACCTAAATGCAGACTCTGCAATACCTCTCAAAATACTTTTCCTGAGCCTTTTCATTAAAAGCAGAATCGTGTTACAGCTCTACAACATCTGTAGGAATCCAGAAGCTGACCCAAGATTCCCTCTTATTCTTGGCTTGCTCAGAGGGAACAAGATCTGCTCCTCTCATCAACCACGTTGACTGTAGGTAATGTTCACAAATTAAATTGTTCAGTTGCACTGTTTGGGAAGTTCACAAGAGTGGAGGACATAAAAAAACCCCAACCCAAACCAGGGTATTTTATTATACCTTGTGGTTGAAGAAAACATTTGAACTTTGGTTAATAATTGACCAAACCACTTTTAGTGAGGGTCAGGGAGGGAAGATTCAACTTTCTACAGCTGTTTATGCGAGCTTTTTACTTTTTTAAAATAAAGTTAAATACATTCTCTGCTTTCAGAAGCTATTGCCATATTCTTAACTATATCTCTTAGCAAACTTCTGTTAAAGACATTTTTCTGTTTTGGACTGGAAATTCTATCCAACATTTTACATGATATTAATCTAGCATTTTTGAGTGGCAAAAAAGAAAGGTGAAGTTACATAAAGACAATTCATTGCAATTGTGTATTGACTATCATTAATAAATCAAACTTTCACTGACATCTAAAAAAGCACTGATTAGTTTTGGCACTAGGAAAATTAAAACTTCACCTACTCATTTTCTCCTATTTTCTCTTACTCCTTGCTTCTGAAGTCACACTATTTCCTTTATATTTGTGGCCTTCATATATTTCTGTATCACTTTCACGTAAATGAATTAATCCAAATTCAGAATAAATTGTGTTTCCTAAAACCTCTCAGAAACTGGACAATTTCTTCCAGATTTTTAGGAGCTGAGATCCTGTTTGGTGGATTTTGTTTTTTCCTATAATGATTTCTTTGATATTTATTATTTTCTAATTGCCGATATTCTGAGATTAGAAAGATAAATGCCACACAGAACAGTAGATGAGAAGAAAATGACTCCAATTCATGACATTGGAGATGGACTGTTTTCACATTTTCATCAGCGGAGAAAATTAAATAAAGAATTCGTTTGGCTACTCTGAACAATGGATTTACAATTTGCATAGAAAAAATGATGGCAAAACCTCAGAACCCATCAGTGTTTTACCACAAGCTCAGTTCTATTACATTTCAGTGGAGGTTCAAAGTTGTCTAAAAAAACCATTCTCTTCTTTCCCCAACCGTAAATGTGTCACTTGAGAGTTCAACATGCAATAGAAGCAGTATCTGACACAAACTAATTTTGGAATATAAAGTGCTCTTCACCATATTGGAATACATATAATTTAAAATAACTGTAAACCTAAACTTTGGAAAAACAGAAAATTCAAGCACTAACAAAAAAGCATAATTTGTAATTGAAAGAAAATAATATTTGAAAGGAAAAAAAAAAACAACAACTTTTTTTTGTCTTTCCAAAAAGAGACAGAAATTACTAAGTTTTATTTCCCAAGAGAATTATGCCACTTTTATAAAGAAAATTACAGTCACCACAAATTGCTCTCAACAATTCCAAAGCTTCTTCATTTGACCACTTGAAAATCAGAGTTCTTTAAGATTATAAATATAACTTTTTATAACTCTGTTATTACGTACTGTGAATGGGGAAAGGGGGCCAATCTTGTGGCCGTAGCGTCGAATGGCCTCTCTGATGTGGCTGGGCTGGATGGCATCACTTTGAGCCTCCATCCCACAGGCTGCAGTGCTCTGCAACAGAAAAACACATAAATTGTTACTAAATCAAAAACACACAACAGACCTACAGTGCATAAAGTATGAAAATAAACCTTTTTAAAATGGACCCTTTTATTTTTTTTTTCCTGAGGATACACATCATTGGTGCCACACACTAGATCAGAGAAAAAAAGCTATTAACAAATTAAAGAGGACTTTTACATGAACTTTGCTTAAGAGACCCAAAGAACACCATGTTAGCCCATTTAAATCTTTCACCTAGTGCTGCTCTATGTTGCAATTGAAAAGAGCAGAAAACGTTCAAACTAAAATGAAAAGGTCATTTAAGTCATATTGCAATATGAAATTATTTTTAAAACATTTCAGGCTCTTATTATTATGTCAAGGGGTGGGGAAAATATTGAACAAGCACACAAAGTGGAAAGCAGTCTGACACCAAAATCACCATTGAATAGTATCAACTTGAAAGCTGAAGCTGAAACATGTAACATAAGGATATTAGAAGGATGCAAAAAAAAAATTAATTACTTCAAACTGGAAAGTTTTAAAATTTCAAGTGACTTTTTGGATAACGGACCCAAATAAATAGGTAAAAATAAATAGGTAAAAATAAGAATTCACTGCCACTGGCACACTGATTGGACAATAATTTTCCTGGGATTTTAAAAGAAAAAGTTATTCTTTTTTCCTTGCTAGCCAGCCTGAAATGTTGTTTTAGGTTCCACCTAGACACAGCTGCTTGCCAGAATTCAGATGACTTCTCTAATGATGGCTGCTTGGCAATAAGTTCATGAAAATTGTAATAGTGAGAATGGGAAAAACTTTAATTATACACTGAATTTTAATATACACACATCCATGGCCCACTCATAAATTCACATCATATCCTAATGCTCTCAAACTTGGGATATTTTTTACAAAATGTTTTATTTTCAAGAGCTCTGAGTCCACTGGAGCCTGTGAGTACACACAGAATTATTCATAATATGATGGCAGATTCTTCTCCTGATGATTGACATCCATAAAGGGAATATGAAACTCAGATATTTTCTGCTGGACTGGGACTTCATGGCCTAAAAATAGTACTTTTCACCAAGTTAACTTGTCTGCCTCATTTATATCCAGTAGATACCTATGAAAATTGAGTAAGTCATGAGAACATTAAATTAAAATTGCACTTTTTTGAATATAATTATTTTCAAAGACATTTAGTCAAACACTAAGAACTTAAACTCACAGTATCAGTAAAATATAATGTATCAAAAACTGCACCTCCAGCTAAATTTCTGTTTCTAGGAATTATAATGAAAATCAGCCACAGGAACAAAACATAATCAAATAAAAAAGGAAGAGGAAAAAGCACAAGTCTTTCCAGGATTCACTAAAAGCCTTCTAACTAGTGTATAATAAGGATAGGAGGAAGTTGAACACTTCAGGACTATCCATAGCACTGATGACACGAGAAGGAGAAAATACATTTTTTTCTACCTTATCACTGTAGGAATCACCACTTTTACCCTGAAGAGTATTTTTTAATAACAAAACACTTGATAAAATCCCAAGTAATTCCATTGCTTTCCAGGAAAATGAGCTGAGAAGCTCATTGTTTCCTCAAAACAGCCCCAAGTGACCAGCACAGGTTTTCCTATCCAGTTTATTTAATCACATTGATTTCTCTCGTGGGTTTTAGGTACATATATCCCTCTCAGAACACCAAGACTCTGCAACAGCAGACAAGAATTGTAACACTTATATTTCATACTCTGAATATGAGACATCCCTGCTTTATGCAAAGTTAACAAATATTTAGCTCGAATGCAAACAACTGGTATAAAAATGAAGCAAGTCAGGCAAAACTGTTAAAGGCAAAGGCAGCAGTTACCTCAGGTTTCTGGGATCAGGAAAATCACCAGCACCTCTTTGCCTATTTTGCTTATATTTTGACCTTTAAAACCTGTGCTTGCTGCCCCTGTCAGAGAAGGGGATGGTCATTTGGGGTGGTGACAACTGCTGTGCCTTCAGAGAAGCAGGTTATCTTAGAAGCAGGAGCTGCCACCTTAACGAAATTCAGTTTGCAGACATTATTAGGAAAATTTAGCGTAATTCTGATAGAAAAGAATATCAACCCACACATTTGGCCCTAGAACAATGCCTGGTAATATATGATATAGGTTAAAATGAATATTTAAGACAAGACACATTATTTACTGTGAGGGAGCTGAGGCCCTGGCACAGGTTGCCCAGAGAAGCTGTGGAAGTGCCCAAGGCCAGGTTGGACAGGGCTTGGAGCACCCAGGTCTAGTGGAAGAGGTCCCACCCACGGTGGGGGATGATCTTCAAGGTCCCTCCCAACCCAAACCATTCTGTGATTTTGTGAAGATTCCCTGAGGATGTTTTCGCTTCGTTTTCATTTTTTTTCCTCCAGGACTGTGCACCAAATACCTTCTTTCTTTTCCTTTGTTTGGATTTAGTGGAGTCCTGTCCAATTCCACCATTCCCCAAGGCTCCTGAGGAGGTTTTCCCAAGGTGCTGCTGCCCTGCTGATGCTGGCGGGGTGGGTGTAGGGGGTGGTGTGTTCTCAGGGGAGTCAAGACTGCTCTTCACACTCGTAGACTGCCCTAGGAGATGTGGCTGCAAAAGCAAGATGTCAAACAGCCAAAACATAATCAAATCACAAATGAACCCCAACCCAATTATTTCTTTCTCAGATTCCCTGTTGGAAGAGATGCAGTACAGAATTTGGTTTTCTCATCCTAAAAGTTACTACAAAGATGTGTATAATATCAATGCATGCAACACAGTATTTAGTGCACTTGCCAATTTTGTAAACTTTAATCTTCAAATCTGCAACAGAGCCTTGAACACAGAGAAGCAGGAATTTTCACCCAAGATGATTTTTATTTGATTATAAAGATGCTGCTACGAATTTAACATTCAGAATTATAATTTAATGTTTTTCCATCTAAATCCATAACTTCAGAGTTCATAAACTCTATAATAGAAGTCTGTATCAATACTACATTCAATTATGAAAACTCTGGAAGAAAATACATGTAAAAGCAAAACATAAAATGCATCAATATGTGAAAAAGCAAGTTTTACCTCAGTAGAGTTGTGGTACTGTATGAAAGTGGCAGATATGGCATGACTGAATGGGTCACCAGCTTTGGGAGTCATGTCCTGTTTAACCAAAAGGGCCAAGTCCACCAGCTGGAGGGGTAAAACAGATGAGGTTACTGACATGATACTAAAAATGCCATTGTAACAATGGAGAGTCAGGGTTGTGGGTTGAAGCAGAACATTCTCAGCGTTTCTCAGATGAAAATAAAGTTATTCAGATATTTCAGCCTAAAGAGCATTTCTTTTCCACTTCTGTAAATATATGGAGCAATCTATCTACCCAATAGGGCTCAGCTTGGCACTAAGGTAACATTTTGCTTTCCAGGAAATCTTTCTTTCTAATCCAGTTGTGCAATGGGACTGAATGAGCCTCAGTGCACTGCCAAAGGTCACATAGCAAAGTGTGTGGTTTCAGTTTGGACTTGAAAAAGGTTTGTGCTGCACTCCCCTCTCTTCTGCAGCTGTTATAAAACATTTCTGTTTGTCTATGAAATGGATGAACACAGCACAGCACAGATCTGTCACACAGCAAATTGAAAGGCAGGCTGGATTGATTTTTGAGCTTCTCTACTGGAAGGTGTTCCTGCTCATGGCTGGGGATTGGAACTGGATGAGCTTTAAGGTCCCTTCCAACCCAAACCATCCCACGACTCCATGAATCCAGTTAGCTTGGAGAGCTGAAGTAGTGACTGCATTTCTGAAGGGGCTTACAACCCAGACCCTGAGGCTGAAGTATCTCCAAGAGTAATTAATTAATTTTCACTAGAGTTCAATCAGTCCCTTACCTGGGCCACAGTCTCATATGCTAAATATGCCAAAATCTCCATTGCAACTGCATTTGGCTTTATTTCCATACTGCTACAGTCCAGCCAGTCACGGAACTTGGATGCTTTCTTTGCTGTCAGTTAAAACCATAAGGGGAAAAAGAAAAGTTAATGACAGATAGGCCAAAATAATCCATTCTTTTGGGTTACAGAAATACTGCAAAATGGAAGCAATTAGTGTGTGACTTAATTGGCCAAAGAAGTAATTATCAAAATGGAACCAGTGGGGAAAGACTGTTATTTCATACATTTTGGAGACCCATAAGCACATGGAATAAAGAGAAAAAACACAAGATAATTGATCAAACAGGAGATTTCAGAACAAGGAAGGGTCAGCCTCAGAAGAGTGTGGACTGGACAAACTGACTTTAGAATTACTGGAAAATAAGTAAAATGATTGCATCGTATCTTAGATGAATTAAAAACACTAAAAGAAATCAATACAAATATGAGTCCAGATAAAATTGATATAACTGTATTATTAACAGCAAAGACAAATGAAGGACAGAAGAATTTAGAAGTCCTGGTGTTAACTTTAGAGGGCTGAGGTGCTGACATGTGAACCAAATTTATTTGTACAAGAGTGTCTTTTAAGTGTGCTTTGGATAGAAAGAAATAAGGATAGATTTATAATCAACATTCCTACAAGAACTTCACACTGGTAACGGGAAAGATCAATTCAGAAAAAGGGCTGAGAAAAATATGGGATAATGAAGTGTAAAATTTGCTCAGAGAGTGAAAGGAGGGGAAAAGAGGATGATCTTACTTAGGTCAGTGGTGGACAAGATGATCATAGAAATCTGTGGACAGAAAGGAGCTATTGAGACAGAGATCTTAATGAGGGCTGTTTGTGAGACAGGACAACCAAAACAAAGTAAATACAAGGTGGAAATATCATCTGAAGGAATTGGAAACAACTCTTTCAAAAAGAATTTTCAAACAGAAATATAAAGCTACACACAAGTCAGTTAAACAGACAAAAGGTCAAAATAATGGTTATTTTTATTCAGGAGGTTATAGAAGACTACATTGCATCACCAGAGAAAGAAAAAAACAAAAAAACAAAAAACCAAACCAAACCAAACAAAAAAACCCCAAAAGGCAAAAACAAAACAAACCCAAAAAAAAAAAAAAAAAAAGAAAAAGAAAGAAAAAAAGAGAAAGAAACATGAGAAGTGTGAAAGTGATAAAGTGATCACAAAATGTTCCCTAGAAATTAAGTTTGCATTTCTGTAGTACTTGATCCTTTGAGAGACCTTTTCTTTTGTTCTTTTGCCTGTCTTCAAAAGTGCAGAAATATCTGGAGCTGTGATTATTATTATATTTTGTAGAACAGGTTTCTTGAAGTCCCTTCCACGTTCATTCTCTTATGAAACAATTTTTATGGGCTTCTATTACAGTAATACATTTCGTTAAACATAGTAACACAATCAATTTTTACTAAAATAAATAAGTTTAAAAAGCCTTTGGACAAATGTTCTGCATGGCCTTTAGTATGTTCTGTCTAATTGAGCTCATTTTGTGCAATTGAATTTGTGCCTAAGTCTCTCTTGGCACTATTTTCTAACCACTGTAATTCTCTTATTCTTTAATGACATTAAATGTGAGTGAAAAAGAACTATATAGACATGGTCATTTAAAAACACTGTGAAAATAACACTGAGATATTTTTATAGATCACAATCTCTTGGTCAGCAACATTCTATTTTATTTTGCAAATTTAAGATTTTTATTTGTTCTGTCTCCAGATGGCAATTTTGGGGTTTTAAAAATGACTTTATCACAAACCTCTCATTTCCTGAAGTCGCCCTAATCTGAAGTATCATTTATCTAATGGTTCACAGATGTGTGATGCCAAATTATAACTAAATGTAAAAAACCATATTGAATTAGAAAAAGAAATGCTTACAAAACATGTTTTCCTACGTTTGCTGACATTTGCTGATGGAGAACAGTATCTCAAATGTGTCATTTATTTGCCATAAATGAGTCATTCTTTCTTTGAATTTAGAAGGAACAACAAGATAAGGTCTCTCCTTTAAAGACACTACTGTGTTCAAGTCCATGTTGTAGGATCATGTGCTGTTTTGTCATGATTTTTACTGGCTCCTTCACCTCCCTTTCTCTGACATTTGACCTAAAACCTTAGTCATCACTTAACCACTTCTGTAATGATGTTTTGCTACATGATCAAGCCCATTAATTTACAGCTCATTATAGTCGTGGCCCACAAGTACTTCTAGTAAGTTGGTTTTCAGTGCTAGTAAAGCCCTAATTCTGTCATCATGTTATTAGTGTTGGAATGGTGTATACTGATGAACTTGGCTAATGGTGAATAAATTCCACAGCAGGAGCTTACAGCTTAAAATAGAAAAGACTCTTTAGTTAGCTCTTTGTGTCTCTGCGGATTGGGAAATAAAAGCAAAACTTGCTGCTCTTCTCTAATTTTAGAGGCATTCCAAAAAACCTGCAGCCATGAAACTTTGCTAATGTGCCGACTTTAGCACCACCATGACAGACTTCAGGCAAAACTCAGGTGGTTTTAATCCATTAACTCCTCACCAGTTCTGTCTTTGCAGTCATTCCCACCAACTCAGTATCTGAGCACACAGAAAGCTTGGTAAATATTAAAATAAAATACTCTGCCTGACGGCCTGAAACACTGCTAAATTAACTGTTCCCAAGAGTTACACAGACAAAGAATTTAAAGTTTAATTATTGTGGATGAAACAAAAGTGCTTTCAAAAAACATGAGATTCTGGTGTGCTCTCTATTAAATGAAATAATAATCAAATATTTTAACATAGTGCAGCCATTATAATACTTACAAAAACTCAGTTGCCGACTTTCACAGAATTCTGCATACTGGACTGAGTCCATGGTTCGTGTTTGTCTTTCTGCTCTCTGACAAAAGAGTAAAAGTACATGATGTACCTTATTCCAACAAGACTGAATTCCACAACGGAAATTATAGCACCAAAGCGCCCTCGCCACAACCTTGAAGCAACCCTCCCAAATTAAACATGCATTGAACAAGTCAAGATGCAGAAATATAAACCACAGATGGGTTATTAGTCTTGTGAGTTAAATTTCCCAGAGGAGCGTGTCAATTCTTATTTTCAAAACCTGCCTGCTCACCCAGCCCAGTGGTGAGGGCTGAGAGGAGAGAGGTGCTGAGCACTGCTGCCCTGCTGCATGTTTAAACTGAAGCACATGAATATTCTGCCTGTGTGTTTACAGATGGCCAGAAAAGTAAAATGTTCTCCTGGATTGAGGCCAACATGTTCTGCACTGCGCAGAGCTGAACCTGTGTGCTTCTAAATTGTGAAATGAATAAATTCCAACACACTGACATGCCAGACAGAGAATGGCATTGAAGTGTCCCTTTCCACACTCAATACACAGTAATAAATAAATGGTACATGTGTCTGTTTCTTTTTTTTTTCACTCTTAATTTATGCCTGAATTTTTATACTTCTGAATACTACAGGAAAAGAAAGGAAATTAGATTGAATTAGAGCTTGTGGGAGAAAAGAATATATCCAAATGTTCACTAACTGCATTTAAGAATGTATTTCACATGAAGTCCAGTGCCAACCAAAAGAATGAATCTCAAAAGAGTCAAGTTACAAAACCACAAACACTGCACACCCTCCCCTCCACATATACAGGATGCTGTAATTGAATCACGGTTGAAGCAGCACTGAAGTCCATGGTTAGGTCTGAGCAGGTGCTTGAGTTTTGTTTACTTCAACAGAGCAGGGGTGATTTTCACTAGGTAAAGATCTGGTCTCCACAAGAGATTAAACACTTCACGTATCAGAGGCAGGAAGCAGTAGTTAGATTAAAAAGGAGTGTCCCTGCCAGAAGCAGACAGCTGAGTCCAATCTCTCAAACAAGCAGAAACAACAAGGAAAGGAATGTAAGCGTCTTCCAAACTAAATCAATGAATAAATCATCACACCTGAACTATCACTACGGATACAAAGTGGTGCCAGGAGGGGCTGATGGCACCAAGACTGTGCTTGTGCAGTGAGTCCATGAAGCTCAAGAAACCATCCACAAAGAATGAAAGGTACAGGCGTGTTCACACTAAGGACAAAACACAAGGGAAAAACCACACACAGACACAAATTTTGCTCTGATGTCCTGAAGAATTTTACATCTGATGAAATCAAAATCACAGAGTTCTTCAATCTGATTTAATAGAAGACAATGGGGCTATTGGTTATATATATATATGTATATATGTATGTATGTATCTCCATGCTATACAACCTGCATTTGGCTTTATCAGCTCCCAAATCAGGGGGAAAAGAAATTAAATAAAATTAGCACTTCAAATTTACAGTTTCTTCCTCTATACTCTGCCTTTTAGGTCTCTCTTCTACAACCATCCAACCTGTCACTTACAAGATCTGCTTCACAGTCAACATATTCAATTTAGCTGTAAACTAAACCACAAGCTGACCAGGAACACACCTGGAGAGTCCTTTCTTTTCCTCTCTACCCAGTCAATCCTTTTGACTGTATTTGGTCCTTTAGCCACCATGGTAGAAACTGTTCTACTCAGGCATTTTCCAGTTCTCCTATGTATGACTCTGACAACCTGACCACATTTTGAGGAGCTGCCATTTCATATTAGTAAAAATTTTCAGTTAATCCATTCCAACAAGATGTTAAGTATAGATTGAGTTTGTATTCCTTTAAAAATAATTTTCACAATCCATGTTGTAACTTCAACCCATTACAGAACTCAACTTTGGTCCTGAATTATTTCAGCTATACTTTTAAAAACAGAAGGCATCACAGAGATAATCTAATCTGAACTTCTGCATAGCACAGGACACTTCTCACATAATACATCCTAGAAACAGCAGTCCTAGAATTCCTTGTATAATTTTACTTTATGCTTTATAAAAGCCTCTAATTTAGGGTTTAATTTTTCACATATTTAAGAGATATCTTCTTCAAATAATTTTAAAAGCTGTGGTTTTTTGCAATGTGGTTTAAATTCTGTAATCCTTTTTTTCCTGCTTGGCACCTATATGTTAAACCATTGGCTATAACCCTTCACATTCAGCCCTCCAACAGATTTTAAACCCCTTGAAACAACAAGGAAGGCGTGGAAAAACAAATCATATGACACGGTAATGTGAGGAATTATTCTTCAAAGTCCTACCTGAGATGATACAAAAAACCCAACATGTAGAAATTTGACAAGGATACTTTAACATTCACAGGCATCCCATAATGTAATCTGGAAGCTGCAAAACCAGATTAATCCCAAAAGCAGTCATGTTAAATTAAATGATTTAGCAATGGCTACTCTGAGCAAATAGACCACAAAGCTCTGAAAATGCAGACTGTCAAAGTCTACAGGTTTCATTATAAGTAGCACAAATTTCTTTGTAAGTGAAAAAACTCAAAGCTTTATTAAAAGAAAAGTGCTGCTGAGGGATTTTTCCAATAGAGACTTAATTTCTCTCTACAAATTGTCTACAGGAGTTCTCTAAACACTGAATTTAATGCTGTTCTTATATACTAAATAAATACTTTCAATTGCTTTCTCTCTGTACAAATAGTTTTATTTAGCAAAATTACTTACATATATGTGAAATAGAATTGTTTT
Source organism: Sturnus vulgaris (assembly GCF_052056855.1). Classification (NCBI taxonomy): domain Eukaryota; kingdom Metazoa; phylum Chordata; class Aves; order Passeriformes; family Sturnidae; genus Sturnus; species Sturnus vulgaris. The sequence goes on along the minus strand of NC_142245.1, from coordinate 110,103,603 downwards.
CTTCCTTCAATTCTCTCTTTAAAATAATTCTTTCTTTCTTAAAGGTGGATTCCAGTCTGATGCTCTAAACCGCCACTAAATAAAATAGTGTTTGTCATAAATAACTGGACTTTGCTTTTTTTTCTTAATTCACTTTAACAAAAGAACCCTCACATGATGGCATGGAACCTCACAGTTTGAAGGATAAAGAGAGACATTCTTTCAGTTTCAGAATAGTCTATAAATAACCATCTAGTGCAGCAGAAATGAACAAATGAGTGGCACAGCTGGGTCATCTTTAAGGAAACACCAACCCAAAGACAACATCTTTTTCCTCTTCACTTCTCAAGATCACAAGCAGTGTTTTATTTTTTTTTCTCCTATATCATCCCTGCTTCGAAAAAATGTAATGTTCCCTTACTTTTGCATTGCTAAGGTGTATCTTATAAACTCAAAACAAATCAGTGACATAGGATAAAAAGGGAGAAGAAAGAGTGAGGACATTACTGTGAACATAGCATGACTCCAGGCCAAAAGAGTTTAAAGGAAATGGGATCCAGTGTTGAGAGTGTCACAAAATTTGTTAAAATAATTTTATCTGTAGGTCTAAAGGATACCTACTTATAATTTTTCAGGGTTTTTTTTCTCTCTCAACTATTTTTTTGAAAACAAGAAATTATACAGGATGCTTAGGCTAAGAAACAACTACAAGTCTATACAAGTGAAATTTTCTAAATTTTGTTGTTGGAAGGAGCAGCAAGTCACTCCAACAAAACAGAAGTCCTCTTTCATCAGAATAAATGCCAGTTTGCTGGGAATCTTTCTGATATGAAAAAATAGTGAAACTTCTAATAAAACTCCACCTTGAAGCAACCTCAGCTTGAAAGCAGATACAACAAATGGCAGCAATGACACTGCTCAATTGGTTTATCAAAAGAATTAAAAAATAGATAGTTTTTACTCCCTCTCTAGTAGTACTAGTCACTCCAAGCAGTTAAGAAGCTGAGTTATGGGCTGTACAGCAGAGTTAAAATACTTTGCATGCTTTCCTTGGAACATGCTGAAGGATGCAGTAGATAGGACCTGGCACAGTAAACGTCTGCTTAGTCTTCCAAAAATGTGGTGCATTATATCTTTCTTTCAGCAAAAAGAACTAAAAAGGGAAAGGAAAGAAAAAGGTAAAGAATTGCACGTTGTCACCTACCATCCAGGATGAAAAATAATCTTATTTTTATTCTGTTCTGAAGCTTTCACACTTGACATACAAAGCTCTTTGTGTGGGGGGAAGAAGGCAGGAGGCCAAACGTTGACTTGCTCACGGACTGCTCCGTGTTTGGAGGAAATGTGCCGAGGGCTGCTGAGCTGGAACATTTGAAAAACGTATGAGGCACGGCTGGACACCCCTGTGCTTGGCAACAATGTTGGGATGAAGGTGTTGGCTTCCCAAACTCTCACATATTCATCTTGGTGGCATGATTCCCTGATTCCCTCTGCTCAAGAACTCTCATTGTGAGCCTATCACGGTTTCAAAGGAGCCAGGTGGCCACCCCAGGGAAAACCAAAGCTGCCCTGCAAGGACTGATATTGCCTGAATAGAATCCTAAATAATTTAATTTTTTTTATTTAGACTAGAGAATAACAGGGCCCTGTGTGCTGACAGCTCTGCAGTGGGTGGCCTGCAGGGTGGTCAAGGCCCAAATTGCAGGGAGGGTGTAGGGCAATGGAGATGCTCCAAGGGCTGGAGCACGTTTCCTATGGAGCCAGGCTGGGAGAGCTGGGGGTGCTCACCTGGAGAAGAGAAGGATCCAGGGAGAGCTCAGAGCCCCCTCCAGAGCCTAAAGGGGCTCCAGGAGAGCTGGAAAGGGACTGGGGACAAGGGATGGAGGGACAGGACAAGGGGCAATGGTTCACACTGACACAGGGCAGGGATGGATGAGATATTGGGAAGGAATTGTTCACTGTGAGGGTGGGCAGGCCCTGGCACAGGGTGCCCAGAGAAGCTGTGGCTGCCCCTGGATCCCTGGAAGTGTCCAAGGTCAGGGTGAGCAACCTGGAATACTGGAAGAGGTCCCTACCCATAGCAGGGAATTGGAGTGAGATTATGTTGTAAGGCCTCTCCCAACCCAAACTATTCTGTGATTCCATGAAAAATTACTTAGATTTACAAAAAAAAAAAAAAAGTCCTGAGAAATCAAGTGCAAGGTAGCTCAATATTGACGTATTTACAAAATATGCTGAAAATACGTTTTTAGTCTCTGAATTTTGACATTATCTGAGGATTATCACTATCTGAAGACTTCTGCTAAATAGAGGAAAAAGGATTTACTGTTCTGAGAATCTCTTCAATTGGTAAGCAAAGAAAAAAAAGGGGGGGATTAGAGTAAGCATTTTCAAAGTCTAACCTTACTCAGAGTTTTATACAGAAAATAAAAACGTCACTTGGGGAAAGATCAATAGGTTTTGCAATGTAACACTTGATTTGGCTATAAAGTACACACATCCAGGGTTTTTCTTTATCCACCTCTTACAGAACATATCACATATTCTGCAGCAGCCATCAAGCTGAACAAATCTGCATAGCAAACTTAGGGCCTTTGATTTAATGCAGGCTTTGAGTGCTCATGTGCTAGGAACATAATTCCCAATATTAGAAGAAAAGATGGTCTTTTTCTGGTAGCTGATCTCAATTTTAATGCATTTTCACAGTAAAAAGAGTTTTGCTTTTTTCTCCACAGTATTATTAGCATCATTCCCTGCAATAAACAGAGTTTCAGACCTTAAAACCTTAAGAAAAAAACTTAAAAAATCTCTGTTACAGAGATTTTAAGGATATACAACTGTAAATGACAAGAAAAAAAGGGTGAATTATTAATTATTAAATATTAATTGACATATACTTTAAAAATTATAATCTTCATTATAGAATTCCTGTCCAGAGACAAAAGATGGAATTCACTTGAAGAACTGAAGACCCAATTAGTCACCTAAAGTCCTTTTATTGCAAAAAAAGACATTAGACAGCTTCAGTTAGCAACTTCATCCTGAACTCGGTGTTTAAAATGTCAAATGAATGACATTATGAATTTGTCTGAAGCTCATCAGCTGTGGCTATCAGCAACGGAGCCCAAGGGATGCTGGATTAGGTCAACTCTGCACAGCTCAGGCATCCTCAGCCAAATGAATCCTCCTCGGATGAGTGAGAGGAGAGCACCACCAGCACCAACAGGGCAACAACTTCCATTTCAGGGCCAAGCAATGGCCAAGAGTAAAGAATGACTCAGTAAATTCAGTTCCTGCTCTGATCTCCAAGTGATTCAAGAACAAACAAAGGCAGCTTTGTGCCCTGCTGAAAGTTAACTGCATTCATCTCGTGGAACTATGAAACATGTAATCTAGCAAAATATATGCAGATAACTAGGGGGAAGGGAGCTGGAAGGACTATTTAATATTATGTAAAATTTCAAAGGAATTATGAGGAAAGAAAGCAAATGAAATTGCACAGACAATAACAAAATGAATGGATTAATCCCCAGCAGTCATGATCTCATTGCTTAAGGAATAAATAAAACTGACCTCCTGATAGGGACTCACTGCCCCTGTAATACTTTGCCCTTGAACATATGTAAAATCTACACATACTGTATGTATTTGAACCGGTTCCATATCATATCCAAATTCCTTGTCTAAATTTATTACTGTTAGTCTGAAATGTAGGGCAGGAACCTGGAAACGAAACATTTCCATTTCATGGAATACCTTTGATTTCTACAGGAAAATATTTTTTTCTTCTATAATAAGCATCATCATGAATTTTGTAAAACTGTGTGTTAAATTTATGGCTATCTTCTATCAGCACTTTCCAAAAAACATAAAATAATTTTGGATAAACTATGCTACCAAATGAAAAAAGTTATGTGGGATATATTGATATATTAATATATCAGGACTACTGACTTCCCTCACTTTTCTGGTTGAGGACATTGTAGCACTTTCCTGTGGTTTCCATCTGGCTGTACATCAAAAACTTTACATACCATGTTAATATGACGATACCTTTATATCTTCTGGATAGCATTCCTCTGAAAACTTAGCCTGACTCTGTATCCATTCATGAATGAGGTTCATATAAACAGCTTTAGCACCTCACCAGTAAATCTTGCAGTCACCAAAACAGGGATCACTGCAAGGCGTGGGAGACACAGACAGCAAAGCAGCCTCTTTTGCATCTTGAGCTTTAAATTTTTTCTCTTAGTGGCGGCCAAAATCAGACATCACACTTTATTTTTTAAATATTTCTTTTAGCTGACACACTGTTCGGACTTGTGGCCAGAAACTCAAGGAGTGGCTTTTGCCCCAAGGCTAAAAATACACAACACACCTCACACACTTCTTCACCATCCTGGGTGTGGGAGAGAGCTGGGAGATCCAGTCCTGCTGATCCAAATGGAATGGCAGGAGGTGAAGGGGGTTGTTTCAGCCCAAAGTTAACCTGGCAGTCAATCCTAGACATACTAGTTTAAGTGAAACTCAATTCCCAGACATATTCTATTTATTCACCCAGCTACAACGTGGCCAGAATTACTCACTTTAGAGCCACAACTTGTTAAGAAGCACATTCAATAAATTTTGTAAACTCAGCAGTAGGGAAGTTTGGGAACAGCTGGGGACCAGCCCTCTCTTTCTCATTGGTTTTAACTGGTAAATGCAAATAAAACAATAAACCTAATTAAAAAAAAATTTCCATGGCAAAACTCTGCGTGGTTAATAGCCACCATTAATATATGGTTCTAAAAAGATTTTAGAGTTTAGCAAATGTTAAATGAGAAATGAAAGAAGTCTTCAAGAGAATTGTTCTTACACTCTTTATGTTGAAAAGGAAGTGAAGTGAAGCCAAGGTACATACTGGTAAGAAACATTTGTGATGAAATTCATTGTCCTGTAAGGTTAACTCTGTTAATGAGGTTTCTTGACAGAGACTGTGAAATGCCCTCCTGAAACTTCACTTTAACAAGAAGATCATAAGAAGATTAAGGAAAATTTTGACTGGCAGAAAGCAGAGTAAGTTTCAGACCATATGAAAAATACATATTCTTTTGAATTCTCTCATTTTTAATAATTATAATTCTGTCTTTTCTCTTGCTTTTAATAAAAAAGACTTGTCTTGTATTCATTCCCAGTTGAACAGCCAGTTCTCAAAGTACCTGCCTTTCTTTTGACATTCTGCACAAGAGTAATTACCATTCTGTGCAGGAGATTCACAAGCAATATAATGCTACAGGCATATCCATGCAGGCATGCTTGGCAGGTGATGTTCTTTCAGTCAGAGAATTAAAAAGGTTTATAATTAATGGGGCTTTTTTTAGTTAGGTTGCTTCTTGAATTTTTTTTTTAAAGGGATAAATTTCCAAAATAATGGTGAAGCATGCACACACAAATTAAAAAGACAAAAAATCTGCTATATTTGTAAGTAATTTGGTGTGCAATACTTCAATCCACTTCTTAGGTCAAGATTGGGTCTTACAACTTAGAGGTGAAGTTCTGATTCTGTAGTGCCCCCTGCAAAGCTTCGATTAATATCAATAGCTGTAGGGTGCCACCTTACAAACACCTCCCCCAGTTTAAGGCTGCACCTAGAATATATGAATAAAACACTTCAGCTCAGCGATTTTTCATGACAAGTCCAAATCTATCAACTTTTATGACGAAATTGTGTAAGCGTATTCATGAATGTCTGAAAGGAAAACATTACAATTAATTAATTAAAACTAAAATACATGGTACTAAATACTCATAGATGTTCTCTCCTTGGCATATGACTGGAGAATGCAAAATTACTCAGCTTTATTTTGTCTGGTAGAGTCTGCTGTAACCAGAGAACAATACAGAATGGTACTCAAAAATGTATTGCCTCCTTAACACCAGAAGCATACAGACATTTCTCAACTTGTGGTATTTACACCACTGACTCTAATTCTGTGGTTGGGGCTTTAGTCTTCTGGAAAAGCCTTTCTAATTTGATAATTGCAAGACATGGAACTCCAGATAAAAATCACATCATGAAATTCAGGGAATAAGTCATACACTGAGCTGAAGAGGAAATGCTTCCCTTAGAAAAACACTGACCAAGAGGAATTGCCTGAGATGTGCATGTCCCCAATAAAAGGAGGATGTGGACTTGCTGGAATGGCTCCAGAGGAGGACATGAAGGTGCTCAGAGGGCTGGAGCCCCTCTGCTCTGCAGCCAGGCTGGGAGAGCTGGGGATGCTCACCTGGAGAAGTGAAGACTCCAGTGAGACCCTAGACCCCCTTCCAGAGCCTAAAGGGGCTTCAGGAGAGCAGGAGAGGGACTGGGGACAAGGGATGGGAGGACAGGACACAGGGAATTGCTTCCCACTGCCAGAGGGCAGGGATAGATGGGATATAAGGATGGAATAATCTCTCTTCCCTGTGGGAGTGGTGAGGCCCTGGCACAGGTTGGCCAGAGAAGCTCTGTCTTCCCCATCCCTGGAAGTGTCCAAGGCCAGGTTGGACAGGGCTTGGAGCAACCTGGGACAGTGGAAGGTGTCTCTGTCCATGGCAGGGGGCTGGAAATGGAAGATCTTTAAAATCCCTTCCAACTCAAATCATTCTGTGATTCTATAGTTATAACAATTATAACAATTTATAACAGAGAGATGTCCCAGCTCTACTGGCTGAAATTGGCTGCTCTCTGAACAGCCTTTGAATAGCCCAGACTTCCTGATCTGAAAGACAACCCGACTCAAAATTCAGAACTCCTGCCAGATTCTGCTACTAATTTGACATCCGAGCATGGCTGAGTGCAAATGAAGGCTGAATTAATAATATTTAAGACTCATTAAAAAAATTACATTTTATTTACATCGATCAAAAAGTAGTGCAAAGCTTGTGTGTAGTGATGCCATGATGCACCATAGCTGTGTATTCCCAGCCTGCACAGGCTGAGGGAGAAAAATGCACAATCAAACCTCTCAATGTGCCAAGTATTAAGAGCAAGGAATACACTAAAATTGCTGTCTGAAGTGACAGGCTTTGAACAAAAGCATCATGCTTTTTTTGCTTTTAACTTGTACTCACTTCACTGAGAACAGAACCTGGCCTAATGTGAATATTTCCTTTGTGAAAAGCTAATTGATTTATTTAATATTGTTATTTATTTAACTATGCAAAAAATTCTATGGTGGTATTCATTATTGTTTCTTAATTTCTTTAAATACAAATTTGTCTTTGTGGTAGCCTTGTGAGAATTATCTTCACTATATACATGAGAAATAGAATCATGAAGAGATCATTTTCCCAAAGACAGCTTGTTTAATTAGCAAATGCTTCCCTTTTTTTTTTTTTCACCCTACTTTCTCTTTTCTCTTTCTAATGTTAGAGAGGAAAAGGAAAACATGAAGATTCTGGGGTTTAACAACATGATTTAGCATTTGGAATTAAGCTAATTTAAACCATCAGCTCATTTGACTAATTTGGAACAATCTATTTAGTTAGTCCCTTATACCATGCCCATTGATGAATATACCACAAAATTATTAAGTGTTTACATAAAACCAAAGAAACATATGCTGTCATTAATTCAAAACAATCCCCACCATCCAAAGCCACTAGAGGAGTTCTCTTATTAAACATCTCCATTCCTTTCTTTGGAAAAAATATGGGGAAAACTAAAAAAAATTTAAAAAAAAGAAAAATGCATAAAACTTTTCAGCAATACTTAAGCCAGTTACATTCCATTTTGTATCAGAAGCAGAAGTGAAGCTTTTCAATGAAACTTTACTGATATATCACTTAAAAGCAGAAAATTCAAGATTTTAGTCTATGAACACAGGTTTTGTTAGTTTGGTTAAGATTGTAGGATGAAAGTCAAAGTGAAACTCACTGACCAGTGAAAAGCTACGTCAGTGTAGGCTGACGTACTGTAACATAAATAGTAAAGTAGCAAACTCAGTTTTTTAATAGTGACCTCCTTATGAATCACCTCTTAAATAATCTCACCCATTTCATGGCAAAACAAACCAAAAAGTTGTTTTGGGGAGCCTCACTGAGGCATCTCAGCTCACATTTGACAGAAGAAATGGTTCTGCATATCCTGGTCTCTTGCTCTGTCCCCCCAGCACCACTTCCTACTACAAACCCTTCATGCATTTGTAAAAAATTAGGTACCACGACAATAGTTTTGATGGGAATTTCTTTTTTTTTTAAGTGTTGAGATGAGGGGAAGGAGACTAAAGAGCATCTACTGTATATGGGTTCATTACCATTAGCTTTACTGATAGTTTATCCTGTTTCCTAGTGAAAGCAAAAAACCCCCACCGTGTCTCTATTAAAAAGCAATCAGATTTGGTATCCTGGTGACACTTAAAAGAGCACATTATGTGGGAAAACAAAATAAACATTTACCCTGGCAAATGGAAGTGAATTTGGGTTTTGACATACTTGGCAGGAAGGTAGAATTATATTCATGTAAAGTATGCAGAAAAACTAATATAATATTTAAATATTTGCTTAAGTAATATAGAATTTAAACCAACACATTAGAAGTTACATTTTTGTGAAATATTTTAATGCTTTTTAGTATTGGATATACCATGAAACTAATACTTTCAGCTGAAATTTCACCCTTCTGCAGCCTTTGTTACACACTCCCTTCACTTGTAAGGTGGGAAAGAGTCCTCATCTTCCACTGACAAGTCTTTATTTATATTTCCAAGACAAAGGCAGTTCTTGTGCTGATGGTTTAAACTGATAATGAATATATGCAGCTTTCCAAAGAAACAACCTTGGAGAATCTGAATCTTACAAATATTGATATAATGAGCTAATATTAACAGCACCTCAGCTAAACCCTACAGCAGACTTCTACTGTTCCATAGATGTGTGCAATTATTTTAAACATCCTTTACTTTGCAACAAGATTTGCTTCAGAGAAGACAAATCTTCATATCCCTCAGAAAGTACCTGAGTGCCAATGACCTCTGAAATTCTCAACTACACTCAATAACATAGCACTAATTAATAAATAGAGCTGGTTATGGGATGCTAGTTTTCATTCCAAAAGTAAGGATTTTGATGTACTGGCTAAATATAGAAACAATGGGCTTTTCTTTTTCTAAATCTGAATTCATATTAATTGCGTATACCAACAAAAAAAAAACTTTTACCAGTGCACCATGACTATAAGTAATTATGAAATTTCACGTAGAATATTCTGATTTGGTAAGAGTTTTTAAAAATATTTATTTATGATTCTACAATTTATTCTATTCCTTTTATTTATTCTGTCTATGGCTCCATGATTTAAGGAAAAGCTTTGCCTAATTTTACCTCATTTGGAGACATGCACAATTAGAAAATATCTTGAAACATTTCTAAATTGCCATAATAATAATACAGTCATTCAAAGCAACAACACTAGTCTTCAGTGTAATTGCACACTGTAGAATTACATAAATTTAAATCACTTAAAAATAATTCATTTAAATTAAACCTGATTTGTAAATTTAATTATGAGCTATTAAACTAACTGCTTGGATTTTCAGTTTTTCTGAATCAGCACAGACCCTCTGAGCTCCATCATAGGAGAAAAGTCACTGTTTTATTTCTAATCATCATTTAAAAGTGACATAAAGAGTATTTAGACTGTCAGATATTAAAAAAGGCAAATTTGGGGAATTTTAATCTTCCTAATTTGCAGTGTCTGATACACAGTTTTTTATGCTGCATTAATAATGGCACTTAAATATAATATTCATTCAATCAGTCTGTCACAGGAATAAACATCAGGACACAATTCCCTGCACACATTCTTAAAATTGCTTACAGTGAAAAGAATCCCTTCCAAAGGAGTTAGCATCTTTCAATTCAGCATGCGAAATATTTCGTCAATTCCAGAAGGGGAAAACAGATACCATATAGAAAATTAGATTTTTTTTTTTTTTTGGTTCTACTTTTATGCTACAGTTGGTTTTTAAAAGATAGAAAGCTTTGAATTCAAGAACTTTGCACGACTTCCTCCTGAAAAACAAAGCCTTAGCTTTAATTCCTGTTCAAAATCAGGTATATAAATATTAAATACATGCCATAGTTGAGATTTATATTCCTATTGCTGATCACTGAAAGCTTTGCAAATTTAATGTGAAAATGAAAAACATTTAGTTTTTGAAATGTCAAAACCTGATCACATTTCTAGGGATCTCTCACATCTATTTAGATTTTTCCTGGATGTCTAGGCTGACTGAAATGGAGGATTAGGGAGTTTTAGGGAGGTGGAGAGGTTCCAAAGTGAATCAAAGATTGATGAAAAAAGAGGAAAAAATTAAATAGTAACATAGCCCTATTCAGAAAAATGGAAAAAAAATATTTTCAGTTCAAAATATTACAATTAACAGTTTAACACCATTGGAATGCAAAGAACACTGTCTTCAATACCAGGATTCTGAGGTACAGCTTGAAAGGTTGAAGTGTATTTAGAATTAAAGGTGTAGCAACATGAACAGCCACAGTCTGGCATCAATTAACTGACTGTGCTGTAGGAAGTTGCTATACACTCTCATGCCATCACACATCGTGGAGAAAAATTACTCTTCATTGGTCTATCTTGAATTTCTCAGGGTTTCTGAATTCTTCTGTCGTCTTTTGAGTCAAATTTAGAATTTCTCAAAGATGCCAATGTCTCTGCAGCGTTTTTGTCTCTTTTTTTAAAAAACAGGTCAGGGTATCAAGGCTGGCAAGGCACAAAGCACAACTCACCAATGCATTCCTCTAAATTCTGGAGCCAGAAATCACATCTCCAGCCTTGAGGTATGTCGAGAGTTAACTCCTCTTTTAAGAAGGGTGTGATTAGTAGCTGGAAATCTGCTTGACTTTAGTACATCTGAGGATGCCATTACAATTTTCAGATATAAAATAATTAGCTGATGATACGAGCTGACAGCTAATACATCTACAATAAACACAAAAAACATTATTTCCAAGCGGATGTAGGGAACGTGTTCCGTTTCCAGACTGTTTGATATGGTCTGTGTAAGGAGCGAGGGCTCAATACCAGATGCTGGATGTTCTACAAGCTTTTTCTGCAGATGTCTGCAGCCTGAGAAAATCATCAGTGCTTTGAATAACACCCCCAGTAAAAGCATCTTCTTGTCAGAGTCGCTGTATGATATAGGATATGGATCCCACACAAGTGGATGAACTGATTTTAAATAATACCATCTGACAATGGGAGAAAAAACTCTCAGTAGGTCTGACAAAGTCCTGGAAATGGCTGTTAGCCTTGGGAAATAAAATCCAGCCCCCTGACAGAGACTACCCGTCCTTCTTTTGTTTGATCAAATGGAAACCCAAATTTAATGACTGCTTCCGAAGTGCCGGAGGCAAAGTTTCAACAGCACTTAAATGCTGCTACCAAGGAGTCCCTGTCCCTGCCCCTCACATGTGCCACTCAAAAGCAGAGTGCAGAAAAGATGCTAAGGAATTATCTAAGGATAAAATACATGCATCAGTGTATTTTTTTGTACGTCCACTTTGCATTGCTTTCTTGCCACTGCTCTTGTAGAAATGTCTTACAGCACACCAGGAGTGCAGCACACACAATACCGACACCAAAGAAAATCCTGTGTTCTTCCTTATGCCAGAGAAATTCCAAAACCCTGCAACAACCTGTATAAAAAAGTTAAAAGAGCTACCTCTGAACACATAAACCCACACATTCAATTGTGGTCCCCTACTTGAACAAGATATTACTCAATTCACATGAAATATTATCTAAAATTTCATCTCCATGCAAAAATCAGTATTTTTGCTAGTGACAGTATTATGGTCTTGTCCTCTGTGAAAATTTAGGTCTAGTTGTAGAGGTACTTTGTCTAGCCTAAGCAGGAGCAATGACTAATTTTTGTCAGGTTTTAAAGTTATTTTAATGCAAATCCCAGATTATTAAAAGGTACAAATGCTGACTACAAGAATGTCTGTAAGAATAAACTGCATATGCACTCAATGAGGACTTTATGTAAGGTAACTACTGAAAATGAGAACTGCTACTCTTTTTCCTGATGATTCAAATTAAAAGGACCTTTTCTGACTCATTTAATGAAAGCGTCTACCTGACTAGGTATCCTCAATTTTTACAAAGATGGGAGAGCAGAAAGAATTAATGGAGAAGACAAATTTTAAAGTTTGAAGGGCTAAAGATAAAAATGGAATCATGCTGCCTTGGGTCGAGTGAATAAACTATGGCAGCATATTACCCATGCTGTTCTGTTGGAATGTTGTGGGTCCTTTTTCTGGTGGAGTGGGAGTGGATGCATCTCCCATTTTGCAACATGCAGAGCTTAATTGTATTTTACCATTTCAACAGACACTTAGGATGCTTAAATCTTGCTGCTCCTGGTTCCTTTGCTGCAGCAGATGTGTGAAGTTCTCCCCAAGTGCAATTTTGCACAGCAGCCAGATCATATTTTTACGGAAGAATACAGCAAGCAACATTATAGATAAAATAAACCACAGCGACCGAGACAAAATGAAAGACAGAAAACCCTGTTCCTTATGTACATAAAACATCTATTCCAGGAAATACCAGCAGCTACAGATTACAGAAAGTGCAGAAGCTGGAAAGTCCAATTATATGCTACCTAGATTTTTAAAGAGTTTTTAGAAATCGGAGATGGTTTATCATCTATTTGCTTTATAAAAGCTCTTCTATTTCTACCCCACCTGCCATTTTAATATCTGAAATGGGAAACTTCAGTGCAGGATCACAGGATGATAGAATAATTCAATCCAGAAAAGTTTTGAGCCTTCCAGAGATCTCTAGTTTGACTCTTCTCAAAAAAATGGTCCAATTAGATCAAATGGTTCAGCACCTTGACCATCCAAGTGTGAGATATCTCCAAAGATGGAGACTTCTTCATCCTCTCTGGCCAACCAGTTCCAATCTTTGATCACAACTGTTTTTCTCCTACTAGAGATCAGTTCGAATTCTGCCCTTTACCATGCACATCCAAGCAGGATGTCCTCCTCCTGTCATTAGTTGGAAACAGCAATGAAATTTCCCTTTTGCCTCCTCTTTTTCAGGCTGAGCAAGCTTTGGCCTCTCAGTCTTTCATCATATGTACCCCCTGTATTTCTTGGTGACCCTCTGCTTCAGTATTTCAAAGTCCTTCTTGTACTTGGGAGCACAAAATAGGCCACGGATTCCAGATGTGGTCTCACAAGTGCCAGATCATGGGGAATCATTGTTTCCCTTGACCTGCTGGTAACCTCTGCTGACACAGCCCAGCACGTGGCTGCCCCACAAGCTGTACCCGTGCATGGGGTTACAGCATCCACATTTACTATTGCTGACCTTTGTGTCAGCCTATTTCTCCAGCCTGTCAACAAGGTCCTTGTGAATGCCAGGCCTGCTTTCCACACATTTGACTGCTCTGGATCGTGACTCAGTATTTATTTGCCATGCAATGAATTACTGCTTTTATTTAGTTTATAACATCTAGCAGTTAATCATGTCTGAGTTTAATGCATAAAGAGAATCATAGTCACAGAATAGTTAGACTGAAAGGGACCTTAAAGATCATCTGGTTCCAACCCCCTGCCAAGGGCAGGGACACCTTCCACTGTCTCAGGTTATAAATTAGCAGGAAAGGACTAAAGTGAGCACAAGACATTTCAGAACCAGAGTAGTTGCCTCCCCTTGCACTGCATTTTCTTGAAGCATAAACTGACAGAGGGGAGATTAAGACTGGATATGAGGAAGGAAATTCTTTACTGTGAGGGTGGTGAGACACTGGCACAGGTTGCCCAGAGCCCCATCCAACCTGGCCTTGGACACTTCCAGGGATAGGGATGACTTCTCTGGGCAACCTGCGCCCAGAATTTCCTTCCTCATATCCAATCTTAATCTCCCCTCTGCCAGTTTATGCTTCAAGAAAATGCAGTGCAAGGGGAGGCAACTACTCCGGTTCTGAAATGTCTTGTGCTCACTTTAGTCCTCTCCTGTTAATTTATATAGAAAATTGAGGCAAGTAAAATCACATTAACCTGCATACCTTGTATTCTTCATTGAACTTGTGTTCTTATTCTTACTCTCAGTACTAAAATCACATCCCCTAAGAAAAAAATCGGCCATAGGGTCCTATCTTCAGGATAGTCTGTCAGGTTAAAAGTGCAGCTTGTAGTCATAAGTCCTATCAGAATAAGCTTTAAAACAAAAAATGCTGTTATTTCTCATTCCCTAGGAAACAACGTGTCTACTATTGGATTACCTTAATGACCTTTACTTTAGCAAAAGATCCTTTGACTTTCCTCACGATATCTGAACTTGAGTGTGAATGTAGGTGGGAAGGTTTAGTTCCTCATGGCTTTGCAAATGTGAACAAAAAAATAACATTTGACCTTAGTAATTGTGAAATGTTGTATTTTGGTCTGGAATTTACTTAAAGGAAGATGACAATATGGAGACACAGAGTGAATCAAGTGATTCTCAATTTTTTGCTTAAATGCCTGCAGCAAAGGTTCACAAAATCCTCTCTGACTTCAATCAAACACTAAGGTTCACAAAATCCTATGTGAATGAAATCAAATACTTTGGACAACATAGCCCAGGAACCAGCAGACTGACCTCTTTATTTCCAAGAAGAAAAATTACACTAGTCTTGGCTAATCCTGTGGTCAGATTGAAAAACAAAAAACAAAATGGCAAACCAAAAATAAAAGCAGAAAAAGAAGAATTAAATATACAAAAGGAGAAACAGAACAAATCTATGTTTTACCCAGGTTCCAACAGCAGCAAGGCATGATCAGTATAACTACAAGACGAACTTATGATAATTATTTTCCTCAACAGTCATACAGCACCCAGTGATCTGTGGCTCAAGCACTTCTTTAACCAAATGCAACATCTTTGTATTGAATAACCCTCTATAGATTTCTTCCCCCCTTTAAGTGGTGCAGTTCAATAGACTTGAGGTCATTTTGGCTATATTTAGCTGGAGTGCAGCCTGAAAACGACTTCCAATGCTCCTCTATGCTGTCTGTGTGCTGCAGACTGGCTGGAGAGGCTCTGATGACACATAGCTTGCTCAGTCTGCTCTTTGAGGGCAAATTCCAGCTAGAAAGAAAAGGATTCTCAGTCATTTTGTAGGAGGTGTTTTCAGGGTAAACCAATGTTTCTGATTCAAACCAGGTTTTAGCTCCTGGCTGGAGTTTAATACTGGGAAAGACGGTGCTAATCCCTTCGTGGACGTACAGGGTAAGGAGAGGGAAAAGAGCTACCAGTGATGTCTAGAAAGGGCAGATAAATGAACCTTCACATACATAAGCCTGGCACTGCCTTAGGCCAAGGGTCTTACATCAGCCTCCTATGGATGAAGCAGAAAAAAATCCTTTCTTTAACACTGGTTTGTGACTGTTTTCCCCTTTCTGCTAAACCCAGGACCTCGTTTGTTACACCTCAGACCCTTCTTTTCTGCAGCAGTTGGAACAGAAGAACACCCTGAATTCCCCTCTATTTCATGCCTTAGAGAGCCTTCCTCTATTGTCTTCATTTGTTAGAAGGTATTATTTTCTTCCACAGAAAGAATTTTGTGATTTGAAATTTTAAATGGAAGGAAAGAGAAATTCAGGGGCATCCTGGAGCTTGGTCACACAGTAGCTGACAACCCAAGGTGCTCTTGCTTATGGAGTTTCCCATAGGCAAACTCCATGGGAGTGAGAGAAGTTTTCTACCAAAAATACAGGCTCTCTGTGCCGAGATTTCAGTCTCACTCTTCACAGCAGTGTCAGAAAATCTCTTCCTTGCAACAAATAAGAAGTAGGAATCTTACGGAGTAACACCGTGTTTGAAATTCAGACATAATTTTAACTTGTGTTACAACTCCATGGGGTTTTGAGTTTTGTGAATCCTGTGCAAAACAGTCTCAAAAATGGTTTTATGCAAGTGACAAATTCCTTCTGAAAAACTTGACAGAACTGTTGTCAGTGCAGACCTGGTTAACATCTTACCCTAAGAAATAAACAGTTGTCGTTTTCACTCAGAAAAGACTTCAATATTACGCTTAGTGGAGCTTAAAAGATGGCAATTTGCTAAATAAAGGTTCAAAGATATGAAAAAATAACTTCCACCCCAAAGTATCTGAGTTACATCCTGTCTTGTAGACAAGATTTGCATTTTTGCACCTCTAAACAACCTCAAAAAATACAAATCCCTATTAGCACAAATTTAATTACTTTAAATTATGACAGGAGTTTCAACAGTCTTCTACCAATGGGACCTTTGTCAGACTTCAGCATCAATCCTTGCTCTCAATTCTCCAAAGTTTACATAAAAAATAACTCTGTTGTGAGTACCAACACAGGGTGATTAGTAGAGTTAAGCAACAAACATGTTAAACACATGTTAAAATACACTCAGAAAGAGAATGTTTTGTTAGCCTTGTATTTGGCTCCTAATCAAATGCTCCATGGAAATACTGTTTATAAGCATGTGTGTCTACATTTAAGCACTGATATAAATAATATATATATAAAGTTTTCTTCCAAAATTTGAGACATAGTCATTGTACAATGGCCCTGAATCTTCCTCTTCCTCTGAGAAAGCAAACTCTGGCAAAAAAATACTCAAATAACTAAAAGACAGAAAAGCAAACTACACCTTGCCCTCCCAGCAAAGCTGCCTAGATTTCCAGTATGAGCAACATTCACTAAAATGCTCAAAAACCCCATGACTGAAGACCCAAACAAATAGGCCACTTTATGTAACCATAGCAAGCAACTCCAATGTGAGAAAAACCCAATAAAGTTAGATTTAGCAGCATAAAAGTCTATTGATACTGGCTGTAACAAGAAATCTTTCCCACTCAAAGGCTTTTCCCCATTCCAAAGAGAATGACACAACATTTACAGCCATATAGGTAATAATGAAAAAACTGTTCCTGTTTATTTTCTGTTTACTTTTAACCAATTCAACCACTGCCCAAGAGAAACAGCACTTTCCCACTATCCCAAACATTCCCAAGCAATGTGTAATCAGAGAAACCATTAATACCACCAGGCTTATTTTTATACCAAATAATGCTTACAGATACTTTGATGCCAAGACAGCAAATTTAGAGTTGAGTTGCTACCATTTGTGCTTTGCACTCATCTGGAAACACTGGGAGGACTGATGCAGCGGAATTAATTTCTTCTATATCTGCATCCCTAACTTCCATTTAGCAGTATTGGAAAAAAAAAAAGCAAAACACTGCCTAGAGAATAAAGGTGGGGGTTTTTTTTGACTGATGTTTCATGTAAGTTATTTTTAATGTTGGCATTTGTGTAAATCAAAAGCAGTAGACTGTATATAGGGAGCTGGTGTGACCCTAAAGTCTATTTTATATCATCATTACAGGGATTTTTTCTTATCATCAAGGTCCCACAGCACACACAGATCTTGAATCTCCAAAGAGAATCATCCCGGAGGCACTGGAAGTACTTTTCTTAACATCTGATGAACTACACTTAAAATGTAACTTAGATGTTTCTAGGAATAAAAAAAAAAAAAAAAAAAAAAAAGAAAAAGAAAATATTTCCCTCTGATCTAAGAAATGAACTTCCCACTGGATTGTTTCTCTCTCATTTCTGAGTACAGAAGCCATCCTAAGTTTCTGGGATGTTTAAACTTTTAGGCAGGTACCACTAAGTGAAATTCAGCCCAAATTGTAGAAGCGATGAACTGAGCTCCCAAAACAGCTTAAGGGAATGTGAAAATGAGATCCTAGTCTTGTTTTCATCACTGTACAGGACGCTCATCATTCCTTGGGCAGGAATTTTCCCACTCCTCTTTGAGTACATTATTTAGCCACTATAAATTCTCTTCTACTCTTACTTGCCAAGACTCAGGAGTGAGGATGATACTGGTTTGCATTTAGGGCTGCAATTATTTTGTTCATAAAGAATGTAAGATTTAAAGGATTTAATGGTATGGCTTGTCCTTCTGTCCTGCCACTGGTATCCCTTTGCCCATATTTGACAATGTTTGGTAAAGAACAGCAAAAAAACCCCACAGGGATTACACTATCATATCTTACCCAATGATGCATTCTTTACTAAGGTATAGCTGTTAAAATCAAAGAAGACTTAAGATTAATAAACTGTGGTTCTAAAAATTAATAATTTCTTAGATTTGGGCACAATATTGTGAGATAACAGAAGCCAGCACTCAATCCGAAGATTCTGTCCCAGAATACAGATTCTGTCAACAAGAAACTGATATCAGCAAGGAAATAAAAAATAATTCTTTGAAAAGAAAAATAGGTATCTTATCAAAATTAGAGAGCAAAAGAGACATGCATTGAGAATTGATGCTTAGTAAAAGAAAATTTCTTAGTTTGTCTTCCAGCATGCATTTTCTATTAAGTGTGTATTGTCTCTACTTTCCATATGGGCTTTAAATAAAATTTCAGTTTGTTCCTGATACATCCTGCAGGAACAGACACTCCCTAAAGAGTAATAACCCCCCCACTCTCCAGCACTTACACTGGCATACTTTTGGCCAGTAAAATGAGCACAGTGGTACTAAAAGGTCTTGGAGTTCTTCCTAAATCACTTCCTGCTTATTTTCTCTGTACATCTTTTCCAAATTTGTACAATGAATTTGAGAACTTCAACACAATCTTTCAGATCCACCCTGAAAGAAGAGCTCACAGTTGTTTACTTCTGATTTATGCTCTCCAGTTGTCACTCTCTCAATTAAAAGATCCCAAGTCCATGCCCTGTGTCCAAGGGCAATCACCACAGAGCAATCTCTGTCCATGCTAATGCTCTCCTAAGAGAGTGGCCACATCCAAACCATGTGGTGGGGAGAGTTCCTGGCCTCTGCTGCCTCCCAGGAGTTTACAGTCATAGAATGTTTTGGGTTGGAAGGGAAATTTAAAGGCCAGCTAGTCCCTCTGCCCTGCAGTGAATATCCCTGCAGGGATATTTTCCACCAGACCAGATTGCTCAGAACCCTGTCCAACCTCACACTGAATGTTTCTGGGCAACCTGTGCCAGTGCCTCACCACCCTCATTGTAAAAAGCTTCTTCTTTATGTCTTATCTAAATCAGCCTCCTTTAGTTTAAAGCCATCCCCCCTTGTCCTGCCAAAGTTCCTCTCCAGCTCTCCTGACGTCCCTTTAGGCTCTGGAAGGGGCTTTAACGTCTCCCCAGATCCTTCTCCAGGCTGGACACCCCCAGCTCTCCCAGCCTGGTTCCATTGGGAAGGTGCTCCAGCCCTCTTGAGCATCTCCACGGTCTCCTCTGGACCTGCTCCAACAGCTCCTTGTTTTCCTGTGTTGAAGGCCCCAGAGCTGGACATTGTCTGGGACAAAGTGACCTGGCTCAGGTCAAAGCATGATCACTCAAAGCTGATGATGACACCTCCAGCAGGAAGGAATCTTCTTGGTCACTGTGTAGCTTAATAATATATCCCAAGTCCACCATATTTCTCAGACTGAAACAGAGTGAACTCCCAGAGCACAATTCTTTGTACCTCAAGATGTAGTTTGGTGTGTTCAAGGATTTTGTGCAAATACAAATTAACTGTGTCTCAACAAAGACAAAATTAAACAGGAGTAATTGAAAAAATGTAAAAAACTATATATTCTACCTTTAATGCAATTTACCATCTTTTGCACAGTGCCCATTGCATTGCTTTAGAGACTTCCCACTAAGACAAGAATACTGGTGAGTAGCACTAAAAAAAATTGCATCCACAATGAACTTCCTAGAATAAAAATAGGTATCTGTAGTTTTTAAATATCTAATGCAATTCATAGGACTAGACCTTAAATCACAGAATCATAGAATCACAGCATAGTTTGTGTTAGAAGGAACCTTAAAGATCATCTAAATCCAACCTCCCTGCAAAAGAATCAGGAAGTAGGGATTTAACTTTTTTTACCATTTTGCTGGCTTCAAGCCTGCTTTAAGGTAGTCTATTCTTGTCGGGAAGCTATTTTCCCTCCACTGTTTATTCAAACTTGCAATGTACTATGAAAGCATTATGGTAGCTACTGCAACTGAATTATTGCCATACAACATGTGAGTGTTGGAAATGTATCCCTAAACTAGCAGCCAGAGTGACAGATGAATGGTGTTTCTCCTAATCCCATGGGAACAGAAGTGAAACAGAGCACTCAGTGTGATGCTTTATGAATTCTTTTGTGTGTCAGTCCCAACTTCTGATGGGAAGACTTTTTCTAGGGGGGGAAGGAGTATTAAAGCTATTAAATAAATGATAAAAATGGGTATTTGCAGAACGAGAGAGATGTCAGCTTTGCAGTGATGCAGACTGAGGTTTTTGACATGGACATGGAGAATGTGATAGTGGTTCTCATAGAAAAAAAGCAGCAGAACTGAAATTACCATTCACAAAATCACAGCCAAACCTACAGTTGGTTTAACTATGGTCAGGCACCTGAGAGGTCCAGAGGAGCAACATAAGGACACAAGCACCTAAAACTCCAAGTGTACTCAGACTGCAACATAAGGAAAAATTCAAGGATTTTAAATGGACACGGGCCTTTTTGCCCCACCAATTCAGCCATATCCCACAGGAATACCACTTCTCCTCTCTCAATGATTTTTAAGAGACAAAGGAAAGCCAAATTGCCATCCTCTTGCAAGGTGTCAATTACTGTGGATTCTGTCACACAACAGGCAAACCAAGAGAAGTCGAATTCCCGAGCACCGTCAGCTCTGGTTATTCCACAGCCCATCTGGTGCAATAAAATAGGAGTGTGGGTAGATTGCCATCACATGTGTTATTCTCAAGCGACTGGCACACATTATGAAGACCAGTTCTATGATCCATCTCTCCTTCCTATGCATAGTTCAATTACATCCAGGAATGAGAATCACTTTTTCCATCTTTAAATGTTCTTCCTCTGAGGAGCAACATGTCACTGGTGCTTTCCTGCTGTCTCAGGAGAGCAGGATAGTAACTGTTATGAAATGAGACAGAGGTGCTATTCCAGTTTTAATTTTGTTTTGATTTTGCCAATACAATTGGCTCGTTTGCCTCTATTTAATGCTATTATTGCAGTTTTTATAAAAAGTCATCTTATCACAATGTGTTAAGACAATCACGTGTTAAGACAAAGTAGTGTGAAATTTAATTTCTGCCATGTATTTTAAGAGTATTTCACCTTGGATCAATGTCCCTTTGCACATTGCTGGTATTACTGTCCCAGAGACAGTCCCTTTGCTTCAAATTAAAACCATGGGATATATCAGTAAATTCTACAGACAATCCTAGATGAGTGTCCTTTGCTTTTAATATGAAACTGCTGGTGGCTGTATTTCAGTCAAAGGAGTGCAGAATTGTTTGTTCTCCTATGCTAATGTCCCAAAGTGGCTCACAGCTTTCCTGACTCCTCCATGGTGCAGATATGGAATGGACCTCACAGCACTGCAAGCAATAACATGAAGGCTTAGCTCTAATTTTATGAAATGCTTTAAAAGGAATGAGTATAAACAATATTTGCATTTTGTATCATAACTAAAACCATACTGCTAAACAATCATATCCTGTTTAGCCCATAATGACATCAGAAATATATGTTTATCATCTACTCTGGACAGCTTAGCATGACGTTGGCCCAAGGCAAAGTGGAATTGAAATAACTTATGGTTATCCAGACCAAGATAACCACACATTTCTGAGGTAATTGATACCTAAAAGGAACACTGCCCTTAGATTGCAGTTCATGATTTAAGTACACTAATTCCTTAAAAAACCCTGTTAAATTGCCTATTGGATTTCCTCCAGAATTTAGTGTGGATTAAACAATCTACTGAAGAAAGAAAATGTGATACAGGAGATTAGCCCATCCACTAACAACTCTTCCGTTAGGAATGGGTCACATTTCCTACTATCTTTGATTCCTTTCCACCCACCTCAAAGTGACAACAAAATCCCAAACAAAAGAAAGCCAAAAATACGTTAAACATTTAGAGTAGCGTATTTCAAAGAGTCTTTCATGTTTTGTCATTAGTTTTAGGGACTATTAAGAAAGCAAATAGATAGTACTGGCTTCATACATGTATATAATTCATGAATGCATTCTAAAATAAGATCTTGATTTTTTTTTTTTTAACATGGGGACAGATCAAGAATTCACAAAATGTAATGAAGTCAATCAAAAGAGAGAATTATTTTTTATAAATATTACACACACACTACAGTTTGTGAATTACAGTCTAGTTATAAAAACCAAAACATATAGTCAGATGAAAGAAAAATATCTGATTGCAAACACATATTCCTTGACAGACAAACATAGATTCAGATTTGCCATTGTCTATAACACAGAACTTCATACTTTTATCAACTTCCATAGTTCTTTAGACCAGAAAAATACTATACAGGAAGAACAGAAGAGAAAGTCAAGCACATAACCCATTTATTCAGAAGAATGCTGTTATCTATTTCTGTGTGTACAAACGCAAAGAATTTGCCTGTCTCTATGCAAAACATAACATTTTGCATAAATAAATAAGAGGTTAAAGAGAAGAAACCACCAGTTTCCAAAATACAAACAGTGGTTGGATACAACTGTTCAATGACACAAATTCTCAGCGGGGGGGAAATGGGACTTGTTCCTAACCAAATTCTTAGAGAGAAGTAATTCTTCATTAGGTTTTTATTTCTTCCCATTGCAGGGCGGAAAAGAGCAGAAAGAAGACTGAGAATGCCACACTTCTGAAGAGTCTCCATTAAGAAGAAAGAAAGTAGAACTACAACTAGCACAGAATAAAAATTTCATTATTTCTTAGAATTTTCCATGAAATCCTGATAGCGAAATGAAGGCCTAATAACCAAATATCAAATACAAAAATATTACCAAACATATGAGCCACTCAGCATCAAAAGAGAACTCAAACCAAAGCCACCACCTTCCAGCACTGACAGGGTACAAAAATCACTCTACAGATATCAAATTTCCAACCAGTCCTGCCCACTATGTTGAAGTCTGAAAATGGATGGAAATTGGCTCAAATACTTTTCTGGAATTGTGAGTGTGCTCCCAGCACAATTTTGCCCTTGACATCCAGTTGCCTACGGAAAACTTGAGGAAGAATTGAGCAACTGAGCACAAAGAAGGGTGAAGGACTCTTCTCTGCATTCACTGATTACCAAAAAATCAGGGTAGTCCCGCCCACCCACAGAAAATTAATCAAAAACACAGATTTCCATGCTAACACAGCTACACTGCTTCTCAATCCCTCCGAGCTTTGTAGGAGCCATGTAGCATTGCATTTTTTAATGTAGACAAAATTTTTCATAACTACATAGAATAGAAAATAAGACTCGAAAGGATGGAGAGAAGAGTTTATACTCAAGCATGATTGCACAGAATATTTTAATTTTATCTGTAAGCTGTGTTACATGAAAAGAGTCCTCAAATGATATTGAAACAATTTGCTAAGAAGATAAATAATGAAAAATACTGTTGTGAAAAATGTGCATGGAATGTTTATAAATAGAATTTGCTTTCTTCAGGAAAGAGATACAAATACACAGCAGACAGAAAGATCCATAACTACCCTTCTTTAATCTTCCTTCTCAGCATGTGTGCTTAGATATTGAGAAACATTTGAAGGAATAGGAAAAATATGGAAAGAGAATTTCTTTAGACCATCTGGGCAAAAGAAAAAACATGTAACAATGACTTAATGTGCAGCATGAAAAAGACATCAGACCAGCATGATGTATTAAACGTTCCACAGTTTCTCTGCTGGGTATCAGTAAAAGGAAAGAATTACCTCCATTCTCTCTTGCTTGACATCATCAATCTCATCATCTTCAAACATGGCCAAGAGCTCTCCAGTCTGGTCAATGGAGTTGAGAAAGTCTTGGGCCAGCTTCTGCCGCTTGTTGGTGTTATTGCTGTTGAATTTGTCTTCACAAAGAAAAGCAAAGAGCAACAAACTTAACCCATTTGGCTTCTCCAAACATCACCTGATGTCCCTCAGAGTGATGCATTTTAGAACCAGCACTGAGCAAAAGGGCCTGTTCTTATTGTGCCCTTCACACAAATTGTGCCACCTGAAAAGGTGATGTCACTGCTCTGCTCCAGTAACAACAAAACATCATCTTTAGTATTTTTTAGTACAACCAGGTAGTTTTTCCTAATCTAGAGAAAACTAATCTGCTGCCCATGTATCATTACTTCTCACCAAAGAATCCAGAGTAGACACAGCTGTAGAGGAAACAACCCCTCTTTGGTAGAAAGAATTTGAATCACAGAGCAGAATATATTGAGGAAATGTTCTTCCCTGAACACATGCAGAACATCCTCACTGCCTACAGCCTCAAGCAAACCCTAACACGACCATTAAGATGCAGTTCCAGAAGTGATGGACCATTGCTCTGCAGTGAAACCTAGAGAATGCTGGCAAGATGATCTCTGCTGTTCTAAACAGCAGCTATAGAGGTATTAAATTCACAAATTAAAATTAATGGCTTTAATTATCAAAGCCTGCTAGAAAAGGCATTCTTGAATTCCAGGATAAACTGTGTTTAGGAAGCATTCCATGAACATCTAAAAGGCTTAGGGGAATTGTTTATTTGCTTTAAGTATTGACACAAGCTAAAGTATTAAAACCCCAAAGCTACCAGGTAAGAAGTTATACAGCCAGATTGCTTGCACACACAAAACACGAAAATAAAATGTCACAGGCAAATTAAATCTCAAATGAGCTGGCAAAAATTTATCCACAGCTTGATGAAGTCAAAGCAAGAAGTACAATGTTTACCTAGCATCAATGTGGATGATCAGAGGAACTAAACACAAGGAATTCATTGTATGGGAAAAAAAGAATAAAAGGCTCTGAGGAAGGAAGCGAGTTTAATACAGAAAGTTGTGTATGGACATTGCTAGATATTATAACACTATGGTAAGGTTTAGATTTGCCATGATAAGTTTTAACCTAACTTTTTACAATGGAAATGTTAGTTCTAATATCAATATAAATCAACAAAACTTCAAACCAGGAAACTACATGGCATAAATTAATTTATTTTTAATTCAAAGAGCTTCTCCTTTAAATGCATTGGTGATAAAATCTGTGACTTCCTCATGGAATGCAGAAACAGAAGTGTTTCCCATTATTTAAACTACAGATCCAAAATATAAAATGTTAAACCACACTGAAAAAAACCCACTCATGTCATATATTAGTGTTCAATGACTTCAGATTATAAGGGTTTTTCTTTAAAAGCATGTCAAAACCTTTTGATAATAATATAACAAATGTCCATTCAATTGCAGGTGGTGCATTTAAAATACAGATGCTGAAATCAATTAGCCCTTTAATGAGCACTAGTTTTTGAATTCAACAGAGCTCTGACATTAGTCTTACTGTTCATCTTGATAGTAGATGCAAATGCTTACATATTTCAAATTGAAAAGCAGAGATTTTCAGCAAAATTCCTCTAAAGAGACTATTTTTGTGTCAAGCAAGACATTAATACTTTGCATTGAGCTGTTCAGCACTTTTACAAGACATCAAGCCTCTCCCAAATTAAGTCATTTCTCTTTTTCTACCTTCGAGGAGGTCATCTTCTTCTATTCCTTTGACAATTTTAGATTTGTAGTCTCGAAAAAACATGTATTTAAGTAGCCTTCGAAGCTTCTTCTATGAGAAAAAAATACATTTATATCAATGACCATTACATAGCTATTTCTTATTTAATAAACTTTGCAACACACAAACATACAAATGTGTAGTACATTACTCAGGAAATATAACTTCTAAAATATTTGTCATTTTAAATTCTGCAGAAAATCCATACAAAGAAAGTACCTCAGGACAGTAGCAAATCCATATTAAAAATTATTTATTTGAGCTCCTTGGTATTTTGCTGTGAGACAGAAATGAGTTTGACTTTCAGAAAGGAGAAATTAATATATTGGGCTTCTTTATGACACTCCAAAATGTTTGCTTACTTTGGAAACTTTAGGCTATAAATGCACATTTCCATGAACTTTGACTCCATATCAACTGCTGTTTTCAGTACAGCCTTACAGCTTTTATCAAATAATGAAACTGTAATTTATTTTTGTGTTTTAGGGGGTTTTAATTTTGCAATGGCTTTGGTCATTAGGCTTCACCTATCAAACAAAGGAAAAAAAAACAAACGAGAGAAAAGGGTGAGAGAAAGAGGGAAACTAAGGAAGAGAAGGACATAAAGGAAGAACAGATAATGTAATTAAAAATAGTTCAAAATTTCTTAAATAATTATTAAATTTGAGGAGAGAAAATTATTTTTTCCCTTGTTGACTTGCTCGACTTACTATCCAGAGAAAGCAAGGCCATACATAAATTTAGAGATTTTAGTGGTATAAGACACAGGAAAAATATTATAAAATAAAATAAAGAGGATTTATGGACAGTCTAAATGAAAAAACTATAATGATCATTCTTAAATGTCACATTGACACCATTCATAACCAGGGGGAAATTAAAATGATTGATTTTTAATTAAAGAGGCATCAAGTACAGAGATCAATATTTATATCTTATTAAGAAATTACTTTGAGCTCTATGGTACATCATCTACCCTAAAGCCTTGTGAAAAAAACCAAACAATTGATAATTGAAGCTACAGGGAAAAAAACCAATTATTATTTCAGATATTACAGAATGATTATAACATGCTCAATCAAATACGGTTGCAGAGCAGCTACAATTTTAAATAAAGCTACTCATGATGGTTTCCTTTACATAGGTTAAGAAACCACTTGAAAACACAATAAGCAGATGACTACATAAAATAAGAAATTTCTGTCTTAATTACTGTACCTTATCTTTGCGCATTAAGAACAGGAGATCTTCAGCAGAGATGACTCGAGCTCCTCTCATCTGAGAAACTTCAGCTGCTTGTTGCAACTAAAATAGATGAATAAATTAGAATGGCCTCTTCAGTGTTAAAAACTTTATTCACTGGGGTTTGTTTTAAATAAATTCAGATGATATTTTGCATGGTCGTCCATAGCAAAACACAAGCTGTGCACTAAAACACAAGCTGGGACTCTCAAAGGTGTCACTCACTTGAGTCTTGTTTGCCAAGAAGTGAATAACAATTTTATGAAAAGTCTGAAAGACCTTTGACAAATCTCAAGAAAAAGCTTTTTTGTTTATATTTAAAATGATTGCTTTTAAAAAGTCCTGCTGCCTTTTTTTTTTTCTTCTCTTAGCACAGAAAATGAACATATAATTCTCTCAGGCAATGTAAAAATGCCAAATTCTTGCCATAGCACTTTATCTGCAACTGTGGAAGGGCGGCTGATCCCTCTCCCAGTTTTTTAGAATAACAAATATTAATTTTAAACAGCTTACCTAAGTATTTTTTGAAAGAAACTCTACCCATACTTGACTTAGCATTAGTACAAACCAGACTCACATGAAGAACTTTTTCAGGAATGCGCTTATTTCATTTGGGAGAAAGAAAATGAATTGATAGGAAACACCGGCTCTATTAATGAAGGAATTGAAAAACCTCATTGAGCAGACCAGGCCATTGAGCTGTGAAAGTGATAAAGATGGGATTGAGTAAGGAATGACACAAAAATTGATAAGAGGTGGCCAAAGGGACGTGAAGCAATGAACTGTCCTCACATCCATGGTAACAGTGCCTAGAGAGGCCCCAAACACCTCAAATTGTGCAGTAAAGAGCAAAAACTCTTTGTAAAGGACTAAGTACATCAGCTTTCAGTAGGTGCAGGAAATTGGAGTTTTTACACAAAACCAGAACAGGGTTAGAGGCCTGGTAACCTGGGTTATCTGCACAGCTGATGCTTATTAAACTGCTGGGCTAAGGACGTTCAACCCAAATGCGCAAAAGGAGAAAATGAGATTCGCTCCTTTCACCTCACAAGCCTTTTGTCCTGGCATAAGATAATCATGGAATCACAGAATGGGTTGGAAGGAATTTTTAAAGGTTATCTAGTCCAATGCCCTGTAATGAGTAGGGACCTTCAACAAGACCAGGTTGCTCAGAGCCCCATCCAGTCTGACCTCTAGTTTTTCCAGGGATGGGGAATCCACTGCCTCTGTGGACAAGCAGTTTCAGCATAAAACATAATGCTATATCAACTGAAATAGAAGGGATGCTTCACACTTTATTCTCTAAATTAATAAACATAATCCAAAAAGCAAGATTTACTTTAAATTTTTTTGCCCCTAGCTTTGTTAACCCTGTGATGGAAAACTGACAGAGAGCACAGCATAAAAGTCATCAGAAGACGAGATCTCAAAAAAATTTTGATATTAAAATTCATACACACCTGTAACATGATCAATAAACATCAATTTATGTTCCAATAGCTCTCTACTCTTCTTTAGAAATGCATTAATGCACCTGAAAATAATTTAAAGAAATCCTATCCTTCATACTCACACTAGCAATGGTTTCACTCAGTATCACTGGCTGAATAAGTATATTATTAATCTGAGCTCCCATGCTGCTATGACTTGAAATAGGCCTATTCAGAAGTTAAAAAGATCAACAAAAACAGTAGCTGTTTCTAATATCCAAAGAAGGGGAAAAGGGGGGGTGGGGGGGAATTTTCATTTTGGCAAGTGTTCAGTGGGCAAAAGATTCAGTCCATAAATCATAATACTGGACTGCATTAATTTTTTTCCACACTAATCACATGCACACAAAACGTTAACTGTATCTGGTACGCACAACACAAAACATACTGCGTGAAGAGGTTCAGATTTTCCCCTTGGAACCCACTCTTGGCCTTGCAGTCACCGAGACCAGAGAGATTTCAGGAATTCAGAAGTCACAGTAACATAATCTCACTTGAAAAATGTAAGAATGTGAAAAACGATAGCTCTATTTTTTGGCATAAGCAAAACTGTTTCTTATTCTGATTAGTTTGAGGGCACGCAAGCTACTTATGTTTCTAACATAAAATATAAAGAGTTGGATAAAAAAAAATTACCAAGAATGAGCCAATATTCTTCTCTGGTGTAAATCTATTGCAGCTAATGGATTTATGCCAAGGCTGACTTTGGCCCCACTGAGCTTAAAAGTGTTAAAAAACCTGACCTTAGCATGGTGATAACACAACACAGCTTTCCCAAATATCATGTAAAACAATGGCAGAAATAATGAAAGGGAAAGCACGCTCTAGTTCTCAAACATGCACAAGGATGATCTCTTGGCCCCTTCCAATCCAAACCATTCCCTGACTTTCTAAGACATAAAGCTCAGGTATGTTGATTTCCATGTGTAGCTGAAATACCTTATTTTTCCAAATTATAAACATGTGACAGTGACATTTATAGTAAAGGTTGTGTGTGAACTGCTTGCAGGAATCTTGTGCTGAAAGAAGGGAGAGTAAGGAGCAAAGGCCAAATTCACATCCCATTTGCATCTAAGTAAATCCTGAATAACACTGTTTACTTTCATGGAGTTATTCTGGGCTAAACACAAGATCAAAATCTAGAATAATATTCTCAGTTTCTACCAAAACAATGAAAACTTTATTCTCGTTGCCTCAACTTCTGCATCTATTTTATTTTAAGGAATGGACACACAGCATTTAATTTCTTTGGCTTAAAGAAAGCAAAGTACAAAAATAATTACTTCCTGTGCAGTTATAAAATATGGATTATTTATCCAAACAGACCATAATGAGTTCTGCATTGGTACACGTATTTACCTGGGAAACCGGGGTATGCTCAGGTAAATATGTATCCAAGCAATTAAATAAAAATTACGTCCCACACAGCTGAGACTGGGGGGAAGATGTATTTATAGTTTAACACACACATAATTGACTCATTCAAACCACAACGTGAGTGCTTTGCTATAATTAGTATTATAACAAACTGTCTTATTTGACTGTCCCAGAGTTGCCATTAATATGCAATAACCCCGACTCCTGAATTTCCGGCGCTCAAGGCCTTGTTGAGTCATTACGTGATGAAGGGGGATTTCAGGAAGCTGTGCCAAAGAACTGATCCATCTCCGAGCACCCGAGCATTTGTCATTCCAGAAAAGCCCTTCTCAGCTCCCTGAAATCAGGAGGTGCCTCAGCCCTGGCTGCAGGGGGAGCACGGGGGGTTTCACTCAAGGAGCAGCGCTGCCCATGACTCCAGGTGATGGGTGGGATAGAAATGCTGCAGGAACTGTTCATACATGAGGTTGCCACATGGCAACCGAGCAGCTATGGCAAGAATTTCCCTCCATCTCCCTTCTCCAAGCCTCAGTGCCAGTCACAGAATTCGGGGCTGCAGCAGTTCCAACACACTCGTCTTCTCCTAATGTTTTCAGTTTTGAAATTATTAAGTCCACGTTACAAAATATTTTGTTTGGGATGATATTGAAGAACAGCAAACAATCCAAATTACTCAGCTTTTTAAAGAAAAACAGGTTCAATTCCCTAATACCAGCAAACAATGTCTGAGACCTCAGAGTCTGAATATATTTTTTATTACAGCAGAATTATGAACCCCTAAAAGTGAAGTTTAAATAACGGAAGTGTTGAAATAATTTTAACTATAGGAGCGCAAACAGCTCTGTTAATAATTAGGAGTTTATGAAAAATAAGTGCATTTTACAATTTTTCCCATTACAAAGAAGGTAGTATATACAGTAACTATATTTTAAAGCCTAAGAAGAAATGGCTGGGGAATAATATTTTAAAATGTAATCACAGGTTTAATGACTTTATGAAGTTAACTTTCTTGGCAGGATGAACTGAAGTATGTTAACAGTCACCTTACGGCTATTTTCTTTTTGCAACTTCTGCAAATTATAGATTTGTTGAAAGGAGTATTCATTCTCCTGTGACAGAAGCACAGTTACTTCAATGAGACTGTCTGCTTTTTTTCCTTACAGAATTATTTTTTCTTCCACTACCTCCAAAGTCAACAATCACCGATACTTCTACAAAACCATCTTGATGGACAAACAGACAAAAAGCTGGAAAACAAACATACATGTTGTGACATAATCCTCCCAGTTACACTGCAGGACAGAGTCGGAATGGTGATGTTTGCATGCCTTGGAACTGCTGGGAGCCAAGAATAATGCTGCAGGAGCTACAGTTTTGTTTTCATTATAGAAAATTAGATCATAGTTCACCTGAGTGAATTTTTTTTCAGAGGCAGGAAGGTTGTTGTGTTATTAAATATGTATTAAAATGTCCTATTTTCTCACCTTTTCTAGGTAAAAACCACACTACTGTAAAATTATCAAATAATATTCTGAATTATGATAGAGTCCTGTAAATATATTCCAAACAGAGCATCCTGATACTTTAATGAAGACAACTAAATGGAAAAGATAAATGCAGGTTTTCACTTCAATCTTTCCATGTAATATCTCACATGCTACTAATGGTGATACCTGAGCTTCTTGTTCTAACAAAGAGAGAGGGAAAACTCTGAATTTGTTTCCACAATTCAGCACGGGGACGTGCTTTATGCACTTAGCACATCCTGGGGAGATAATTACATCATGGAGCCCATTAGAGCACTCTGACAGGTAATGATTCAGGATCACTGCACAAGGGTTCACCAACATGACTGAATCATCACATGCTGTTTTCTGATTTTCTAAATCTGAAAATGTCCATCTGCAGATTAGAAGACAATCAATTTTCTTCTTAATAGGTATTTAATTTCAAATGTAAATTTTTTTTTTAATGAAGACCATTTAATATAACACCAGGTGATTATATGCGACCTCTAGAAGATGAAGCTCTGTGTCACATTTTGAGGCTTCAGAGAATCATGGAATCACAGAATTGTTTAGGTTGGAAAATACCTTTAGGATCATCAAGTCCAACCACACCCCCAGCACTGCAAGGCTACCACTAAACCATGTTCCCAAGTGCCACATCCACACATCTGCCAAACCTCTCCTGGGATGGTTCTTCACCACTTCCTTTCACATTCTCTTCCGATGTTTGACCACCCTTTCACTGCAGAAATTTGTCCTAATATCCAAAACAAACCTATTTTGGCACAACTTGAGGCCACTTCCTCTTGTCCTATCACTTGTTATGTGGGAGGAGAGACCAATCCCCATCTGGCTTCAACCTCCTTTCAGGGAGCTGTAGAGACTAATAAGAGCTCTTATTTTATGCTTGACATACAGTCAATCTCAGTCCATAGAGATCATGAGAATAAGAAAACATGAGTTCATAGCCCCTGCCATCTACTGAGATCTTGGTTCCAAGGACATAATCTACTATATTCGTCCCTTTATGAAAATCATACTCTCAAATCTCTGAAGCAAGATCGGCTGGTTCACCTCACCTTCTCTTGACTTCCAGTTCAGGCAGCCCAGAGAGCTGGATCTGGATACAGATCTCGAGTCTGCAGCTGGGTCCTTATAGTTGCAGAAGAAATACCCCAAAAGCATCTTTGGCAATAAGCAGGTAAGCCAGGGTCTCTCCAAAAGCATAAAGAACACATCGATATCTGATACTCAATGGTTTCAATGTCAGGGGCCACAAGCAGCTGATATAAAATTAACACAGGACATTCCAGTCACAGGAGAAACCAGCCCTTCCTTCAGCTGCCTTCAGACTGAAATTGGTGAAAGTCAGTCCCAGAAGTTTCAAAAAACAGCCTCACACCTTGGTCTACATGGTTTTCACCAAACCACTGCCATCCAAGAGCTCCACAGATCACTATGATATTTTCTGAATATTCCCATCTGTTAAACTGAACATCTAATACAAATTTAGACATCAGCATCTATCTTCATTTGACTCACACTTCATGTACTTCTTCTGATTACATAAAAGGTCAGAGGGGTTTTCTTGGTTTGTTCTTTATGTTTTTTAGCAACATATTCAGTACAGAGTAGAAAGAATGAAACAAAAGAAGCTACACACTTAGAGGGAGCAAAAACGGCAAAGGAAGAACACAAACAGCTTGTTTGAGTTTGTGTTCTTCATGTTACAAACAAGATCTTTCTAAAAATACCAAAGAAAAAGAAGAAAAAATCAGAAGAATGTAAAACTACATGAAGTAAGCCTGTGTAATGGAATGGGCCAACAGGAAAATACACCATGTTCCTGGGGTTACTTTCTGCATCTAGTGGAGACAGATTCCTTTAAAATTATATTAAATCGACTACTAAGGAAAAAAATTCCAAGTAAATAGTGAAATTAATACCTCTATTTTGCAAAAGATGAGCTTAAATCAAAGTATTTTTTTTAAAAAATCTCTTCTTTATAAATAATTTAAGCTTAACTTCTTAAATTGGAGTTTGTTTTTCCATTTTCCATCACACAGGGAAAAGAATTTCATGCATTTATGAACAATAACTATATTTCTACTTTAGCTTCAGGCATGACTTTTTCCTATTTTTCCTTCTTTCAATTCAAATTCCAAAATCAACATTTCGGACCAACATTTTATAGCTGTAATTCTTCTACTCTCCAGGAAACAAAAGAAACCCTATTGCACACCTGACATTTATAGCAGGTTACACTGACCAAACTAAGTGAATTTATACCAACAACATTAAAACCATACAGTCTCAAGGTACAGAAAAGTATTCAGACTCACTGAACTCAGTTTTAATGTGGTCAAATTATTCACTGGCTACCTAGGTGTTAATTCAAGACTTGGTGTGTCACTGGGGCTGGCCACTGCTGATGTTCTCTCCCACTGCTGGTGGTAACAGCAGGCAAGAAAACAAACTTGGAAACTTCTACTGAACCTATTATTATTACAAGGGAGGGGAAAAAAAGCTTGAAAAATATCATTCAAGTGGAAATTATGGAGAAGTGTTCTTTAGAACAAGCAAAGACTGTGAAAAAAGCTTTGTGAAGTGTGAACTTTATAGATATGAAAGATTCATTAGCCAACTTGAAACTGAAAAATTCTCACAGTCAAAAGGCCTTCAACCTCTGCAAACAGATTTCCCCACTTCTGACGATGAGTGTAGATGTCCTCTGTTATTGATTGTCTCTGTTCTAGGATTGTCAGGATGTTCTAAATGCTGAAGTAAAAGGTGCCATTCCATTGTAAGTCACTGGCATAATTTTCTTCTGCATCTAAACTATATAAATGATGAAGTTTTGGAGGAAATTATTGTAGAATTGTTGAATATTTGGAGCTGGAAGAGACCTTTAAAGTCATCTAGTATAAATTAAGATAAAACCAAAAAGATTTTGTCTGAAACTTTCCCAAGGGGCTGCTTCGTTTTCACAGCAGTATCACTATAGACATTGCAAGCAGAGAATCTAAAAAAACCCTATTATTTCCACCTAAGTTACATCTTTGAATGCCTTTATGCTACTAAATGTTACTTTTAAAAAACAAGAACATGCAAACTGTTTATCAATAAATGCATTCACATTTCCTATAGTAAAAAAAAACAATTAGAATTTCTTAAGAAATTCTTAAGAACTGAAGATAATATTATTTCTGAATATTTAGTTTATTAACTCAGATTTACTTCCTATCATCGATTATTTCTATTTCTTTCCTTTCTCTAATATCACTGTGGCATGCAAACCAGCAGAGGTTTACATTATCCCCCAGCTTCCTGTCCTTTGGTTTCAAATCCCAGAAGAAACCACCGCTCAGGATTATTCTTACACAGCTTCCAAGGCTGCAAGCAGAAAAACCCTTGTTCTCTGTTGATTGAGAGACCATCTAATATAAACAGGTTCCTTTCTCCCATTGCTGTTGAGAGCACCATTTGTTTAAATCATGTATCCTTACATTGCTCACACAGGAAAATAATCATTGCCCTATATTAGTTTCACCAGAACACTAAATAAATACTCTTCTTTTCCATATGACAGCAAATTGGAATCAGGCGTCACTGTCTGACACAGGGAAAATAAGACATGTATTTACCCACTCCAAGCCCAGAGATAAAGTGCTTTTAGAGGAAGCCTCAGAGTAATGAAGTATTGCTATGAAGAGCTGGCAACCATTAGTGCTCTGAATATAGGGGACCTTGACAGGTTGGAAAGATGGGCAGAGAACTGAAATTCAACAAAGGCAGATGAAGGAAGGAGGAAAAACCCTGGAACTGCCACAGGCTGGGACTGACCTCTGGAAAGCAGCTCTGCACAGAATGACCTGGGGGTTCTGGGGGAGCACAAACTGTCCACGAGCCACTGTGTGCCCTGAGGCCAAGGCCAATGGTGTCCTGGGGGCATCAGGAAGAGTATTCCCAGCAGATCCTGCCCCTCTGCTCAGCCCTGGGAGGCACATCTGGAGTGCTGTGTCCAGTTCCGGTCTCCTCAGGACAAGAGAGACATGGAGCTCCTGGAGTGTGTCCAGTGCTGGGTGGCAAAGATGATGGAGGGACTGGAGCATCTCCCTGCCCAGGAAAGGCTGAGGGAGCTGGGGCTGTTCAGCCTGGAGAGGAGATCCTGAGAGGGAACCTCATCCCTGGGTGTCCCTGTGTGCAGGGAGGGTCAGAGCAGGATGCAATGAAGGATAAAACCATACTTTAAAACATCAAATCTCAGAACATAAGCAAGACACTGCTCTGAATATTTAGAGTTGGAGACAAAAGGAGAAAAAATAGATTCAGGTTTAAACAAAAGCACAAACATCAAAAATACAAAATAGAAAAATACCATCTTCTTTTAGCTCTAGAAGTTTTCATGGCCCTGAAGAGATATGCCATCATGTTCATGCTAGGAAATACCATGGTAATGATGGAAGACTTTGTATGCTAGAAAACTACCTGAAATTATGCACACTGGACTTTCTTATTACTTTTTTATTCTCTTCTACTCAAGTGCACATGCCAACCAAATGGGAGCTTCTCAGACTGG
The DNA here is from genome assembly GCF_052056855.1 of Sturnus vulgaris. Lineage (NCBI taxonomy): Eukaryota > Metazoa > Chordata > Aves > Passeriformes > Sturnidae > Sturnus > Sturnus vulgaris. Next base: position 110,067,802 of record NC_142245.1, on the reverse strand, counting down.
ATGAGGACTTCAAGTAAATGCTGTAGGATCTCTCAGATTAAACAGAGAGATATATAAGAGATATAGAGGACTATGGGTTTAAATGGTTTTGGATGCCAGAGAGACCACACAGGTGTCTTGGCTCCTAGTACATTATATTGCCTGCAGAATTCTGCCTTAGGAGTCACCTTGCAAGATGTATCCTAATTATCAGTAGAAAAAAAAATCAAAACAATTTAGTTTTAATACTTTTTAAACCACAAGATATTAAGTGTACATTATGTATACTGGACAAAGGCTCATCCTGTCCTGTAATCTTTAATGTCAATGAGGAAAGGGTAATTATCAGAATGCACCTCCATAGTTCTGTGAATTTTTTTGATCTTATATCAAGAAATGTATTTCCAGGACATTTCAAAATGGTTCCAAAATTCTAAATCTGTAGCTACTTTCTTCCAAGACTCTTCTAATCCAACAGAAAGGAAAAAACAGAGGGAAAACAACAGTCCCAGTCCAAGGCATACCTGTTTTCATGTAAAAATGAGTAAAGGAAGTCCCAATTTTTCTAAGTATGTGCTGCTTTGCTGCATTTTCTTACTCATTGGTACAAATCATAATTCTCAGAGCTTAAAAAAAAGCCAAACAAGGTAAATTGTACTGATAATAGCATGAATGTGACAAATTTTGTCTTGGGAAAATCTAAGAAAGCAAAAAGGAGGGAGCTTTGCTCAGAGAGAGAAAAGAAAGCACCATGAAGGAGCATAAATGTAAAATGTGAACAACAGATATTTGTGTCTGAAAAAGGCCTTGATTTCCTAACTCCTATTTAATGTTCATTCTTTAATTAACATTCATTTCCCAAGGACATAAGTTTGAAAAGGCTGTTTCACATTACTTTAGCACGAAGAGAAAGAATCACTTTTAAGCCATGAAAAGGCTGGGGAAAAAAAATAAACATGCCTTCTGAACATAATTTCCTCTTTATTGCTACTGCAAAGTTATGAAATGAAATCTATTATTTAATTACATTGGATCAAGCAACAGGAAGGGAAGGGAGTGTTTGAGTCACAACATCTCTGTAAGGATAAATTACTACACTTCCTTTTACTAAAAGACAGTTTTAATGAAAATGTGAAAATGGTTAAAATCAAACTACTGGGAGGTAGAAAGATCTTGCTAACATAAAAAACACATAAAATGTACTCTGAAAATCTGAACAGAAATAGTGATAACAACACAGGGGAAGAGTAGTAATATATCTGCTAGAACATCAATAGTTTGAAAATTATTACATTTATTCAGATTCTGAAGATAGTTTAAAAACTATACAATAGCTTCTGGGTCTGCTTTGTTTAGTGCTTTGCATTGGAGATACTTATATTATCTATTATGAAAACTTCAAAATTTATCTCCTATTACTACCAAAACTTTATTAGCCATGTGGGATTTCCCTTAGCTCTGCTTCATGTTTACTAGAGATCCTTCAAATTGAATAAAACTTTTGGAACAGTTGAAGCATTTTATTTCTTAAGTAAGTTCTTGACATAAAAATTTGGGAGGGCTTTTAACTGTAATGCACAGACAGACTGGATTCTAAAATCTTGGAATACTTCACCTGGCAACTGATGAAGAGTCCACAACTGGGATATTAACGTGCAAATGTTGTTGTGACTTTCAATATAATTTAAATTCACTTTGACTTGGGTGGAGATGCTAAAATTACCTTTCATGGATATACTATCTTTTTTCAGCGTTAGAATATACTAAAAAATATGAGGGTATTTCACACATAATTTGAATAACAATGGAAAACATCTTTGAAGTTGTTCAGAAAATCCCATGGGTGGTACGGGAGACAGACATTTCTTTTAAAAAGTTATCCTGGAGGCAGAAGACTGATCTCCTGGTTCAGAAACTGGATTGACTTCTTAAGAGTGCAGGATGAATGGCATGAAAGGGATGAGTGTAAAACATGACAGATTTTTAGAGAAAGATGAAGAGAGGTTTTGAGACAGATAAAGGAAACAAGACAGAAAAATCCCTTTGCAAAAATTTTCTAGAACAAAGACTTTCATAGAGTCCTCCTAGTATTTGGTCCATGGTCTACTTCCAAACTTCTAACAATCCATGAAAGTGAACATAAAAAAAGCCCTTTTAGTCATGCAGGGTACTACAGAATGCCAGGACTCTTGTATTATTTAAAGAAATTTAATCTTCAATGGAAAATTTAGGAGGTTACTTGTTCTTAATGGGTAGAAGTCACCTGGGCCTTACCTGTTGAATGTAAGAAAACAGAAAACAGGCCATGAACCTCCTTGAACATTGTGTGTATTCTTCTCTTGAAACTCACGTTATTAGCCACTGTCAGACTTGAACTGACTGTGGACATATTTGGTCACATTCAATGAATTTTTGAATATTTTACCTACCAATGCTTCACAATTTAAGCTTGCACATTCTCTAACTGGGTATAAACTGGAAAGGCTTTGGCACACAGTCAGTCCAGTCACTCCAAACCACCACCAGCTGACTGAACCCAGAGTCTGATAAAACAGAGGAAGCAAAGATTCATGTCAAGGGATGGAAGTACTTGGTGTTTTGTAAAAACCTCTGGAAACTGGTAACAGGTCCAAGCAAAGAAGACAAATAATTTCCCCGCTCTGAGGAGAACTCTGCTTTGGGAATCCAACTGTACAGCCTTGTAATTAAGTGCAGCTCCACTGAAACTGCTCTCGTGCTAAGTTAGGAAGGCTGAGCACAAAGCCAGGATATCCATTACTGGTGCCAGAGGAGTCAGAAGATAATGACAATGATGCCAGTGGGGAGAAAGAAAAGTAATGTTTCCAGCCTTTATCTCGATCCCTTGGGAGGCACAAAGGAAAGTGCCAGCACTGCAGGTCTAAGTTCCAGAGAAACATCACTGAAATCTTCAAGGGAAGATGAGGGTCTCAGGGCAAAAAAGCAAAGAGTTCTGTCCGTGGTAAAGGCTGAGCCCAAGCACAACCACCGGGATTCTGATTGTTTAGCTCCTAGAAGAAGTGTAACACAGGTTTCTACAAGAAGAGATCTTTATGTTTCTTCATAAGTGCACAGTTTAAAGGGGGTGAAAAAAAGATATTCTTCTATAATTATTAGAGATATTCTCTGCAGTGTTTATGAAAGTAGAGGGAAGACTATCATGGGTAAACTGCAACAAACAAGGAACCCACAAAACAAAAAAAACCCACCAAAACACATGACAAATAAATGGAAAGTACCTTCATTCCTGCAAAACAATAGGACAATTCCATTTCTTTCCTGCAATTATAAGACGGTGAACTCCAATATTAGTCACAAATTGTTAACTATGTTTACCAAAAAGAGTGAAGAGTGAGTGAAACCAATACAGGTGTCACAAAGATAGAAAGAAATCTCTGTTCTCATAATGACACTGGATCATGTTTCTCTGAAGGACATGAGGAAGGAGTGATCCAAAGGGAAATGTAGAGCATTGATAGAGGTAGCACAGGAAAGATGAAGGCCAGGTAAAATTTTGGAAGAAGCATTGATTATTGAGGGGATTTAACAAGTCAAGAAAGTAGGGAGTAATATTTTTAATAATCAAGACAAAATTTTCCATTAATACAGTCCACTCCTCTTCTGGGCTGCTGTCAAGGCTGGCTCCTTTACCGTGGAAAAGGTATATTACCTATATGAATTTTACATGTTCACATGAGAGTGATATCTGCTCTACATCCACCTTACAAACAGGCCAAAGGAGGCACAGAACCACACCCTGAACATGAGTAAAGACTTTTGCCTTCATTTGCCTCCCTCCCCATCTAAGGAGCAACACTCCTTCACCACTCATGCAATAGGAAACAGCTGCAAAATAATGCAGAATATACATTAAAAAAACCTAAACCAACCAAACTTCTACTGAGCTTGAATTCAGAGTTTGCTGTATCTAAACTTGTATGCACTCCTAAGCAAAAACTATAAATATTTCCCAGAAGCTAAAGCTGTGAAATGCAGAGGTGATTTAGCAGACATGCAAACCATAAAAACTGTGCCCGATACATTTCTCTTCTAATTTAGAGTAAGTGGGCCAGTTTTATATCATATAGAATCGTAATTCTCAGTGACATTTAAACCAAAAACTAACTAAACATTTAAACTAAAGCCCTGCAAACCTCCATAAAGCTTTACAAACAGTATCAGTCATTTTAATATAAAGCTAAGAGACAGTAGCATAAACAATGTCAACACAGTAACTACTTTGGAGTTCAAAACCTGCACCTGGAATACTAGAAAAGTAAACCCTTTTATTCACAACAAGTCACTTTTCAATCTGTGGCTTTTTGAGGAGGAATAGAATCTGTAGCATGCAAGAAAGCCACACTATTAAAAGTCAAGAAGTATAGGAATAAAGGATTGCAAAAAGTAAGACTTAATCAGGTTTGCAAGTCAAATTAAGAAGCAAAGCAAAGGAGGCTTCAGACATAAACCAATATTAAAAAAAAAAACATAATCTGTGCTGAATGAAATAGAGATGGAAAATCTAAACATGGTTCTAAAAAGAAGAATAATTTTCACTGAGCACTGAGAAGAACTGAGGTTTTGAGAATGGGAGCAAAGGCTGCACGACTCATGGAAGAGATATATTGGACGAAATTATTTCTATTGTACTGAATGGAAGAAAAACTCAAAGATTTTAATTCACTCCAGTCATCAGCACCGGATATCTCAGATGTGAATGAACTATAAACACAACAATGTCTGCTGGCATTAATATTAAAATAAATCAGCTTTGTTTGGGGAAGCTAAAGGGATCAAATAATTATAGGCTTCTGCCTATGAATTCTTGTTAATGTCAGATAATTTAATGAGGGATGACAGCCACAAATTGTGATTAGGAAGGATCGAGGAGGATGTTAGGAAAACCTTTCTCAGAAGAGGACAGAGCAGCTCTGCAACAGTTAAACAGGAGAAGCTCTGAAAAAATTCCTCAGTGGAGTTGCCAAAGCATGAGCTGGACAAGGCCATGGCTGAGCAGATCTGGTAATGGTGATAGTCCTCATTTAAGTGGATTGGATCATGTATCTCCAGAGGCCTCACTGCATTTTGCATAGAGTTTTTGAGTAGAGAAAATTACTTCTGTTTCTACAGGCTCCAGCACAAAAGCCACCCTCTCTTCCACTTAGAACAGATTTCCCTATCTACTGCTACACCAAAATTAAAATTCAGATCAAAAATAGCGTGTTAACAAGTGTAAGTGCAGAAAGAGTCTGAGGAGCTTTGCAAGAGACAAAGAACACGGAGGTGAGAGCAACGTCACAACATCTTTGAATTGCTGCTACAATTGTCAATACCCCCAGCATCTACCAGGAGGAAAAGCCTGCAATGGCACTGTTAATAAGGAGCTAAAGAAAGGTCTGCTCCTTCACCCCAGGCATCTCACTGTGCACTGAACAAGAGATAGCACAGGATGAAATTTGGTGACTCCTTCAGTAAGAACAAATAAATGCATAAAAATAACAGGCTTAGTCACAGCAAGACATTGAGGTGGACAACGGCAGTTGTGTGTAAAATGAGTTGAGCAAAGTTTTTGGGGTTTCTTTTTGATACAACTTGAATGAAAATCAGCTTCCATGATGGTGCAAGTATTCCCAGAGTAGATTCCTTAATTATTTGCAGCCTTGGTTCATTCAGATAAATAGGCTGTGCTAATATGTGTTTGAGCTTCACTTAGGAGGAAAAAAAAAAAAAAAAAGGTTATTTGTTACAGATGTGAGTATCTCTGTGCTGGGTATGCACCACATGCTGCAACCAACAATAAAATGCAGAGTAGCTGAGCTCGTGTCTCACGGTAAACTTCAGACTTTCATCTAGTTAAGATTCGCCTTCTTAAAACTCTCTAAGCTAAAGCCTAAAGACCCAATGGATTAATGTACACAGTGATTTAGGGTCAAGTTACTATTGTTAATAAACTGAAGGCCGTTGCAGTTTTTACATTCTCTTTAGATAGATTTCCCTTTACAACTCACAGATGTAATAAACTGCAATGCATCAGCTAATGAATGAAAGAGATGTGTCTCATGAGATGGCAGCATCATAGACAGTGTTTCTCCTTTTTAGAGATGCTTGCAGTGAAACTGGTGGCAGAGACAACGAAGACAGAACTGACAGAGATCCCCTCACCAGGACAGATTTCAGGTTGTAAATAAACAGACAACACCACAAAAAGTATCTATTGCAGTGCCCTTTCTAGCAGTCTGGGAGTACTTTACAAGGAACATTATCCCCATTTTTCTAATTTAATACCTGACGTGCAGAAACAAAAATCAATTAATCTATGGTCACTTTACATTTTACTGATTCTAGGTCATCACTTCACTACTTGACCCTGTCTTGAGTATGGCCCAGTGGAGAGTACTTATAACTTTTATCCACAACTTACCAGTGTCAGGGACAAACTATATTTTTGATATGTCCCTCCAGTCATCTGCAATTTAACCAGTACAATGGCAATCTGTGCAAATAATTCTACAGAGCACTCAGTGATGTCCACCTTTGGTTGTCCTATGGTAATTCAGTGATATTTAATGTCATTTGATGAGCATTAAACGTTCTGTTAAATGACATTTAATGTCAGAAACTAGATATAAAAAAATAATTTGCCATGCAGATTTCCCATCTCACAATGCACAGAAACTACATCTGGGAGCTTCCCATTTCTTCAGCCTTCAGTCAGTTGTACAAGTTCAGGCTTCCACAGTTAATGCAAACAAAATCACCAAGAGAATTCACATACTGTGGCTCCAGGAAATGCATCATCCATCATGATACTGGTCTGAGATGCACATCAGATTACTTAATGAATTTGCATTCATTCTCTGGAAGACTTTACTAAACAAAGCCAAAGCAAGGCTAAAGGATCTTTTGATAGATTTGGCCAAACACAAAGTTGAGCACTCTAGCAGTAATGGGCAATTCTTTTGAAATACATTATATCCAGACATGGGATGAAATAGTCTCTAGTTTGAAAATTTAGCTAAATTTCAGTGGATTTATATGCTTAAAAGACCTACAGACTTCTGTTAATCGGCTCTTATAATGAAAGGGTTTTTAATTAAGTAGAAATAGTGTTCTATCATTACAGACTAAAGCAGAGAATATGATCATTTAAGTAATATTATCTTAGATGGACAGTGACAAATTCCACACCTAAATATTAATAAGTAGATTCTACTAATAGAGTTTTATCCACTGAGTGCATACAATGGCATTTCTGGCTGCAGTACAATTATGTGTACATGAGTCTTAGAAAATAAATGTGGTCATACTCAAAATTTTTCTGCACTCCTGCTTCCAGTCTGTGAAGGCCAAGCATTAAATTAAGTTTAGAAATATTGCTTTCATTTTTAGGCTTTATAGTTAGATCAGAAGGAGCTTCCTACAAATCAGCAAGAGCAAAACACTTGAACTCACCCTTTACTGAGTACAAAGGGAATCTTCTTGGACTCACCAGAGCTAAAGACTGAAATGATTTCTTGTCCTGGCACTCCATTTTGTATTTAGTTTCTGCCCCAATATCTTACAGAAGTGTTATTTCTGAAAAGGTATGCTTCAGTGTACGTTCATGTTTTGTAATAATGGTGTAGCCAGCAGTGTGCTGGAACACCTACTTTATAATTACATGTTGTAATTTCAAGCATGCCATTCTTGCCACCCATCTGATCCAGAATAATAATGTGCCACAGTTTAGCTCTCTGTCATGGAAAATAATATAAACAGTGTTAATTTCCATGAGGGAATAGGGAATCACAGTACTCCCCCTTCAAAATATTTTTCTGTATCCTCTTTTCTTTCCTACCCATGTTCCCACCTCCCACATCAGTGGCTGCTTCAGCACTGAGCAGGGCTGGGGAAAACTGAGTGGTGTACTTCCCTTCCACCACTGGGACCACAACTCAAACCTGATCTAAAGCACTAATTCACATCAGCACTGGATCTTTAGCTGCCATTAACCTCAAAAATGCCCTGTCCACAGCTGCACGTGAACACCACTGGCCGCCTGGGCTCAGGAGCAGACAAGCACAGCACAAATTACCAAGCCTAAATTGTACCTCTTCCTCTTCAGGTTTGTAACACAAAGCTTCCCCAAAGCAGAGACAGAGTTCTCTAAAGTTCATCTGTGTTTCACAATATTCTCAGGTTTTTTTAGTATTTTCTCCACACATCTGTTCCAGTGACACCAATGCTGGCTAGTAAAACACAATCTCTATTCAATATAATTTCATACTCTTGCTTTTTAGAGAAAAAAACAGCTATGTGCGACTGGATTTGTGATAGCTGAATTTGAATATCCTGTCAAGTTGGGTGCTTTCAACATTCTAAAACTCTTTACTTTTCAAAATGTACTGCTAATTTTTTAAAAGAAAATTTTACTATAAATTCCTTTCTCACTTACTATTGTTTATCTGTAATTAGCCTTCTTTTGTCATGTTCTATGCCCCATTTCACTTAAGAAAAACATTCTGGTTTGAATATGTGAGAAAAATGTACTTGGAAATTTTCAAGTTAGACAAGACAAAAATAAATTTCTTACTTCAAAAGGCATAAGCCTGGGGTATATAAGTACTCGACTAATTACTTTTGAAAAAAGTCAATCTTCAGTGAAAAATCATCACAAATACCTAAAAAATGTTCCACGAACTTAGAAATAAACAAGATAGTTAATTAATCCAAGTTTAAAAGATATTTTCTACCATTTTACTTTTTCCTGTTTTCCTGTTGCAAAGTAAATGTTAAATATTGTTAAGCTGAAAGCACAATTTTTATCACAACACTAATATTCTCCTTGAACTTCAAAAGGTTCAAATCCTACTCTAAGTACATAAAAGGGAACCTGCCCAGAGGTGGTGCAATCACCTCCCTAAAGTATCCTAAAACAAGTGGTTGTGGGACATGATGTATTGGTGGCCTTGACAGTGCTGGGTTTACAGTTGGACTTGATGATCTTCGAGGGCTCTTCCAACCTTAGTGATTCTGTGACTTTCAAATCAGCACAGTTTAGGTATGGCACAAAGGAAGATACAGAGAAAAAATGGGCAGAAAGTCTCGGGGAACATTAGTGCTTTAAGCAACTCTCAGATTAAGGAAGAAAAGATAAGGAGCTTGGTTTATTTCTTCCTGAATTTCAGTGGATAAAAAAGTACTTCTAGGGAAACATGCCAAAATGCAGTCCTGAGTAAACACAGACGAGTTGAGAGTGGAGAGAGAAATATTCAAAACACCAGTGCTAAGATGATATTGAATCCTTGAAAGCAGATGAGGCTTGAAAGACCACTGATGAAAAGGAAACAGGGTAAGAACAGAAATTTGTGGGATGCCTAAAGAAAGTAAGAAAATTCTGTTGAAAGATACATTGAATTACATAGTGGAGGGAGAGGAAGATTAGAAGAATATGGTGTTTCTCTTTGGGCTGAATAAAACCCCCCTTCACTTTAAAGTAAGATTTAAAAATGATGTAACCACTGTGAGAAGAATCACTTCATAGAGGACTGGAGATCAAAAGAGCCTCAAAAATAGTTCTTTGCTCCAAATGCAAGAAGAGCCGTGTTTTCATTTCTAACGTGTAGTATTTGTCACAGACTTGATGAACTCCATGGTCAGTTGTCCTTTCACTTTAATAGTAAAAGAGTAAGAGTAAGCTCATTCATGAGTATGTGTATTTCTGATGGAAACCACCAATCCAGTCCCCTTCTTACAATGTTACACTTGTCAAAGAGTTGTACTAATATAAAGTTCCACATTACCTTTATCTTCTGTTCAAGTAGTACAGAGGCAAACTGTTTCGCACCTGCAGCTTTTATAAGGCTGGAGTGGGATTTTAAAGGAACTGCTGAAGTGGTTGAACACTTTCTGTGTGAGACCAGCCTGTGCTCTACATACTTATATTTGCTTAACAAATCATTATCAGCCAAATTAAATTGAAGTGTGAAATATGGCACTCTGGAAAAATGACATATACCACTCTTGCCCACTGGTGGAAAGAATAAGGCAAGAAAATAGGAAAAGCTCTCATGCCATTCACAGGATTTTGAGTGTTAAACGACCAAGCACAGAGATGCATAAATCACAGAGATGCATAAATTAACTTGTTTGTTTGTTTGTTTTAGAGAAAGAGCAGTAAAATAATGCTTAACTCTTTTAATCACACAGCTAATTGGTTCAAGCACCTCCATCTCCAATCCATTCAGGAGTGGACATTTTCCTAATGCCTTAGCATGACCGATTCTCTTCTCACTCATCTTCGTGGCCTCACCTCAAGTCCTGTGTGCAGTTCTGGGTGCCACAATATAAGAAGGACGTAAAGGTATTAAAGAGCATCCAAAGGAGGGACATGGAGATGGTGAAGGGGCAGGAAGGGAAGCCTCATAAAGGACAGCTGAGCTGATTTGGTTTGTTCAGTCTGGAAAAGAGGAGATTGAAGGGAAACCTCACTCAGGTCTTCTGCATCCTCACGAAGAGAAAAGGAAGTGGTGCCCAGAGACAGGATTTGAGGAAACAGCTGGAGCTGAGTCAGGGGAAGTTTAGGTTGGCTACAAGGAAAAGGTTCCTCACCCAGAGGGTGGTCAGGCACTGGGACAGGTCCCCCCAGGGAAGTGATCACAGGAGCAACCCTGGCAGAGCTCAAGAAGTGTTTGGACATTGCTCTCAGGGTGGGATTGTTCCAGTTGTCCTGTGCAGGGCCAGGAGTTGGACTCGATGATCCTTGTGGGTCCCTTCCAACTCAGGATATTCTTTGCTTCTATGACCTTCAATTCAGAACTGTCTACAGAGATCTCCCTCCAGGCCATGTCAGTAACAAGGAATGTAAAGACAAATGCAGGGCTTTGACGAATTAATAAAGAATGGGAGCACCATGGATAAGCACAGGTATCACACCAGTGCCTGCTCCTAGCTGGGCTCATGATGTTCTGGAAAATTGCAACAACCAATGCTTTGCCATGAGGATGCACAAGTGCCACATGGAAGCAGAAAGGCCACACATAATGTAAGTGGAATTTGCTACCAATTTTCTAACAAAATGCATTTTGTTTTGAGAATACTCATTCTCCAAAACTATTTTAGAGGAAATACATATCAGTGATTGATACTAACTATTGCCACTAAATGCTAAAACCTGACCATGAAGCACTGGCAATCTTTCTCACTCTCTCTTTGAAGGATCCATCTTTGTATCAGTACCTTCTCTTTTTTTGTGTATGCGTGTGTTTGGGGTTTTTTTTTGTTTTGTTTTCTGTTTTTAATTCAGAAAAAAACTTTTATGGCTCTCATCTAGAAGAGAGAAAGCTGGAGTTAAATTCCCATGCCTGAACTGGGCAGGAACTTAAGTATCAACCTCCCGTGTACTCCAGACAGCTACACAGAGCACTGAGCCCTGGTGTACAGGAGGTTTTCTTCTGTATTTCAAAGAAATCTTCAAAATATTTTAGTGTCATTCAACTACAGGAAGGATCTCTTTTCAAGCTTTACAAAAATTATTTTTCTGGAAACCTTATAATATAAGCTTCAGGCCTGTTGGTCACTGAGTGCCAGTGGATGAATTTCTCTTAGGTTATTCACAGAAAATAAGTAATTTACATAGAGTCAGTTCAGTAAAAAATTAACATTGCCATAGTTCAAGACAACACAAGATACCACATGCAATGCAATATTTTGCCTGATATGATTTCTAAATCAAGCTGTAAGCCTTCAGTGCTAAGACAATGCCATATATAAGCAATGAACTCACATTCAGTCACATCTGAAGTTTTTTCTGCATCATCTTTCCCCACTAAGTCATCAAATGTACATTCAGCAAATCTGGTATTCAGAAATAAATGACACCCATAGGCACTTGTCCCACATCCCTCCATTTACCAGCATGGGTTGGAAAGTTCTTAAAACCTTCCTTGGGTTCTTAGAAATAACTGCCACCTTCAATTTTATTTTCTCAAGATCTTCAACACTTCTAGTTGCAGAGATGTGAATGATGAATCATTGAACTGACATCCCAAAAAGGACTGATCATCTGTCATCTGTAAAAATTACAGGCTATGGAGGTAAGGATGTCTGCAGTTAAGCATAGGTCTGATTTCCTTTTTGGAATTTTGATTCCTTTAAAACACTTGAGATAAAGTGCAGCAAAAATAGCTTAGTACTTTACTAGTATTGTTTAAGTGAATAAAAAATTAGCAAACATTTAAACCTTTGTATTAATTTTTGAAGAATTATAAACATCTTTATTCTGCTGAATAAAATGCTGCACTCATTAAGAAGGGTTTTGCAATACCTGAGAAAAATCAGGCACCAGATGTGGTTGATTGGACTCATGAAAAAAATTGTATTTGCACATGCCAATGAATAATTGTTTGGAATTCAGAAGCAAAATCTACAAAGTTTCCATCTGCAGCAGCCAGAGGGCTGGAAACAGAACAGAATTTTCCCTACAATTTCTTCTCCTAAAAGCTCTCTGTTGTAGCTCTGTATAGCACTGGCCTATGAAATGTAAAGGCAATGAGATTTTTCCTTATGTTTGCAATGCCTCCCCTTCTGCCCTCTGAGCAGCCACGTGAGTGACAAGACTGGTGGGAGAAACCTGTTAGGTGTCTCCTCCTACATGAATGCTTTACCAATTAGCACTTATCTAGATCTAATTTATGGTTTTAAAGACATAGAAATACTCCTCTCCAAAGACAGCAAAACACAGCCCAGAGACACTGGGTAACTCGTGCACTCACACAATCAATAAATCACAAAACCCAGTGCAAAACTCAGGAAATTGGTTCTGTCTCCACACGTAGGAGACACACCATCTTCTCATCAGCAGAGCAACAAAAATCAGATCATCTTTTCTTGTGATTTGTCATCCTATCCCGAGTATCCTGAGGGATTATCAGAACAGGCAGTGGAAGGCCAAGGATGAATTGTTCAAGACTTCAGCTAATTAATGGAAGGAAAAAAGATGGTCAGTTGACAAGGGAAAAGAACCAGCTATTGTTCTGATGATGAAAGATGCACTTCAATAGGCAGGCGAGTTGCCTCCACCCTCCATTATAGCTCAAATAGTTTTGCTGGTGGTTCTTTTATAAGAATTCAATTGTTCCAAAGATATAGAACTTCCAAGGAAAAATAAAGCAAAAAAATCCTACCTTAACAATTTAAAATCTGAGAATTTTAATGCAGTTTTGAGACAAAATCAAAGTCTTTTCATCAGCCAACACTCAGTCAAGCATCTTGAGAGATCAAATTGTCAATCAAACCAGAAAAAATGAACAGGGACAATGGCAAGGAGGGTGAACATAATGTGGAATTTCATGACAGAGAAAAAAAATGTGAAAAAAAATCTTACCGTGGGGCTGAAGCATAGCATATGTGTAATAGATTTCTTCTACTGGGGCTTGCACAGATTTTATTCTAAATTAAAAGAATTATTCATTTTAATTAGCACTCATGATTTGTGCGATGCTTTCTTGGAAAAACAGATAGAGCAATGACTCTAGACTATCCAGTAAGATTTACACGTGCTACAGCTGCTATATAGTTCAGAAACAAAGAGATAAAAACGCCCTGCAAATGAAAAAAATAAGGCAACTCCTCCCCAGCTAAAGCATAAAATCAGAGTCATGTACAGAAAAAGAGACATTTATGTTTTAATATTATTTTCAGCCTGACAATGAGTACAAAAATTTTCAAATCATCATGGACATAGCCCAGTCCAGTTCCAAAAGATCTGACAAATAAAATTCTGTTCCATTAATTCAGTTTCAACAGGTTTGTAACCATGGCATCTTTCAAGGAAAAAAAAAAAAAAACCATCCATTGACCCATGCTGTTAAATTCAGGGTTCTAATCCAAAATCAATTGTGCCTCTGCCAGCTTTCTATCAGCTTAGTCTTTTTTTTGGCAAAGACTCAACTCAAAATGAAGGGAATGCATTGGGGTGATAATTTGCTGCATGAGCACCTATAGGGTTGTTAAAATAAAGGTGCTGTGCCATATGCAGGTGTTCCAACATTCCTAAACAGTTCCTCCAGTATCCCCAATGCATTGCAATTACAAAGTAAGCAAACCCAGCAACAGCAATTCTTCATCTCAAATTTGGTTTGGAGCCCTGTCTGGCAAAAGGCTCTGATTCCTGCTTTAAAGCACATCCCTCCTGTTCAAAAAGTGATGATGGACTGCAAGGAGCTGCATTAAGGCCTCAGACAAGTAAATTGCTCTGGCTTCAAACTGTCAAGTAAACTTTGCAGCTTTGTACTTCATAGAGTACAGTTGGTGATCAAGACACAGAAACCCCAGGCTGCTGGTTTTGGCCATAAAAACACCGATTGAAGCAATCACCCAGTACAGCATGTGATGAGGAATATCATTTACACAGCAGAGACACACTCTTGGTGAACTGATACAGTTCCAAACACTCTGAAAATTGCTTTTCCTCACCTACCCCCAAAGTCCTTCCTTTGAAGCCTTCACAGGACAGGAATGTGAGACAATTTCGATGCTAAGATGCAGTAACTACCTGATCACAACTTTGCCAACTGTATTTTTTTTTAAATAAGTATCTGCTTACACTTAACACTTCTGTTAGTGCTTCAATAATCTTCCAAAATTATGAGACTGGGGAAACGAAGCTCATGAAGGGATCTAGTGCTTAATCACAGAATCACAGGACAGGCAGGACCCGGGGATGTGCAGCTGCAGCCTTGCTACGAGATCAGTCAACTCCAAATTCCTTATGCAACAACACAGGCAAAACCAGCAAGCTTTCAGTGAGCAAAATAAATTATCACAAAACATTTTTTTCTTAAGATAAATTTAAAATAGAGTATTATTTGTTCTCAGTTATTTAATGGGCCGCACTATCAGTGCTGAAACATACATTCCCAAGCAGGATAGTGAGATAAACTCTGCAAATTTCACTACCATGGCACAACTTCTCTTTTTATTTTTCAAAAGATAAAACACCTCATTGCCTTTTCAGCACACAGATAAGATACCAGACACCTCTCAGGATGGATAAGGGCACTAATTGATGAAATAGAAACTGTTCATGTTATGTTGCTCTAAAAAATATTTTTGTGCTGATCCAGTCTCCTTGAATAAAAATAACTTCATATACATACCATAGTGTTTGTTCCACTTGCAGTTTTTATGAACTTGGGTAAAAACATCATAAAAGCAAGTACTCAAGCTGGATGAAACTGCTTTGGGTAGGAGTCTGCGTGTTAGAGATGAGAACTGCCCTTGGCCATTCAGCCTGCGTGGTATTTATGAGCAACACTTCATTTTCACAATCTTAGAACACTTACAATAAACAATAATGATAATAGTTTTCAAAACACTTGCTGAATTTCAAAATATTTTCCCAGAGAATAATGTTTGCTTCTCTCTGTTTCGATACGTGCCTTGGAGTCAGGCTGTTGCAGGGAATTGTGGAAAGGTAAGAATTTTCTGCTTATGATACTGAACAGTAAATCTTGAGCATTAGACTCCTGTATCTTTAAAAAAAAAATACTATTGTTATATGCACGGCTTTATAAGCTATTTTAGAAAGTAATTTAGAATATGAAGAAACTATGTAACCTTTTTCAGCTCAGCTCTGAAATTACAATTGCTTTCTCACTCCAAATACATAAATAACACCTTTCTCTGTCAGTTCTGGGATGCACAAATCCTTCCTCTCCATAAAATTTACCAACCTAATAAATACTGACCTAGAATCAGCAATTTTGGTATTTACTAGGGACTCTAACTGAATTCATAAATCAACATAATACCTAAGTGGGCAGTACTACAATAATTTTATATATTCTATATAACTATTTCACATAATATATTTAATGGTCAGAAACATTACACATTTAGCTGGCAAGTCTCTGCTTTAGCATTCAATAAATGCCACACTTTTACATAAGAAAATGTATTTCAATCTAATGTTTATATTTTGACTGCACCTAAAATGTGCTTATTGTAGCGTGCTGCATCAATAAATGAACAATTATTTCTCAGTGGCATGTAAAATACATAGTGATGTCAACAGCATTAAATTCTAATGCCAAGTAGGGAAACAGTTAAATGTAGTTTAACTATAAAATTAATATTATACTAATTTTAATAAAAGGAAAAGATTTACCTTATTATTTCTAGTTCAGACATGCAGTCATGTGCAAGGTAATTCAATACCCACTGTATAAAATCTGAACTATGGAAATGTTTTACAGATGTTTCTAATCAGCTTCCTTTGTTTAACATTAGAGCTAACCTCCAGAAGATACATACAAGCTGCACATCCTACAGGTAATGTTATCCAGATGGGATGTTTTCCCTGAACATCATGCTCACTAACACAAGGAATAAGGAATAACATAAGGGATATGCTGTGAAGAAAAAGCACCTTGGCAAAGCATTTCTAATGTCATTTCGGATTCAGTGCCACGACACATCTTTTCCAGCTTGCCTGCAGTACTTCTTGTGGAAAACTCCCAAAATATACAGCATAAAAATGTCTTGGGTTCGGACAGCTTTATGTTGACTGCTGGGCTTTAGCAAATACTAAATACAGCAGTGATAGCATCTTAATTCTTAACTTCTTCCTTTGGTTAAATTGTACAATTTACCAGCTGTTGGGACTCTAGAATATTCCTGCAGTCCTATCCTATACTGAATTTTCTCTGCATACACCAATTTCTTCAGGAAGACAGTCTCGCAATGAATGATGCAAGCACATCTTTCTCAGCAACAAGGACTGAGCTTCCCTTGCCTGGATGCTGGTTGGCAGGGAGGAGTAAAATATCTCAGTTCCTTAAATTCGTTCTTATCTCATGAGTAAATAGCAGTGACTGTGAGAGGAGGTCTCCAGCTGACGCATCACAGTGAAGTGGTAATTTTTGTGTTAGACCACTTGATCCATCTGCTGAACATCATCACCTCCATGCCTCATCCAGGTACTAATGACTTAGAAAAGGAAAAGCCCTGAATTTCCCAGACAGATCCAGGGATACTTACAGGAGTGCACCCTGTAGTTCCTTCCTCTGGTGACCTGAGCAAAGGAACTAAACAAAATCTTCCTTTAGCCCTCCAGAGAGAGAGCTCGGGCAGGGACCATCATTTGTCCAGTGTAAAGACTCAGCCCACACCCATAAACATCTCAGGGGTTCTCAAGTGGAACACAGGGGAATTGAGGCACATAAATGCAGACCCTCTCTTGTCAACCAAGACATAAAGTATCTAATTCCAAATATTTTTTTTACTGGCCATCCACCAAACATAGGTTGTAACCATCAGGCCAGGCTTGCACAGGAGAAAAAAAAAAAAAAGAAAAAAAAAAAAAAAAAAAAAAAAAAGGAACATGGGAGTACAGGATAATCCACTGACACAAATATATTTTCAAAGAATAATTAAGCACATAAGAAACTACATTTTCCACCAGGCAATTAGGCAATTACATCTTCCCAGAAATTATCCTGGCATCACTGTAAGAGCAGCTGTGTTCAGGGTGGCTGCAGAAAGACGTGGATATCTACAACAAATATGCTATAGATCCTTTCCTTGAATGCATGAAATTCTGGGTCTGTAGTCAGCAAAACATGAGATCCACAATCCCATGCTCCTGAGCTGACTCCTGCCTACCTTAGAGGGATCACATCCCTCGGCAGAGCCTGGCTGGGAGTTCCAGCACATCTGACTACTAAGCACTAATAAACACTAATTAAAGTGTTTCCTGCCTCTGAGAAGGGCAGCAACTCTTATGTATGAACGCAGCCTTGTCTCCCATACTTGTATTACTGAAGCATTTGGAAGTTTAATAAAAATTTGGATTTTAAATGGCTTGTGACAGGTTAAGATTAACATCCTCCTACTGCAATTGCTTAGAAGCAGGGAACTGGCAAGACATAGGCTATATTTCAACCAGACGGGCATGTTTCTACTGACAGTGACAGAAACATTTCCACAAAATAGCCTCCTGCTGTCTCCAGCACTAATGAAACGCACGGCATAAGGCAGCAGAACGGCACTACATTTCCCTCAGAATATGAAATGTAAACTCTGCCTTAACCGTCCTCCAGAAATCCACCAGAGCTACAACTTCTGTATAACATTAAGTCTTTGTTAAATTAACTGCTGGAGTGCCTAACAGATCATAAAAAACCCCACCACCTCCAAAAAATACCCCCAAAATTATGTCATGAAGAACAACTTGAGACAGAAATCCAATCAGACGTAACCCTTACCCCCCTCTTGTGTGTATGGGGTAAAAAGGGCTGCAGGACCTGTACTTGCAGGGAAGACCAAAATAACTAATTAAATCTATGAACAAAGAATACCCCAACTCTTCTCCCGAAAACAAGTGTTTGTACATTTTTATGATTGCAAAAACACATATTATACACACAAAATGTATAACGGCGAGGTGTAAATATTTCACTTCCATGATCCTGAAATGCTGATTCAAACACACACAGTCCTGCAAGACAGTCTGAAGTAGCTTTGACAGCTTAGTTATACTAGACCATAGTTATGCCAAAACATCCCAACGAGGGCCTAGAGTCATTTGAGGTCCTTAACTTGAAATTCTATTATCCTCAGAGACATAGTCAATTCCTCTTCCACTTAATTATTAATTTTTGCTATATATTTATTCAAATTTTTTGTTATTGCTAGCATACAGTGATATGTTAATGACACTGGTGAGTCATGGAACTGCAGTGTTTGCCACCATGGAGTCACAAAAGAAAGGACATTGTCACATAAGGCTGAGAGTCCAGGCTGAGAGACAGTAAATGACACACAAAGAAAACATGCAATGTGGATAGTAACAGTCTCAAAAATTCAATTGGTATGCAAATTTTTGCAGATATCAAAATAGATGGGAAGTTTAGCAACTGCAATTGGAATTTGGAAGAAAACAGTATTTGTTTCTGAAATTAAACAACGTGCCTTCTCTTCCTAAGAATGTATAGGAGAGAATAAGTTTACAATACTGACTTTACTCTAACAGGGATGATTGATATAAATTTTTAATGGATGTCACCCACCCAGCATGAGTTGGACCTTCATGACCCTCGTAGGTTCCTTCCAACTCAGGATGTTCTGGGATTCTATGAAACAATATAGCAGAGAATTGTGACAAAGGATGCAAATGTGCAGCATTAATGCAACAAGTCCACTGACTTTGAAGTTTGGGTGTTCCTTTTTATTTTTTAACAAAGAACATTTACTTTTCCCTTCAGAATTAAATTCACAGAATCACAGAATGGTTTGAGCTAGAAGGGATCTCTGGAAAAAAAAAAAATCATCACTAAATCAGACTATAGATGGATACATCTAACATTGAATTTGTTCACTTGGCTACATTTGGCGTACTATAATAATGTAACAGATCTAAACCTGCAAAACATTTAAAATAAATTTTTGTAAATAATGAAGTTCCCCACTAATGTGAATTAATTACCATTAAAAATGAATAAACACAAAGTAGTTGAGCTTTTATGAGACCCTGCAGCTATAGCTGAAGCAATAGATTTATAAAAATTAAGATGAATTTTTTAACTACAAATAATCACTATTAAGGATTATTTTGGATTAAATGCACATGTGAAATATATTAATACTTGAATCATGAGTGCTGGACAGAACCTCGAACTTAGGTATTTTCTATTGGGAAAATCATATGCCTTGAAATATACAATTTTGCATGTAAGTACTGAGAAATATTTCAAGGATCATATAGAAAAATAATAACAACAAAAGACATATTCAACAGTCTTATTTTATGGCACTCACTCTGCATATGGGACACTGAGGTTCAACTTTACATTCTTCCAGCAAGAAGAAACTTGAATATTGGTCTCTCCTCTCCAGGGCTGTTGTCCTATACACAGGACTACCAGCTAGACAAGATTCCTCTTCATCTCAGTAGATTTTTACAGTTTAAAAAATAAGCATTTAGTTTTGTTCTGATGAAAAAATAGAGCAAATGTCAAAACCTCTAAATTTTTCAGGAAATGGAATTTTTATTTTCTAGCCAGACACAGTAATTACAGAGACCTCTGAGCTGGACATGAACCCTGTAATGCTTGAGCAAGAGTCTGAATTTCAGGCTTGCAGTACCTCAGCTGAAAATCAGGACGCATTTGAATCAAGTCTAACAGGAATATAACAGAAATGCCACCACCTCCTATTGTAACTGTTCCCATACTCACAGATTTGAAGGAGTTTCAAATGTATGGATAAATACTGGAAAAGGGCCAAAATGAACACAAAGGAAATTCAAGTCCTAAAAGCTATACTGGAGCAATCTGAAAGGCTTGCTTTAAACCTGTTAAAGGAAGGAAATTCACAGTTAAGACTGAAAATCCTGGCTGGAACTTCAGCCTTCAAATGCATACACTGCCTTGCAGGAACAAAAAGGGGTAGGCAAACCATACAAATCAAGACCACAGTGTCAGACTGGATTTCCAGTTTTAACTATGATTTGTGACATATTAGAGAACACTTTATTTCATTCTGTTTCCATAAAGTTGTAGCTCTCAGATGGACAGGCCAAGAATAGTCAAACTAGCTGAGGGTTTATTATAGCAGCAAAATCACCACCTTACTTGGGTAGAGAGTGGATTTCTTGCTACAGGTCCATAAAAAATAGAAGAAAAAATTAGAAGGAAAAAAGGAAAATAAAAACAAAGGAAGCAATACTTTCAGAAAGCACAGAATTAGATTTAACAATAATTACCCTTTCCAGTATAAATCTCTTTGTTTTACCTCCCACAGCACTATCAATCATGATATTCTGTGCAAGTATTTTAAAGCAACTTCTGGTAGTTTACATCAAACTTTGATTAGCCAGTTACTCATAATTCTTCCAGAAATGGGGCTTAATTTAATAAATAATTGTATATATACACATGGATACACACCTATTTATATGTATATATTTAAGAGCTTTCCTGAACAAAGGCCAAAAATAGTTTGAGATCAGAGATATGGCTCAGATGACCTCTTGAGGCTCCTTCCAGCATAGTTCTTCCACATACTTCAGGATGGAAATTCCAGAGCAATCAGGGTAAAAAAAAAAAGTGTTATTAACCAAAAGGAAATGCTCAATTTATAACTGGCATGCCACAAACTCAGTGTGTGGAGAGGCCAAGGCTCAGCCTGGGTAGTGAGGACATGGAACAGGCAAAGTCCTAATACAAGTGCCAGAGCCATTACACAATTTTAGGAAGGTCATTGAGCTCACTTTTCACCTGTGAACAGGAATGACAGTCAAATTCAGAATGTGAGGATTAACCAGTTATTATTGCAAAGGGCTTTGAAGAAAACAGGTGCTGAGTAAAAACATTGCATATTAGTGGGATGACTAATAAAAATGGTTAGTTACAAGGAGCAAGAATCTAAAGCAAGGGGGGTACCACAGAAATCCAAGACATCTGGGGCAGAGAATCGGTGTAATAAAATGAAAACAAACCAAACCCATGTTATTTGGCAATCCCACAGGCAAACCACTTGAATTTTGCACTTCTGGAGATTATGTCATTGTTGAGCTTCCACCTTCCACTCTGAGAAAGCTGCAGTTTGGAGAACTAGTATTTTAAAGCATATATTAAGTGGCAATGGAGCAGCTACTCAAGAAAATAAAAGCTATCCTATTTAGTCACGTCACTAACTGGGACATTGTTAAATTGTTTTACACCAGAAATTAATACACCTCTTCCAGCATTTATAAGAGGGGATGTAGAAAATCACAGATACTCCTTAAGATTTCAAGAACCTCTGGTACAGTTAGAGACTGCAAGTGTATTGTGTATTAAACAAAGAAACTATCCACACTTTTAAAATATCATCCATAAATCCTCAAACCCCCTCCCATTAATGGTTACTGTGATTAATGTTTGTACTGGGCCATTTTAATTAGTGAGACAATTCAGAGTTCTACCTTAAAAAGCAGCTTTGTGAAACTGCAGTAGTTGCAGAATATTTCACTCCTGGGCTTGATAAAACACTAAACCAGAAACTGCTTTCAAATAACTGCCTGCCACAGCACTTTTAGCCAACTTTTGCACCTGGTGCCGAGAGAAAAAGCCAAGTGAACTTTCACTCACTTGTTGCATGTCAGCTTCAATGCAATGTCTTTCTTCTGTTGTGTTTGGGTTTCTAACTGGAAGAGACAAGTAAGCTAAACTAGCAGCCAATCAATCCCTAAATTCTAAGAATGCAATAAAATTCGATACCAATAAATCTTTTCTTTTAACAGCCAAAAGAGATTAACAAAGGTATTTGAAATTTTATCCTCCTCTGTACTTTCAATAGGACGATTACCTGACAACCCTGTTGAATCAAACAGCAAAATTAAAAGAGACACAATTAAGCTTGTATACACAAGGAACAGGATATGCATTTATGCATATCCCTGTAGGTCCTCCATTATATATTAGCCTTGATGTATTTTTCTTCCTCTTACAATAAAAGTTATTACACCTTTGGACTGTCAAATAAAAATCCAATTGGCTGAGACACAGACCGTCAATATAAAATAGCTTCGCACAGCTTCCCTCTTGCTACAACCAGTCGACTTTTTTCAGCTCTGTCATTAATTTGTTTCATGACTTGGGGAAAATCCACTTTGTCTTCTTTGTACTTTCATTTCTCATCAGTAAAGTGATCCATTTTTTTTCCCAAATCTGGAATGCTGATGATGGCACAACATCAGCAAAGACAAAAATGGTAAACAATGTAAAAAGATACTCAAGAATTACAGATGATAAAAAAGGTAGTTGCTGAATACTGTGAGAATGGTGGTTAGTAACAATATCTGCTGAGTATATTGCAGTTGATATATTGGCATCAGGCTGTGTGTCACTACACGAGTGCTCATTATTGATCTATATATAAGATACATGCTTGCTTGTATGTGATGGTGCAGAGATGCCAGCATTCACAGCTCCACGTGTATGATACTTTCCGTGTTACCATAAATTCCTTCCTAAAATGTAGAATCTGTCTCTTCCCTTTCTCCCTCATTTTGCTCTCTCCTTTACACAGACACCAACAGCCACATTCCACCTGTTCCATCATTATCCACTTAGTTTCTCTGGCCTCATCTGAGATTCAATTTGGAAGTAACACATTACTGACTCTCACTCCATTTACCACTTCTTGATGACTTCTCTGTCATCAGCACTTAATGTCCTGTAAAGCTACTTCCCAAACTCATTCTCCAGATCAGATCTTCTGCAGGCTCCAATGCACCAGCCACAGTTTCTCTTTCAAACCCCTCTGCCTCTTATTTCAATTATTCCCATTCTCTTGCTACTGAACATTTTGAGAAAGTGTCATGGGAAGTTCTTCCAAATTCTTTCCACCTACAAGGTTTTTTGGTTGTTTTCATCTTCCTTTATCCCACTTCTCTAAACCTTCTGATATACTTTGCTGAACCTCAGGCTTCGCATTCCTTATTCACAACCTGGGTTCCACTTCAAGCTCCATAATTCTCCTGCTAAAAGAGAGAAAATCAGCATTCCCACAAAGCAGCTCTTAGTTTTTTGTTCCTGAATACCTTCTTTTGTCATAAATCTTTGGCTTTTTTCCCAACTCTGACCCAGCTCAGTAACTGCATCATATCCTGCCCACTTAGTTTTCCATTTTTCTTTGCTCTCTGGTCCTTTCCCTCACTGTGTACAAATGTCCTCAATCTACCCTCTCTTTTAAAGAAACTGTATCTCAATCCAGCCTGCCTCCAAATCTTTTCTGATTTGTTTCTTTCATTCATGTCTTGAAAAACAGAGACCATGAAGTTTTCAGCTAATGCACAGACTTCCCCTCTTGTAACTCTGTCTTGGATCAGCTCCAATATGACTTTTAATAAATCCCATCCCTTAAAACTGTTAATTTTTGTGACAGGGTGCCTCTTCCTAGCCAGAAACCTGGCCCTACAGTATGTCTTTATTTTCTCTGACTTTTCTTCAGCTTTTAACACTGTTATCATCTCCTTTTGCAATCAGAGAAATTCCTGGTTTTCTCCACTCCTGGAACCTCCATTGATTTAAGACTTCTTCCTTGGGGGAGTTCTCTCTCAGTTGGGAGTTCTGACTAAACATAGAAATCGACATCTGAGCTGTTCACCCAAGGCATCATTTATAGTCATTAGGCAAAAACCACCCTTCTGGTCCAAATTCACCTCACCCTTTAAACAGATCACTGAAACAATAATTGGTTTGGGTTGGAAGGGACCTTAAAGATCACCCAGTTCCAATCCCTTGCTATGGGGGCAGGGACACCTTCCACTATCCCAGGTTGCTCCAAGCCCCATCCAATCTGGCCTTGGACAATTCCAGGGGTGGGTCAGCCACAGCTTCTCTGGGCTACCTGTGCCAGGGCCTCACCAGCCTCACATTTAAATGCCTGAAAGAAGCCAAATAAATAGTACCCTACAAGCCTGATTATTTCTCCAATAAGTAGACTGATTCACAGCAATATCAACTATTGACAATCATCAATAATGTACTGAAGTACTTCACTTGCCATGTGCCCACACAGACGTGTAATGCCTTTACCCAAGATATAACAAAATGGGCAGTCTGGGCATGTAATGACAGGCCACGAGGGAATGGCTTTAAACAGACAGAAAGTGGGTTTAGATTAGATACCAGAAATAAATTCTTTACTGTTAGAGTGGTGAGGCACAGAAAAGGTGGCTTTTTGGTGCACTTACAAGAAGACATAAAATGAAAAAGGGAAGAATCCTTAAATTAAAGTTTAATATACATTCTCTGTGCCTGAATAGCTTTCCTTTTTCTATGGAAGCCATGAGTAAAAAAAAAAAAAAAAAAATCATACTTTTGGATACAGTCATACAAAATTCCTAATATATTATCTTAAATAATGGAAAGTTCTTCTGCTAACACAGCAAAATCACATGTAAAACAGAGAGTTAATTTTACTCTCAGTTGTCATCTTTGTCAGGAACGGGTTACAGCCCATACTTGCTTTGCTCCGTTTATTTGCAAGTCTGAGATAAAAGACTGTTTGTGCAAGTTTTTGAGTGTAAGTTATTTTCTGTCTACTCAAGGACTGTGCAGCCATCAACACTCCTATCAGGTAGAACTCGTGGCTTGAAGATAAAAGAACACAGAAATAAAAAGCATCGACATCTCCCACAATTAAATAAATACTGATCTAAGGGTTTCTGCTTTTATCGCTGTTTTTCTTGGCCAGTGACACTTACAGACACAAAAGGGTTGCATTTGCCAAAACTAAAGCACTTAAATTTTAAGAAAACAGATTTTGCAGTGCTTCAAGAAGTAAAATAGCTTTTGCCAAGTTTTGCAGTAGCTGTTCACTATTTGTATTTCCAAAATAAAATTGTTTTGAATGATGGTAACACCTTTGCCTTCAGCTACTGTTTCCTTTTGCAGAAGAACAGAACTGGAAGATGTTGACAAAGGTGGAGAACTTCGGTATCAACAGCTGTCTATTAATAACCAAGTGCAGTATTAGACACTCAGGACCTCTGAACACTAGGTGTCAGTGTAAGAAATGGAAAAATATCAAAAACCTGTTGTTTCCAATCAGGTGGATTAGCTAAGAAACCAGAAGCAGCTGTGACCACATTTCCTTATAACTCTGTAACACTGTTAACAAGCCAATCTTCCTAAAAAAAGTTATTCTGAAACTATCAGGTTTGCTTGAAATCAGATAAGGTGATCTAAAAATTACAATGAATTTGCTCTGTTAACCACTCTAAGATGACCTTTAAGGTTTATGAGCTACACTTAAAGACTATGCAGACTTTTACAATACTCTTTTTCCGACACAGATATCCATAAATCAGTTTGTGTCTTTTGCAACTTGAAGTTTACAGGCTGCGTGCTTTTTTTTTCTCAGAATCAATGAAAAACTAAATATCTATAACAAAAAACAGCTAGTGCCTGAAGCCACAGAGGTGAGATGTCTCTCACTTCACTTAAGAAGTCCAGATTTTAAATGCATGGCCAGAATTTTAAATAACTATGTTAGGACATGAAGAATGACATCCTTGAAGTGCCCATTTATCTCTTGTGACACAAAAGATGATCTGGCATCATTACCTCAGCTTTAGAAAAACATGTTTGTCATGTTAGTTTGCTTTTATTTTTGTTTTTTACCATTGATAAATTTCTGATTATTTTCATTTAATGTACTCATTTCTTTCAGAATCAGAATACTAGCCAAGATGGGTTTTCGTGTGCAGGATGGACTTCACACACATTTTCATATAATATTCTATTTATACCATACAAAGAAGTTAAAGAAATAAGGAAATCTTGAACATCAACTTTCCATTTGGCTTCTGGACTTGGAATGTAATAATGATTCTCCAAATCATAATCAGAATATTGATTTACCAGAGTTCATCATATTGACCAATACAAATCTAATGATTACTCCTAAATTTGTTCTTGATTTGTTAAGTGACACCAATAGAAGTAGGCAAAGACCCTGAACACTGACTGTCCCTGCTCATCTCAGCTCAACCAAGGCTATAACAGCTGTTAATCTCTACTATTCTCCTGAAATTTTACATAAAAATTAAATAAAGGACGTGTCTGTGTTTTGGAAACATGGGATAGGTTCAGCTTATCAACTATTTCATAGGAGCCCCAGAAGCCAAGCAAAGTACATATATATTCAAGAATGCCACAGATTCCAAAGCCCCCACGAGTGAAATTTCATACCTACTTCATTCCTCTAGCCCAACAGCCTCAACAGGAATTTGATGTGTGAAGGGTGGAAAAAACAACTGTGTACATATAGAGACATATATTCTTATATATTTACAGTACACATAAATCCATGACATTGTTATTTAAGGCCCAGTTTGATACAGAAAACCAGGAAATACTGGATTATTGCTACCTGCATTACCTTCAATCTTCATATTTCATGTGTTACAATCCAACTTTTAAGCATCGATGACTTTTTTTCCTCCATTTAATCTAGTCAATACTTTGGATCTTTTTCTTCACTATTGAACATGCAGATATAATTCTTCATTTCCTTCTGTTTGATAATTTAGGATTTTAATAACAGTACCTTAGTCTCTTTCCACTTGTAAGGTCAGTGAAGCTCATCATCACTGGATTCTGACCAGCATCTCTGCATGACCAGGCAAAAAACAGCAGCTCTGTGTTACAGCACATGCTGACCCTGCACAGAG
The DNA here is from genome assembly GCF_052056855.1 of Sturnus vulgaris. Lineage (NCBI taxonomy): Eukaryota > Metazoa > Chordata > Aves > Passeriformes > Sturnidae > Sturnus > Sturnus vulgaris. The sequence continues at coordinate 110,040,600 of NC_142245.1, read as the reverse complement.
ATCCATGGAAAAAAAAATCTAACCAAGTCACTGAACCCTCAGTCTCAAGAGAAAGCACAGAGAATCCCTAACTGTGACTCCTGAATTATCTCCTGAAGTAAATTCTGTGGTTGAGAATAAATAGATCTGAATATGGTGAACTAGGGGCAGATAATGTTTAAAGTAGAAAACTCAGGACATGTCTTTTCATATAAATGACCATATAAATCTATCACATAAATCTAAATAGTGACCACATTGAAATGCTGCAAATGCACAGGGAACAATTAACTACTTTCTAAATAGAAAGCCCCATCTCTCCTTTTCCATCCTACATGGGAAATGCAGACAAGCTCAGAGTGCCAGAAAAGTTTTTATACTACAGACTTATTTTCCAGTTTGATTTCTTCCAGGGCAGGTGTGCCATGTGTTTGCTGAAAATGTGTACATGTTGTTTATTCGACTCTACAGTAGGAATAGAATGAATAGGAGAAGGATTTCTCCCAGATGGTTTTTGTGAACTCCCTTTATCCCATCCATGTAAACACACAGCGTGTTCCGGCTTGCCGGGCTGTACATCCAGCCTGTGACTTTGTACAAAGTCTGAATGTTTAGTTAGCCAGAAGATTGTTTCCATCCTGTGATTCATTAGGTCCCTGTGGTACCCTCGACTTCCTTTATTTTGTACAATCACAAATTATATTAGTTTGTCTTATTTTGATAACCCCTTTAATTAATATCCTGCACAGGAAACTTTATAACTGTTTTAAAACAGACTCATAAAACAAGGACTTTTCCTGTTGCTGGGGTGGCATAAGTGACAATCGCACGTAACTTTGGGATCAAGAGGGAACATTGCTTCACACTGTTGGATTTTATCAGTGGGCAATTCCTGCTCATGAAGGAGCTGCTTTCAATTCTTTCCTTTTTAAAAGGAATGTCAGAAATGTTACAATTATGTATATAAAGGTTACAAGTCGAACAGTTCAAAAAGGTAGTAAACAAACCTGGAGCTGTGTGAGGTTACACACATTAAAGCAACTGATCCAGCTTGTGAACGAATAACAACTGTGATTTGATTTTAAAATCCCAGGAACCACTACATGCAAAAACCTGTAAAGGACCAAGAAAGCTTTATCTTTGCTTCTGTTTAAATCCTCATTTTTCCTACTCGCCTCTCCCATTGTCATAGTCTTTTTCTCTGGAAGGCAAGTGAAGGTGAATTTTCCCTTCCCCTTCTTTTGTTTTAAACTGCAATAAAAAGAGTAACAGCTGCAGGAATAAGGCTGGGAAGAGAAGAAAGTATACCTTGTTGATCCAGAAAATTTACAGCCCTTTGAAAACATAAAATTCATGCTGCTTATGATAAATAACTTTGCATTTTGTATCAGTAAACTTTTCCTTGTGCATTTCTTTGTATTTTCACCATCCCTTTTCCTAGGAAAAAGTGGCAAATGACTACCCAATCTTTACTAAACTCACTATAAAAACCAATTTATTCCTCAAGATGGATTTATCATAGATCTACTCAGGAATCAGGCACATCGATGAATGTCTGCATCCTTACTCTTAAGTTTTCTATCTATCCATTACTGCTGCAATTTATTTAACTGATGAATACCAGTATAGGCTAATCACCTGCTGACCTGTGCTTCGTGTTTTGGTTGAGACCAAAGGACTGATTTTGAATTAAGTGTTATGTGTGTAAGAGATAATTTATTTCAGATAGTAAAAAACAACAACAAAAGAATTATCCAAGAGTTCATTTATGCATATATGTAACTCAGGACATAAATCATGCTCCTACACAGGAAGTAAGAGTGAATATTAATAGTATTAGGTAGCAGCACAAGTAGTATGAAATTAAATACCAGAGAAAGATAAAAGTAAATGATGAAAGAAATTCTAACAGATATAATGTACAGTATGATTTTGGGTAACTGATGTTACTTTAAGTCGACACTACTGAATTCTAAAAAAAGGCAACTAAGTGGGTCTGACTTCAATCATTTGACATCAACTGGAAAAATCAGAGTCCATCTTCCAGCAGATGCACATTGGCTGACAGGGAGAAAACCACAATTTTATTAACATGAATTCTACCATTCAGTCTCCAAAAGGATTTATCACACATTACAAAGAATTACAGCAGATAAAACATTTAAAGGATGCAGTCCAAGGCTGTTGTGATGCACTGTGGCCTTCCCTCTGAGCAGCTGCTCTTTCATGGACAGACAAGGTTACTTACCTGCATTTTTTGGTGTGCATATGTATAATTCACCTATTCCTTTGTTGAACTCTGTCCTACTGTTAAAATATCTTCCATTTTGTAAAAGCAAATCTAATCTCTTCCCAAAAGTTATTTGATATCTCTGAAACAAAATGTAAAGGACTGAACTTCAAATCTAGTGCTACACTGAATAACCGAACTCTGTGAGAACAGGTGCCTGCATTAATCCTGCCATACCTAGTGTGCCTAGAGAATAAACTGCTGGAGTCTCATTCTGATAACAAATACCCAGCTGATACACTGCCAGCACAAGGAAAGTACTTCCATACCAGCTCTCTTCTGATTTAATTAGTGCATCTTATCGTCTATGTGCCTTTGAACATGACATCTGAAGCATGAACAAGGAGCTATGGCACATGAAGATTATATTGGATATAATGGAAGAATGAAATAAAAGAGGCCTCGTTCCACTTCAAATGGTCAGTAATTGAAAGGCTTGTCCCCTTCTGATTAGCACCTTTTTGCATTCCCTGTTGAACTGTTTTTACAGGCACAACTTTCTTTGTACTACTAGTGCTTAACTATAAAGAAAACATAGCCTTGATTGGAACCTCCAGTCTTAGCCCACACAAAAAAGTACAGTTTTAGGGTAACATGAATGCATCTATAAATTCCTTAAACATTTACCTATAAATGAACATTTAGATCTGTTACTAAATACTATCAGTCAACAGTGAACTTGATTTCAAATTAAAACTTAAATTCATTGTGCTTATCAAATACATTATGCTTGACCAAAAAATGTACAGAACTTTCTAGTGTAGGGACTTTATGACTTTCTGTTGCTTGATATGCAAAAACCAAAAGGTATAATAATTACAATATAAGCATAAAAAATTAAAACTCATGACACAAATATGATGGAATTTATCTCTCACATTTCATGCCTATCTCCTATATATTCAAACCCAAGCCAGCTGTCAAAGGATTCATTTCTTAGTCAGCTGAGATTATAAATTCCTTGAGAGATACAAGTCCATTCAACCCAGAAAGTAATTTTAGGATGAAATGAATCTTCCTCTGGAGATGCTCATTTCCTCCTATACTTTGCTATATACTTTTAGTAGAATATCCCTTTATGTAAGGCAGTGTGCATATCATTCAAAGTACACCCAAAAAATTGATCATAAAATGTGATGCAGACTCTTAAAAATCTGCTTTCCAGGGATTTGCCTTGTTAGTGCATTCATCTGCTACAGCAGCCAAACTTCATGAAGTACATAATGGTTTGAAGCAGTGACTGTATAAAACTGCCCAAACCAGACCTTGATTTAATAGAGTTCAGATCAACTCTGAAAAATAGGAAGCTGGAACTATAAAGCTGCGAGATATCAAAAGTCAACCAATCAAAGGTAATCATGCTGGAAACTTATTTTTTAATGCAGAGGCTCAAACCTGGACTTAATCAACAAGAACAAGCTCTTCTTACAAATGGTTACTATGAAAGATGTATTCAATGTGCCAGCTTTATTGCAGGTATAAAAGTAATTTCTACAGTTTAGCTTTATACCTGTATTATGGATGGAAAAATGGACATGAATTAAACAAGAAGTCATTAAATTACATAGTGAGAACTGCATAGTCCATTAACATGAGTAATATGACAAAATCCAAGTGGTAAGCAATAAATTTACCTCTGCAGTCAGCTTCATTTATAAAAATAGCATTTCTCGAGTACTGGGTAAATACCAGCAAAAACACCTACACATAAAGTGAAAATTTCATGTAACTGCAGAGAACAGCTCAATAAGGATGTGCAGTTGAGGATGACAAATGTGCAAAATTCCCTATCAGAAGCCTGGGGCATGTAAAACGCTACTGATTTAAGGGTTCCGGCATGTGAATGTCAGAGGTCAAAGCAATGAGCTATTAAAGATACTTTCACTTCCTCAGAAATAAAGTGCTGTCTTGGGCTGGGAGGGGAAAGGTTAGAAAAGCTGTTTATCTGCCGCTCCATTCCCATTCTTCCTTCTGTCAGGAAATTCTACAAGCTCCTGCACCCCACGCAGGGTTAACCCTGGGTCACATCCAGCCCCCAAGTAAGTTCCCGGCTTTGATTAAAGTGCAAAGACCACATGGCCACAGGTTGCACTTTCTCACTGCAGGATTTGGTAAAGCTCAGCTCAGCAAAGCCTCGGTGGGACAGAACAGCCCAGACTCCAGCACGTTACTGCTGAGGGAAGAGCGCAGCCGCAGCCATCGGTTTGCATAAATTACAGGGGTCATTAACAAAGAGAAAATGTTACTTTGTCAGAGCTAAAACTGGAATAAGAACTACAAATATATGCCCAGGGCAGACTGTTAAACCAGCGGGAAACCTGCAGAGAGGGGAGAGACGTTGTCCCCTCCAAGGAGCCACGGGGCACATTCAGGACAGCCCAAGAGGAGTGTAATAAGGAAAGAATCCACAAAGATGCCAGGAGACTGTGGAGACAGGGATACACTGTTGGGCTGCAGAGGTATGAGCAGAAAGAAACTGCCTGGAGCTGGAAAGGATGCCAAGACATTTGCTGAGATGCAGAAAACTACGAACGGCTGCTGGATTAGGTGCAAAGCTGAAGGAAAACACCTGTTGCAGGCAAACAGTGGGCAAGGGGAAGTCTAATTTTAGTATCTTTCTATTAAAAATATGTCTTATAGACATGAATATGTAGAAATATATATAAAATATATATTTTATACACACATATTTATAATATGTGCTGTATGCCATTCTGAATTTCATCATTTTACATAAGTTTTTAGTTTTAGTTAATGTAGTACCAGAACTTAGCTTGAAACTTAAAAAGCCTTGTCACTGCTAAAAAGGCTCATTACAAAGAAGATGTGTAGGAACCTGCAGCTCAAAGCTCTAGCTGATCCAAGGACTCATCAGATGCAAATATTAGTTATAACATGTATTAGCATAAGCTGTATACGTTAGTTCCACATAATGTCCATTCTAACATGTGCAGGTAATTTCATTCAAATCACAGAATCATTCAGGTTGGAAAAAACCTCTGAGATGTATCAAGTCCAACCATTAAGCCAGCACTGCCAAGACCACCACTAAACCCTGTCCCTCAGTGCCACATCTACATGTCTTTTAATGGCTATAATAAGAAAAACACACTTTTTATGAACCTAAAGGTGGTATGTCAGATTATACCTTTCTCTACAAAGGTACAGTCATTTGTCAGATGGCAAATTCATGCCATGGTGTAAAATGCCATGATTTATTTCTTAAAAGGAGCTGTTGAACTTCAATAAAATATAGAGAGGTTCAAATTTAGAATTGTTTCTGACAGATGCAATTCAAAACAACCTCATTTGTATAACACTTTCAGTGGCTTTCAATATATTAAAATATTCCATATTTTGGCATTATTTTTGACAGAAATCAAAACATCACATAGAAGGAATATTAAGACATAAATCCTAAGCAAATAATGCATTACAAATAATAGAACATTTAAAAAAAAGAGAGCAAGGCAGTTTTTAGAAGAATAGCCAGCTATTTTAACAACTTAAACACTCTCAGTTTCTGTGTTTTATTTGTTCCTAAACCCTGGACAATCTGTTATTAGTCATTAGATCAGAAAAATATAATGTGGATTGAAGGAGTTTTAGAGTGCAGGCTATTTTGCCAGTTATATTCTTACCAAATTTATCAGCTGAGTGTGGACAATGTCTTCCACCAGAATTGCGGTTTCATGGAGCGGCCTGCGAGCATCTCCCAGGGAAAACCTGGAACAAAGAGGTTTATTGCAAGGTTATGGAAGTAAGTTACAAAGAAAAGAGGTATTGGTCTCTTGAAAGATAAAAATAAGCAAATATGAGTAATAACAATAAGGTTAATACACATTTATGTACAGAAATGGATCATTCAGCCTGGTGCAAGGATTATAAACCAAAGTAATGTGATTAGTGGAACAAAAGAGCTGCAAGAATGTACACTAAAGTATGTGTGGAGACAAACTGAAAGATTGAGGAAACAGAGGAAAATCCAGTTTGTAGGAACATTTGTGTACAACCCTCATCAATAAACTACGCTGGTAAACTTACAACAATGGATGAGGAGAAGACTGACATACTCCACTTTTTTGCCTCAGTCTTCACTGACAAACTCTCTTCCCACACTTCTCTGGATGATATTTAATGTCCTTTCCAATCCAACACATTCTATAATTCTATAATTCAGTGAGAAAAGAGCAGGCAAAGCTGCAGCATATGCACAACTAATTCTGCATTTGCAGACACCTTTGTTTACAAAATTACCAAATATTTATTTGAAAAGGTAAATATCCAACAGATTTTTTTATCCCAAATCTAAATGCTGGTGCAATGTGGAAGAAACAAATAAAGGGTAAGCAATTTTATACATAATAATGTATATGAGGCTCCTAATGTCTACACTGCAACATGAAATGGCAGGAGGTCATAAAGAGATTATAGTGTTCAAATAATATCACAAACAAAAGGCAAGGCGAGGACAGCAAGCAGCATAAAATGAGGAATTGTGACAATGGGCTTTGCAAGGTATTTTCTCCTCTTCCTACTTTTCTTGCACTTCTTTTTCTGCTATTTCTTCTTCTCTAAGAAATTCCAGTCTTACATCATTCTAGAGAAAGACAACTCCTATGTTGTTTAGTATTTCCTCAGAACATTTCTGAGAATAAAACATTTTCTCTCTTCCTGAAGTTGATTTTTTAAAATACAAAATCTTGTACAGTAAAATATATTAATTGTAAATTAAATAGCACAGGCCAACAATAACACTACAGATTCTTATAAAAAGAGTGAAAATTTATTTACAAGCAAGACTCAAATCTTCATAGGTGATTGAATATATCAATTCTTTCCTTGCAAAAGTATTAGTCTACCTTGCAATATAGTAAACCGATATTTTATCTATAAATAATTAGAGAGTTCTATAAGAGGGTTCTTTTCCTTTATCTAATAATGAAATTATCTCTAGTGTTCTGCAAACAGAATTTCAAATTCTAATAATAAATTAATAATAAATATCAGCCTGGTATGTGCGAGAGTACAACATGAGCTACTCAGGCAAAATCTGAACACAATCCACTGGTCACAGCATGAGGAAATTACACTCTGTATTTGTCCCTTATAATTTGTCTCTCTTGTTGGGACTATCAGCATCTTAAAGACAAAGCTGTGTTTTATAAAATGCAGTACATTTCTAAAATGAGCACAACTCAATTTTTTCTTCATTATGCAGGGCTGCACACGTACATGGATTAGAATGGCAGGCTTATAGGACTATAAGGACAGCACAGCAATCCATCCAGAGACTATAAAATATCTTATAAACTGTGAAGACATGGACATGATATAGGAAATACATAGAAATAGAAATATTTATTATCATAGTACATTGGAAGATTAAACAGTATTTAAACCATCACAGATTCAAAAAAAAAGTGCTCATATAGGATAAAGCTCAAGTTTTTCTTTTTTCTTTTTTTTTTTACAAGTAAAGTTTGTAAGTAAATGAAAACGACAATTAATATTTGTTTCTAATCACACAGGGTATATAAAACCAAACAGAAGAGTTATTACAAATATACTGTTCACTCTTAACTGCTGTTCTTCTATTTTTTAAAGTAATTATTCTTTCTTTTTAAAGTTTCAAATACAAAATAAAACAACTATGCAAGACAGTAGTAGACACCTAGTGCCCAACATAATCAGCATGGACATACACTTCTCATGTTCACAGTTTACTCAGCACCCCAAATATACAAATTAAAGGGCTTGGGGTGTCTTTTCCAAAGACAACAGAGTGCAAGAACCAAAATCTGTTTTTGAGGCAGAATGCTGCCTCTATATTGAGCTCCCCTCCCCATCTGCATTCAGAAATCTTTCTCACTAGTAATTGTTCCCCAATGGCAGGAGGGGCAGAGGAGTTGCAATCATGATGCACCACACCAATGCAAAAGGAAACAAAGATCAAATTTCTTTGGTCCATTGCGATGGACAACTCAGGATAAGGCACAATGGCTTCAAACTGAAAGAGGATGGATTAGAACAGGTACCAAGAGGAAATTCTTTCCTTTGAGGGTGGGGAAGCCCTGGCACAGGGTGCCCAGAGAAGCTGTGGCTGCCCCTGGATCCCTGGCAGTGTCCAAGGCCAGGCTGGACAGAGCTTGGAGCAACCTGGGACAGTGGAAGGTGTCCCTGCCCATGGCAGGGGCTTGGAACTGGATGATCTTTAAGGTCCTTTCCAATCCAATCCATCCTATGGTAGACTAGAGTTGATGCTCAGACATGAAGAAAGATTAAAATCAACTGCACTTCTTGATTCAATAAAAAATCAAGCTCCAGATGCACATACTTTCTTCCTCCCTTACTTCCATGCTCTCTACCTTCCAAAGCTATTTCTATCTCAGTTTCCCTTACTGTTTTCCCATGTAACTTCTGCCAGCTTCTTTCCCACACGCAGAAAACGAGATACTGGCATGGTTGTTTCAGCAAAAAGTAAAAATCACCACACCCACCCACAGCCGCTTCCTTTTTCTTTGCATTGGATCCAGGATTTTCAGATACTAAAATCAAAGTAAAGCTTTTATATTTATTAATTGTATTTGTATAGCATTTGATATGTCTCTTGATTCTAACATGCTTTTAGGATAACATTTTTAAGATATCAAACACAGCCTTTTTTATGTCTTTCTGCTACCAGAGGTAATAATTAGAAATGCACAAGTAGCATATTACTTTAACTCTTACATTTTTTTCCTTCACTTTTGCATTGTATCTCTCCACAGCAGAATAAACACTAAACTATGAGTCAGATGGCTCAGATTTTCCCAAGTTGCAGAATACAAAGTAGTTTAAGAACTAAAAGAAAACCTCTTTAAAAAAAAGACCCCCAAATTTGGTGCCCTTGCTTCTGGGAAGTGAAGCTGAACTTGATGCTTTAATATAAGTTATGATTTTCATTTCACATGTGCTTTTGCTTTTATGGTTCATGAGAGTCTTTTAAAGAACCTTCCATTCACTAGACATATTAATAAGTCTTCTTATGAAACACATAAAAATTCTGTTGAAAATAAAAAAAAAGAGAGCTGTTTCTCCACAGGTAAATACTGAAGAGGAAATATATCAAAATACAACGTTAGCAGGGCATCAAAGCAGTAAAGTATTATGGAAGACAGTCATGGTAATAGAAGCATCGACCCATTAGACATGTCCTACAATAACAAAGCCTTCTTAGAAGATCCTATTTCAAAGGTTTGTCTGTTTTAAGGAAACATTTTTACAAGGGGGGGATCAACTTACCCAGATTTTCACAGGAGGATTAAAATAGTAGCATGGAGAAAGAAAAGACTGCTGCAGCGCTTTTATTGCTTACTTTTAGCTTCTATTTCTAATTTATTTAAGTTCCTGTAATGATGTTTCCAGGCTCTTCAAAAGGGTAAATGTCCAAGCCACTAAGTGCCTACATGAAGTATCATGGTACTATGTGTAAACACACGCTCATACTTGGCACATGCTAAGGTCTGACTGCTGCTCATGGTGCAGGGACTGACATTTATAAGAACTTCAAAATCGGCAGCTACAGAAATAGATAAAGCACTTTTTGCTGTATTTTCGGGGGTTTAAATGCCTGAGAAAGATGTTGGGGCAGGCAAGGCAAAGGCTTGGTTCAAACACCCTGATGCAGAGCTCTCCAGGTGGCCAGACCACCAGGAGAGCAGACTGTGGAGACAGAGAGCTGCTGCAACCTCCCGTCCTCCACAGCCTCGAAAAGCTGTCCTGGCCAGAAAGGAACTATAACCAGGGTGGCTGGGAGTGCACTGAGCTAGAATAAACAGTTTCCCTCACTGGGGTTTCTACTGAGTTCACACCATAACAAGGCTGCCCCAACGCATTCAGAATTTACCACCTCAAATAAATGCGATGAATCCAGCCTAGGGAAAGTATAAAAGCAGCCAGGTAGTCTGGTGGGAAATATGTGCTGCTGGTTTTTTGTTTGGTTTGGTTTTTGGGGTTTTTTTTTTGGTGTTGTTGTTTGTTTTTTTTTTTTCTTCTAGAAATCCCTAACAATTCTTTTCTATTTCTGCATAGAATGAGTGTGTGCCCAGCTGGGCAAGAAGGCACCTGGCTTGTGACAGCAATAGTGTGGCAGCAGGACCAGGGCAGTGACTGTCCCCGTGCTGGACAGAGGTGAGGCCACACCTCGAGTGCTGTGTCCAGTTCTGGGCCCTTCACAACAAGACAGACACTGGGAGGCTGGAGCATGTCCAGAGAAGGAACAGAGCTGGGGAAGGGTCTGGAGCCCCAGGAGCAGCTGAGGGAGCTGGGAAAGGGGCTCAGCCTGGAGAAAAGGAGGCTCAGGGGGGACCTTCTGGCTCTGCACAACTCCCTGACAGGAGGGGACAGCCAGGTGAGAGTCAGGCTCTGCCCCCAGGTAACAAGGGACAGGATGTGAGGAAATGGCCTTGACTTGTGTCAGGGGAGGTTTAGATTGGCTATTAAAATGATTTTCTTCACAGAAAGGTTGGTCAAGCACTGGAACAGGCTGCTCAGGGCAATGGTGGAGAGATTTAAAAGACTTGTAGAAGTGGTTCTGAGGGACGTGGTTTAGTGACTGACCTGGCAGTGCTGGGTTAGTGGTTGGACTCAACGATGCTAAAGGGTCTTTTCCAAGCTGAATAAATCCATGATTCCATGATCCAAACTGCCACAGGGCAAGCAAATACTTCTGTCCTCACAACACAGAGATATTTATTTGCTCCTGCCTACAGCCAGACTGGGACTGTGGATCACAGAGATCCATGTGCCTGCCGTGCCACAGTGACCTGAGAAGGTGCACACTGTGTTTGGGAGTGTAGTCCATGACCTGGATGAGAGGTTTGGGCTCCACAGAACAATCTGGACATAAATGTGGGCTGCATATTGGAGAGACCAGAGGGTTTGTGAGTTGGCTACTGGAGGGACCAGGAGGTCCACAGCAGCTGCTGGGGAGGCTGTGGGGTTTTTTCTGTGAGGCCCACTTGCTTTGTGTGTCTCTGCAGGTGAGGACTGAGCTCTCCAGCACAGTGACTGGCCCTGAGACTACTGGATTTAGCAATGACCAAGGTGTGAGTGCTCATCACATACAGAACCAGCTGATTCACTGTTATCAAATCTAAAACCAGCCAAGGATCCCATAAAATCACAGAGGACAAATCAGCTACCAGATATATTTGGACTGGGTAATATGTGGGCTCACTTCTTCTCAGTACTGTAAGAACACACAGCAAATTTCTCTTCTGTCAGTTGTTTGGCAGGAATGCACTTGAAATATGCAGCGTATTAATTATCACAGATGTTTCCATATTATAAGGAAATGTTCTCTGAACTATATGAAATACTGGAAACCTGACAGCCAGTTCATGACAAAGAAAATTAGTTTTCCAGTACTGGGCACAAAAACGTCCACCAATTTGAACCTCTGAAAGATAAGGACTCCAAATAACTGTAAAAAGTAAAAAGAAGCTTTGGAAAGTCAGTAATGCAATATCTTGAAGTAATTAACTTTCATACCAGAGGATGCTGACTGTGAAAACAAAGATAAAAATGTGGAGATCATGTCCCTTAGATGACAGAAAATTAGGAGACTCCTCTGATGAGCATGCAAATAAGCCTGTCATTGCAACAGACAACCCAGAGAAAATAGCAAAAGGATAATACCTTTTTCAAAGTCTCAAAAGCTAAAGATAACTCCTGTCTCTGCCTTTTTTTTTCCCCCCACGGCTGCTGCTGAAGAAAATAGGCAGAAGTAAAGACTGAAAGGAAAGAGATGATTGGTGCCAAACCAGAGAATTGATCAGACACACACAGAAGGACACATTGTATAGAGATTGGAAGAGGAAAGAACAAAATCAGGAAGAAACTCCCCTGAGTTAAAAGGATGATTTCAATAGGGGAAAGAGAGATAAATAATGAAGTCTCAAAATAATTTCCATTTTATGTTAAGATACGTTATATGGGAGAGAGAGGTGAGGTTGCTGCAGACTTCACTCTCTCCTAATATTCTCTGTAATCTTACTGAGACATTAATTTAAAAAGTAAATAATCTTGCTTGCTGTATTTCCTAAGCTTAAGGAAAAAGGGAACAATCTAAAGCACTGAGTTATGTAAACTAACTAGCAATGTCTACCAGCACTACCTGAAAAAGCACTGGAATTTATATTGTTATTTATATGTTTGTCTGCTCATCAGGTCACTGCCACCAAAGCCCTTTCAGAAAGAAAAGGTAATAATTCCATAAGAGTTCATAGCTAATACATTTATCTGCTAGAATTAATGAAATCAAGTATGCAGAGATTTCACACAACATGCTGAGAATGGTTTTTTACCAGGATTTAGTGCAAGTATAATATGTAGAGTCAAACATCTCCCTACCCTGATGATGTGAACAGCACTAACTCCCCACTTTCCTGCTTCTACAAAGACTGGAGATGCCACAGGAAGTTACAACTAATTATCACCTATTTATGCAGCAAGTGGAGACATCCTGCTGCCTTATTTAAATGCTACAATATTAACTCTAAGAATTTGATTATTAACTTATTGAATCTTTACTAAAAGAAACTCAGCTAAAGGAAAACACTTTTCCTCAAATATGTATGGCAGTGAGAAGGGCAAGTACAGGAAGAACCTGAAATGTCAGATAGAAACTGAGTCTTTTTTCAGTCTAAAATTAAGCCATGATGATGTCTGCAGATATTGGAAAAGCATAAACAACAAGAACAGAAACATTACATAATACCATTTAATTATTCAAAAGTACATAGTGACAAGTAAAGGGGCAAAATTTAGAAAAGGAACATTTAGAACAAATTAGAAGGAAAACATCTGAAAACAAGAATTAAAACCCTCTGTAACCATCACAGAAGGAAGAGAATCTTCACTGCGGGAGACACAGAAACAAAGCTTAGCCAAGAACTGGGGAGTGGTCTTGTGATGCTAAACAAGTACACAAAGGAAATCTTGATTATGTGAATGAAAATAATTTAAAAAGAGACATATCCCATTCTATATATCCCATATCCCACCTGCAACTCTACGTTTGGAGTCTGAAATAAACTTCACTGATGCTTTTAATAATTAAAATTCTGAAACCTGGAAAAGACTTCATGATGAATAATTATTTTGAGCTTATTGAAAACTTTATAATGCTTTCTTAATGGTTCCCTGCAGATACTTCTTGATTACCAGGGTGGAAAGCATCATCCAAAAAAATCATTGCTCCCCTGAGTTAAGATCTAAACAAGGCAAGACCTTCCTTAGAGCAATTTTGTTTACCTGAAAAATGGAAGTACTTTGTTTACACCCCAAGTTTTTAAATGGTGAGGTCTGCCAGGCAGCAGGATTAACAATGCCTAACATCCTGCCAAATGAAAAGTCCAATTCTTCTCACAAAAAGACAAACCCTGCCCTCAGTGACGCCACCATAAATCAAGAATAACACAAAATCCTCAGGGATAAATTTCAGAGATGCTGAAGTCTCCCAGCTCCATGGGAGGTCATTCTGTTTTGACTCAACAGTGTTTTAAGCATGAACCTACTGAATCATACTCTTAAGCTGATTTTGAATGCTTAAATAACTTGTGGAAACAAAATAATATCCTACATTTTCCCTTTAGAAAGGATAACTTTTATTAATGTCCCTTTACATACACTATAAAGTAGGCAGTAAGAAATGTCTATCCATTTTTCTCCTTAATAAACTCATTTTCATGACCCCAAAATCAGTCTTGTAGGCCATGAGAGGGGAAAAAACGGGAAAAAAAGAAGATACCACTATATCACTTCTACTCCATGAATCACAGATCAGCTGAAGATGTACATGTGGAGACACCCAATTCAATTCCCCCACCCAAATATTTCATAAAGGCTGCATCCACTTGAGTTTTGACCTTCTCCAATGATGGATACTCCACAGCCTCTCTGCACAAGGTTCCCACATCCTTGGCCATCCTCACAATAAAAAACTGTTTTCTTTATTTTTAAATGGAATCTCCCATATTTCAATCTGTGCTCAGTGGCTCCTGTCCAGTCACTGACCATTCCTAAAGGAAGCCTGGCACTGTCTGCTTTATTCCCTCCCATCAGGTATTTCTAGATATTGTTAAGATATCCTGATCCTTCTCTTCTCTAGGATGAACTGACCCACCTCTCTCAAGCCTCTCTTGTATGAGATGCTCCAGTCCCTTAAGCATCTGAGTGGCCCCTCACTGGACTTGTTCCCGTATTTCTGTGTCTCTCTTGTACTGGAAAGTCCAGCAGTGGCCCCAGAGACTCAGATGGGTCTGTCCAGTGCAGAGGGGAAGGATCACAGCCCTCACCTGCCTCATGCAGTCCAAGAGCACCCTACTGCCTCTAGCCTGTTCAGGTGCCTGGGGTTATTCCTCTCTTGGGGCATTACTTAGGATTCCCCTTTATGGGGCTTCACGAGGTTCCTGTTGGCACATTTCTCCAGCCTGGTGAGAATGACAGCACCACAACAGGGTTCATCAGCCACTCCTGGTTTTGTATCCCCATCAAACTGCTGTGGGTGCACTCGTGTCCCATCACCCAGGTCACTAATGAAGACATTACAGAGTGCTGAGCCCAGGATCAAACCCTGGGATCATCAGAAGCAACAGCCCTCCAGAGGGACTTCACACTGCCAGTACCAACCCTACAAACACAGCCCTACATCCATCCCTTCATCTATTCATCAGCTTGCACAAGAGGATGTTACAGGAGAGAGGGACAAAAGTCTTGCTCAAGTAAAGGCAAACAGCACTCCCTGCTCATCCCTCATGCACTGCACTGCTATTTCATCATAGAAGGCTGTTGGGTTGGCCACATACGATTTCCCCTTCATAAATCTGACAACTCTAAATCACTTTCGAATCCTTAACAGGCTCAAAAATGATTTCTAGGATGACCTGCCCAGGGGTCAGCGTGAGGATGACTGGTCTGTCATTTCCCAGATCTTCTTTCTTGTTCATTTTGGGGAAGAAATGGAATTTTCTTCATTCCACACCTCAGGAACAAACTTCCCCCAGTTGCCATGACTTCTCTTCACAAGCAATATCATACATAAAATCAAAGCAGAATCCTGTATATTATGTCATTTGAAGAGCAAATATGTAAATTAAAGTCTGATTTCAATCAGAAAGTGTAGAAAGATTTTCTGTACTTAAACTTTTATGACTACTGTTAAGACATGAAGAATGATTTTGTGTATATAAAAACACATCTTAGAAGATACATTTGAGTAAAAGGTTTTTTAAGTACTTTTTCCTTCCCTATGGTCAATATGCAAAATATTGTCAATTTTGATGCAAGATGCTATAGAGGTCTACTTTCAACAGACTATTTATAGGTAACTATGTTTCAGAGTGAATATGGATAAACTCCATCCAAACCAAATTTTCTAAGTTTTGCAAAAAGCTCTGCAGAATAATCTTTCTACATATGGTCTTCACTGAACTAACTTGGTTCCTCTTTGTAAACTGTGAGATGTACAATATCCACTGGCTGAGGAGCAGTGTGATTTTGTAAAATAAGCAAATGCTTGAATTTGGACAATCACATCACGTAGGTGCCTTTAGAAGTCTTGTTATTAATGCAAAAGATAGACTTCACACCCCGGGGTTTTTTTTTCCTCTTATATTATAGTAAACACTTTCTAACTGCTGAAAATCTGCAGATTTGTCCCAACACAAATTGGTGGCAAGACCCCATTTCAGTGCCATCGTGTACTCATCAAAATACACCAAACTCTAACAATTAAGTGTCTTAAACATAAATTAATTTTACAAATCTTTATGACTGACCAAGGAAAAATATATAATTTATTCCAGTTGTATAACACAGTATGTTCCATTTGCTCATTCACAAAGAGTTGCAGATTTTCAGGAAACAAATGAGACAACTGTCTTCCTCGACCATGCCGACTGGACTATGATCAGTCACTTCTGCTCTAGGAAAAAGTTCATCTCCACAAAATACCCAAACACGACTGGAAGTTAACAAAGCCAAGGGAGATGAATTCTCAGCCTGCTCTCAAGAGGACAGGGCAAAAAAGTGATGAGGAGAGCAGGAAGTCAAAACATCGTTTCACTATATATATATATATATATGTATGTATGTATTATAAGTGCTAATCAAATGAGGAAACCCCTTGCTATTTTAAATCTAGATTAAAACCACAAGACAATTTAAACTAATCCACAAGATACAAAACATAAATGAGGATGAATGTTTTATGCTAATTTTTAGAGAAATAATATTATTCTTTTTGATATTCTCCAAAACATTATGGACACCTTTCATTGTTTTAAAAATTCACGTCACAATTTTATGAATGAGATGTGTGGGTGTTGAATGATGATAATTATATCCAATTCTCAAACAACAGACTTCCTTATCAGATGGTAACATGTTTTATAACATCAGTTTTCATATTTTACTACCCTTCCTGAAGTCAGTGCCTGGAAAAGGGAAGCAACTTGTCCACTGTGGTCGGTGTCAGAAAAAGCAAGTTTTCCCCCTGGGCCTCCCATTGCCAGGGGGGTAACAAGTGCTATACTGACAAATCAGGCTTTGCAAATTAGAGATATTTTAATAGTAAATTAGTAAATTAAATTTAATTTTAATAGTAAAACAGAATGCTATGAAAAGTCCACCCATGCATGTAGGGAACCTGTATTTTAATTTTTCACCTTTGCTATATTTGTGTGAGAGAAATGTTGCAGTACTCACTGTAATAGTGAGGAGAAATAGAAAGAGGTGTAAAAAAACTAACCTATCTCAAAAATATGGAAATATTGAGACCAAAAGAGTCTTAAAAACACCAGCATTTCTCATGAACACTGTAAAACTCAAATGTGAAATTAATATTTGCAGAATTCTATATTTACATTTTAAAAATCTGTAAGTAACAAAATCACTTTAAAATGCTTCATACAACTTTTGGATCAACAGTATACAGAGATCCTAGCCTGGAAATCTGTGCTGTAAATATCAGATAATGACTTTTGGGGCAGAACCTTCTAGAGCACCACAATTATCAAAAATCAAACACACTGTGAGCTGTTACAGGGTTTACTCTGTGTTACATGTGACTCAAAAATAGAAACTATTTCCCCACTAGGCATAGATAAAACAGATCCCCTAAGAAAAGTGGCACAATAATTGAAATATAGAACAATTATTTCAAATAGTTTGGTTTAATTCAGGTTTAACTTCAGGAATTTAGGTTTAACTTCAGGAAGTACTAAACACATCAATACTCTTATTTTTGTGAGAGTAAAATTCTACTATAAGATACATCAATTTTACTGGATAGGACAATGCTTTAAAAATGTATTTTATTTCAGAAATCAAACTATGCAACCTTCTCCCTAGAGTAAGAAACTGGAAGTTCTCTGATAAAATCTTTTCTGGAAAGTCAGGGCAATTTCATATCAATGGTGTGCTCTTTTTCCTGCGTTCAAATGGATTACTTGGATATTTTAAAATGTTATAACCCACAATAATCTGTTCCAGGCACCAACGAAAAGGAAGAAAAAAATTACAGAAGTCAAGATGTCGCCTGGAAGCACTTTATGGCAAACATTATAAAGATAACACAGAGCAGAGAAGCTCTGGCTCAATCCATTATAAATAACCCATTCTTCTTAAAATCACAAAAATGTATTTATAGTAAAGAACTCTTACAGGCTTTTTCCTCTGAAGACTTCATTTAAGTACAATTTGGCAGAATTTTTGGAACAAGAAAAGAAGAGATTTATAAAATATTGATGTTTTACAGCCACCCTAGTCTTGATCTACTTGCTACAAAAACAAAAGCAAGGACTTTGGAAGATGACCACATCCGTGTCTAGTAGTTACACTTTAGTTTTTTATTTTGTCCAAAATGAGCTTTCTAGCAGCTAGACTGAGAAGACACTAAATCATCACTTAGACAACTAATGTCTCATTAAAAACACAAGTTATTCTTCTCATTTTGTTACTGCCACAATATATTTTTAAAATAAATACATGTGATATTAACAAAAACAAAACAAAAACCAAACAAACCTCCCCCACCCAAAAAAACCCACCCATAAAAAACCCCAAACACGCAAAAAAAAACCAAAAAACCAAAACACAAACCCAAGTGGTCATGCTGATAATAGATATTCTTGTATACACAATGTATAGATCAATCTTTATTCCCCTATGTCCAAAGGGCAGTGCAGATATTTGCCCTCTCTCTGTTCACCCCAGGTTCCCCCCACAGCTTCAATAAAGGGACAAACACAAACGCAATGGGCTGCACTGATCATCCTATTTTGCACTAAAATTATTAAATAATCACTTTGAGTGCAGGGATGAACAAAAGGAAATAAGAAACAGCTTTCTCGAGTTTCTCAAAATAAATTGTTTTCTTTTTTTCAATGAAAAGTGCCTCAGTGAAAAGCAGGAAGGGGAAGATTTCAATATCTGGGCTTTAGAAATATTTTTGCACAAGCAAATTAGGACTGAAGTGAGAGCACTTCACAATCTTCACTAAAAAATTCACGTTCAAATATATGAAAAGCATTTTATTAACAAAGTAAAGAAGCAAACCAGAAAGTACTAAATATTAACTACTTAATGATAATACAGTAACACTAAAAAGAAGGATGTGAAATTATAGCCCCAGTTTGACATGAGTCAACAATACAAGACAAAAAAGGGGGACAAGTGGCATTCTTGTAGGGCTCAAAGGAAGAAATTCACAGGGAAGAAATTCAAAGTTAATTATTTCACTTTATTGATAGTAGTTTAGAAGGGGTCAATGTAAAGCAAAATTTACTTTTTTAAAATCCATTTAAATTTGCCTTTTAAAAATAGTCTTTTCTGAGCTTTCTCAACTGAAAAAAAAGACAAAAATGAGCTGTGCTCATTCAGGTGAAACATGCACAACTTGGTGTTTATTGACAAGCATTTAGACTTAAATAACTGAAAATCTGGAGAGAGCTTACTGTAAAATTACAAGTGGATTGAATTCATATTAATACACAAATAATTAATTTAAGAATTTCAGGCTGCTCAAGTAGAGGCAAAATCAACAATCAAATATAGGCATTTTAAAAGTTGGGGCTTTTTGTTTGGATCTCTTTTTTTTTAGGTTTTTTAATATACAGTTCACTCATCATTACACTCAATACATGAGTTAAAGTAAATAATTTCTATGGATATTGTGTTTTGCTTTCTTATCTGCATCTGCAAAACACAATGTGAAATGGTAATAGGTAAAATCCCAAATCCCTTCCTTATCAAATCAGACAAATCAGGCAAAGTAAGTTTAAAAAAAAAATAGCAGTTCAAAAGTCATTCCAAATAACGCTTTTAAGGACATTGCACAAAATAACACTTTCAATTGCTTATTGCACATTTCTATGACTGAAGAGGAAAAAAGTTCTTGAAAAGGTTAAATACATGAGCAGCATCCTAAAAAAAACCCAAAAACCCACAGATGCTCAGTGTTGAGCAGCTTCTAAAAAGAACCAAACTTCCAAAACAAGAATTAATCTCTATGGACAAAAGTGAGGAGTTTGCATCCTCAAGGGAATGATCTCCAGCATCCCATCTCCCCTTGCTCTTCCTTAGGAGCCAAGGAAGCAGTGATTGGACTCAGGAAAGAACAAATTCTCCAAGAGAAGCTGTGGTTTCACTGAATTAGACAATACAGAGGCAAACACAAATGTAATCCTTGGTATCAGAACAATCTGTTACAGGAGAGTAATTAATGTCTCCATTCTGCAGTTACTGATCACTCCTCATTTCCTTCCTTTCAGTTTCACACAGGAAAAAGCACAAGCTGCATTCCAGGGTATCCCAGGTGCCACAAAGGAGGCAGCCACAAAACACTGAGCTATTCCCTGGTATTTTTCCTCTTTAAAACACCCTGACTGTGCTTCTATATCAAGGCACAGTCGTTGCTTCTTAGAGCTGCAGCTTGGCATCACTCGTGAGCCCAGCGATGGTGCTCGTGGTCGGGATCTGTGTGGTCTAGGGAAGCTCTGCTTCCTTGGAAGTGTGTGGCATCAAACGGAGTTTATTTAGAGCCCAGGTCTCTCGGGCACACTATGTAAGTTTATTGTTTATCCCTTGCTGGGGAAGTCTTCTGAGGTCAAGGTAAGAAGCGGGAGGTGATATTTGATATGAATGTTCCAGCACACGTTATGTGGTCCATGGCTGCAGCAGCCCCACGAGCACTTAGCTGGTGGTCCGTGGAGATCTGGCCAGTGGAAGGTGCTGGCTTTCCCTCTTTCCAGCTGCTATATCATATTTGATGTATTTTTAGCCTCACTTAATATTTTCCTAATATTCCTTTTCCATGTAAGCAATTAGTGTGGTTACCAGGCATGGCAGCTGAAGTGGTGCTTGGCTGCCAGGGGGAGAAGAGGTGGTCCTTCAGCTGGGCACAGCAGGAGAAGCACAAGGTCCTGCTCAGGAGGTGGGGAAACCCACCCCAGAGTCTTAACATCTCTATTTCTCCATTCACAAGTGAACAATTTAATTGTTCTTTTTTCAGAAAAGTCTGCTGACGTATTTATTATTATCACTGAGGAGGAAGGAACAAAACCAAGTTGCACTATTTAGCTGTACAAAAAAAGACAAGGTATAAATGGGTTTTTTAAATGTGGCATTTCTGACCTTGAGTTCTGCAATTTGTATATTTCTTTAAAATCTTAACACCTGGAGGTAAAGTACAAATTTCTGTAGTTAATTCACCAATCTAAAAAGTGGAAAAATTTCTTCCAAAATACATTTGGCCATGACCTAGCAGAATTGTGCTATTTTAATGTTTAATTTTGAAAAAAAAAAAAAAAAAGTTTCTAGTATCTAAATAAATTTCCCTGTTAACCTCCACTGCCTTAAGTCATATTTACTTAGTTTCATCTTGCCTCTGACTAATCAAAAGAGACTCTTCAAATCAGTTGGAGACAATTTCAATAATACTATATAACAATATTAAATGGTGAACATTTGCTAAACAAAGAAACGTCTCTTCTTATACTTTTAAAATTTTAATTCTTATTTTATTATCTAGGAAACAACACTGACTTCAATTTGCTCGTGAAGGTCCAGCTGAGAGCAGTCAGTCCCTAACCATGCAAGCACTGTTTATATTACTTTTAAGGAAAAAAAAAATCAAATATTGAGAAGTTACAAATTAAAGTATTCAGCTTCTGAATTCTCCTAACAATGATGCTTATGAATGAGTGACTCTTATTTAGAAAAACAGTCCCTGGAGACAGGGATTTTATGTCTTAAAAGGTGTCCTTGCCTCCCTCTGAAAGGCAGCAGAGTTCAGGCTCCTTACATCTCTCTCCTCCTCCGAGTAAGGCAAGGGTATTTTTTACAATTCTCAAGAGCTTTTGCCTGATGCCTGGAAAACAACAAATCCCTTATTGGCTTTAGATGTCTGTAAGATTTCAGTAGAGCAGTCTCTCTGAATCTCTTTCCAAGACTTTGCAACTGAGGGCCTTCCTAAACCTCAGCTTAAGAAGGATTTACAGAGACTAAATTTGCTCATCAATGGCTGACAGAATAAAACACAAAATTGCATGAAACTGGATGGAAAAATCACTTCCATGTATGAGGGTTTTCCTCCCCTCTCTTCCCCAGAAGCTTAATCATCATCTAGTGGTTGCTGTTCTTCCATCACTTTGACAGGGAGCAGACCATAATGCTTAAGAATTAAGCAACAAAAATAATAAGGTGGGGTGCTTTTTCTTTCTTTTTAAAATAACCCCACTGACTTGTATATGTATATCCTGACTGGCAGGAACTTTTTCTGGCATCTGTCCAGACAGTTAAAGGAAAGTAAGGAGTATAAACATGATTTTAGAAGTAACGATGATTTCGTTCTCTTTTTCCCCTCTCTTTTCCCATAAAGGCATTATCTATGAAGGCAGGTATGGAATAACACCAGTCTTGAAACCTCAGCCCATTACGATAGAAGGAAATGCAAACTGCATGGAAAGCTGTTTTCAGGAACATACTGTGCAACCATGAGCCTGCTTTGTATGTTCAGGAAATTCTCATGAGTTTTCTTAATGAAAAAAAAAATTACTAAAAAAAGATTTGCTGTAAATATCTCACAAGCCATGACAAAGTACCTTATAAAATATAACTATTCATAAACAGTCTAGCCTCTGGAACTAAAAAACACTGACACTTTCTATTAAAAGGTGCTTAGTCATGGTTCACTAAATATTTACAACGAATCATTTATTCTGTAATTTCATTGACTTTACTGTCGTTAGCAAAAGTCAAAAAAACTTCCTGCATGTGTGTGAATGGCTTGTGTATGTAAACCACAGCTCCCAAAATCTTTTTTATGGAAGCAGAAAGATCTCCACATTAAACAAGTAGGTCTTCCTCTTCTGTAGAAAACTATCTGCTTAAACTTCAGTTGCATGCAAGTATTCAAGTGAATTAGAACCAGAAGGCACAAGAGTAATTGAACATCATATCTTACAGCAGAAAAGGGAAAATAAAAAGATACAGTTCCCCAAGTTCTCCAGCTCCTGATTTCTATCAGTAAGTTCTCCAGCCAAATCCTGGCATCCTTTCTCTGTCTTTTTCTCTAAATCCAGCCAAGGAAATAGAAGCTCAGGCAAGGAGAGGGTGAAGGAAAAGTGCATTATGCAGCATTATAGAGCTCATGTTATCACAAAGCAATGTCAAGATTTGAGCTACTGGTATTGCAGACAATTCACCAAATGACAACAGGAGGTTTTCTACTCCTGTTTGGGTGAAGAAGGAATGGGAGACAGGGTTTCTTTTCTAGAAGTCTGACTGAGCTGCTGATCAAGCAAGGGAAGCTCAAAAGGATTTGCAGGGAAATGAGGTGCTTATAAATAAAACAGGTATCTGCCAAAAATTGCAGGCTTTAACACTATCAGGAATAGACACACATCCTGCACTGACAAAACCATGATTCTTTTATGGGCTTGTCAAAGACAGAAGACTGTAAAATGCCCTGGTTTATCTTTACAGTGGAGGCTTACACTGAAACTGCCTAATAGAGTTATGTGAACACCTACACCTGAATGGAGTCTCCTTATCAAGGAGTTATTTCTCCTAAGCTTCAAACCTTTCCATGATTTGATATCATAAATTTGTATGGTAATAGCAAGGTTACTGTTCTCCTCTTGCTGACACCATTTAGAATTATGGAATCATTTAGATTGGAAAGATTAAGTCCAACTATTAACCCAACACTGCCAAGTGCACCACTAAACTGTGTCCCTAAGTGCCACATCTACATATCTTTTAAACCCTCCAGGGATGGTGATTCAGTCACTTCCCTGGGCAGCCTGCTGCAATCCTTGGACAGTCACTTCTGTGACTAATTTTTTCCAATCTAAACCTCCCCCGCCCAACACAAGTTGAGGTAATTTCTTCTTGTCCTATCACTTAAATGGGAGAAGAGGTCAACTCCCACCTGGCTCCAATCTCCTTTCACTAGGAGCTGTAGAGAGCAAGAAGCTCTTTAAGCCTCCTTTTCTCCAGGCTGAGCCCCTTTCCCAGCTCCCTCAGCTGCTCCTCATCATTCTTGTGCTCCAGACCCTTCCCCACCTCTGTTCCCTTTCCTGGACATGCTCCAGCCCCTCAATGTCTGTCTTGTCATGAGGGGCCCAGAATTGAACCCAGAATTTGAGGTGTGGCCTCAGCCATGCCCAACACAGGGGGGAGAATCACTGCTCTGGTCCTGCTGGTCACACCATGGCTGGCACAGCCCAGGTGCCATTGGCCTTTTTGCCCACCTGAGCAAGCCTGGGTCATGTTCAGCCACTGTCACCAGCACCCTCAGGTCCTTTTCCACTGGGCACCTTCCAGCCATTCTTCCCCCAGTCTGCAGCACTGCGAGGGTTGTTGTGACCCAAGTGCAGGACCCAACACTTGGCCTTGTTGACCTTCACATAATTGGCCTCAGTCTGTCAATTCAGCCAGTCCAGATCCCTCTCTAGACTCTGACTACCCTCCAGCAGATGAACAGTCCCATCCAGCTTGAGTTGCCTGCAAACTCGCTGGGTGCTGCACTTGATCTCCTTGCCCAGATTATCAATAATATCAAAAATGTTCATCTGACACAAAAAAAAAAATAAAAATTAAATCCAGCATCATAAATTTGTAGTGCTCATACTTATCCTTCCTCTTTTTACGGTAACATGGATAAGATAGAAGGACCAGAAAAAAATCAGGAACACTTCTAGCTAACACCCTAACCTACAGCTGGTAAAGGGAGAAGTTTCACAAAAGTACATCAGCTCATACTCACAAGTGCCATTTTTTGAGCTCTGCTTCATAAAGACTTAAGACATATTTGACCACGAAGGTTAAGCAGATGAAGAGGCCACTACTGCTTCTCTCTGTTAAACTATTCCACTGACTATCTCACTGTTAAAAATATGCTTTGGTTTTAATATTAGCTTCAGTTTCTAATCAGTATCTCTCCTAATTGTGGGAAGACTGTGTAACTCATCAAGAGGAATCCTGTCAGCAACTCAGTTAACCAATATGGGTAGGGTCAATACCAGAGTGAAATGACAGATCTTTAGGCTGCACAAACCCCAAAAGGATTTTAGACCTCTACAGTATGAGAACTGAACACTGATTTCAAACCCTTTTTCTGTGAGATTACAGACCTGAACTTTCCATGTTAATGGTGGCCAAGCGCCTTCTGACATTCTATTTCATAAAACATACAGTGAGAGAATAAAAAGAAATTATGTATGATTTGGAATCATTCCAGGCACTGTTTTCACAATACCCCTCTATTCCCAAAAGTCATACATGAGTACTTAGATTAAAACACAGACAGTTCATGAGTCCATCCATCAATCAAGATCTGCTACTGCCCCTACCATTACTTTTGATTCAAAATAAATCTCATGTAATTAGTCTGTTACTTATATTTTAAGTTACTACACTTGACAAAAACTAACAGCATTTTGTCTTTACTGTCCTTACATATGATATGAATTCTGAATTTCTTTGTATAATAAAACAAGCAGGGGCACTTCGCTTGGGAAAACACCATGTAGGAAATATGGTTATATAACTTCAGATGGCTTTTCACCAACTAAAAAACCACAAGAGAACTGCTGGTGAGATTGATTAATGTGCACAATTAATATACAATCACATCCCTGTATTTCTATCGCATTCTTATATTCCAATTAATGGAACAGCCACACAGGTAAGACTGAAAACCCAAAGCAAAGATTGGTATGGATTATCATGTTGAATGTGGGGAGCCAAGAAATTTCAGTTCAATAAAAGAATGTTTTGATTCACCAATTAAAGCTCTCATATATAAGGCTTTAAAAAAAATCATTACAGATAAAGCTTTTGGCAAACAATGAAGCTGGTTATACTGGTTTTTAGCTGGCATAGCAATAATTCTAAAAAATTCTTTCTCTGCTTCCTATTTCTTCCAAACTCAGTTGTTATGTGTCTTAAGTTCCCTTTCCTAAATTGCATCAGCTATTCTTAATATTGAGGGCACCCCTCTAAGTCAGTCACTTCAGATACTACAGATACTACTCTCAGTGTTTGCAATCTAAGATGGGTAAGTTTCTACAATTCAAAAAATATACTCAGTTTGAAAATACATCAACTCACATCTTCAAGAATATGACCTCCACTGCAACTTCAATCCATGCATATATAAATCCAGCGATATTAAAATATGTATTAATTTGTTGTAGCCATACTTGTGTGTTAGATGGTGTATACAACTTGGAAAAACTGGAATAGCGGCATTACTCTAGATTCAAAAATGCAGAATCACAGAAATCATCATTAAACATTGCCAAAAATATACTTTACTAAAATGAACACGGGGGGTGGGGGGGAACACAACTATCTCAATTATTGAAGTTTTGCCATTACTGTTGTGGTTTCTCATGCTTATCAGGAACATAGCAGGCATGAGCTCCAAATATCACACAGACCTTTACAAAAGGCAAAATCAAATCAGGTTAGATGAGGATACAAAGGGGACTGTTTATCTCCTCTCTTGACTTGGTTTTCATCCAGCTGGTACACTCCAAAGGCCTTTAATCTCTTAACTTCTGTCTCATTAGCATTTCTACAGAGATCCAGGGTGTTTAGAATATCTGGGAGGCTTTCATGTGCTAAGAGTTGAAAAGCTCCATACGAGAAACCAACAGGTCCTAACAAAGTAAGCCTTGGCACAAAATACTGTATCATTTTGAGTTTATAACATATGAGCACCTTGTTCCCATGCCTGGCACTGCAAAACGTTGTAAAAGAACCATCCCAACTTGCTGACCAAAGCCATAAAGAACAGATATTCAATACAGAGTGTAAATGTCTATAATCACTTCACCAGAGGAAACACACTGACAACCCACAGGCCTGAAGCTCAGCTGGAGTACCAGGGAGGAGCAGGCACTGCTATAAAGCTTTGCAGCAAATACAATTCAGGGGAGATGTTAAAAGCTCTTGAGAAACCTCTTTTAAAGCCCTCAGTGAAGAACACTAAGTAAATATGCCTGAAGACCATCTGTGTGTGCTTGGTCTTTACTCAGCACAGGAAGCTCCTCCTGTCCCTTTCAGCTTTCTGAGGACTCCCAGGATTGTTCAAAATACTTGTTTTGCTTAAAAATACAACCTTTGAAAAGAGAAACCCGTGTGGTGTCACACGTGTTCATGTGCAGAATACTAAATAAATGAGTTGTAAAATGATTTTTGGGCAATGGTATCACGGGGGGTGAGACAATGGAGTCTGTGCTGCCCTCTCAGGAAATGCAGGAGAAAATTTGTAGTTTGGGAAAGGAAGTGGGAAATGCCACTGGAAAGCCCTCTGTGTGCCAGGCAGAGCTACAGGCTGCAATCCTGTCACCAAAATACCCCCTTGCACTGCTGGGACTCAGACACCATTCTCAGAAGGCAATCTGCCAGCCAGCAGGGCTCATACTGCCTGCAAGGATTAAACTTTTCAAAATCAGCTGTCAGGCAAAGCAAAACTCATTATCTTCTTTTTTCCTTTTCCTTTCACATTTCAACTTTCTCACCTTTCCACCTGAAACAATGTTGAGAAATTTATTTGTTTTCATAAGCACCTACTCCACAAATCCAACTACATGGCATACAGCAAAAAAACCCCATGAAAATGCAACTACAAATGCTCAAAACCTTTTTATGGTCATTAAGAGGTTTACATCTTGAATAGGACAAAGAACAGTTTTTTCCTTACTGCGTTTAAGTTCTTTCACTCTAAAGCACTTCAGTAAAGAGTAATCACTGAGGAATAATCAGAATAAAACTGCCTTCAAACATCAAACTGCTGAAATGGCAAGCGACTAGATAGCTACCACAAATTTTGCCCTATATTATCTTATATTCTGGAAAAGTGTCACTGAAATTTTAGAAGAAGCTATTTGAAGATGTTACAGAAGCACATTCCTTTTGTAATACAGTTATTACTGATTAATTGTTAATAAGAGACTCTTGAGAGATAACTGCCTTGAATGTGAAAGAAAAGGAAAAAAGCACAAAAACCCAAGAGGCTCCTACTGACAAGACAAAACCTGATCACAGACCTTCAGAAACGCCTCAAAACCAAGACTTTACACTTTCTCTTATAACCTGGCCTAGATAATTTACTTTTGGCCACTGACAGCACTGACAATATTGCGTTGTCGTGTCGCTGGAGGACAAGCCACAGAGGTCACCCACCCGAAATCTATGCAGGGACCACAGGGTGACAACAGGCAGCCCCAGTGCCTGCCCATTTTGCATACCCTGCCTGCTTCCCCTGCCTCATATCCCACATCCTAAGCCGCAGGCTGGCAGGCACCTGGGAGAACTCTTCACAAGGGTGACAAAGGGCTTTAAATTCACCAATGTCAGGTGGATATCCTCAAAATTTGGATAGTGTTTTTAAATAATAAAATTACTACATTCTTCCTGGCCTTTCCTACAACAATGGCAATGCAAAAAATTGAGCGGCTCCTTCCCCAGCCCTCACCATCAAATTTGTAAAGGGAAACTGTCAAGGGGGGTAAAGGCACAAGTTTTGCCTACTCTGCTTCAGCACAGATTTAATGAGGACAGATGACTACTTCGTGGTGTCACTTCTCAATCTCTAAATATTCTTAAAACTCCATGATGCTCTAGAGCAAGGCCAGAGGAGGCCATGAAGATGATTAAAGGGATGGACCCCCTCTCCTATTAGGACAGGCTGAGAGAGTTTAGCTTGTTCAGCATGGAGAAGGGAAGGCTCCATGGTGACCATAAAGCACCTTCCAGTACCTAAAGGAGGTCCAAGAGAGCTGGGAAGAGACTCTGGACAAGGGATGGAGTGACAGGGCAAGGGGGAATGGCTTCAAACTGGAAGAGAGCAGGTTTACATTAGATATGAAGGAAAAATTCTTCCCTGTGAGGGTGGTGAGGCCAGGCACAGGGTGCCCAGAGAAGCTGTGGCTTCTCCTGGATCCCTGGGAGTGCCCAAGGCCAGGGTGGACAGGGCTGGAAGCAACCTGGGATAGTGGAAGTTGTCCCTGTCCATGGCAGGAAAGGTTAGAACAAGTTCATCTTTTATTCTCTTCATCCAACTCTGCTCACACAGCTAAGGGACAAGACAACTTTGAGTGTCCATGCATGACAAAAAGGGTATTTAAAAGAGGAAATACCAGTGAAATCTCCTTTCATCCTTATATGCATCAGTGAAATTTACTATTAGGAGCACTAATGAGTGATTAAAATTATTCTTCATAGCTAGCTTGAAAAATGACACAACACAATCTTCTGCAAAGTTAAACATGTATGTTATTGAAGTAGCTGATTTTTAACTGTTCTGTAACTCCTGAATTTACCTCCTTGCTCCTGAGAAGACAAAAAAAAATTTAAATCACTGCTATAAAGATGTAGAATTGTATCTTTCTTCAGTCAATAATGCACAGGGCAAGTATGTAGTAAGAAATCTGCTTTTAATCAGCTTGATTGAAGAACTTTTGTAAATAAAGTATGTTATTAGTTCTTACTTCAAGGGCTGTAAGCAGAAATTGCCAAAAATAGTTTTCACGGTGGCAAATTCTGTCAGCTCTCACACATTTTACTGAAAAATATGTAGTATTTTGTTAACTTCCTTGAAAAAACAAAACGTGGCAAAGTGTCACACTTTGTTACACAGTCAAAGAATCTGTTTCCAAGCCATTCAGGAAATCAAAGAAAGGTTGAATTTTATTTTACTTCAGGTCGTTTGGGTCAGAGAGCAAATAATAATTTAGTAATAACAATTAAATGCA
The DNA here is from genome assembly GCF_052056855.1 of Sturnus vulgaris. Classification (NCBI taxonomy): domain Eukaryota; kingdom Metazoa; phylum Chordata; class Aves; order Passeriformes; family Sturnidae; genus Sturnus; species Sturnus vulgaris. Next base: position 110,011,017 of record NC_142245.1, on the reverse strand, counting down.
TTGATTTGTTTCATGTTATCAAGTAACTTTTTTACTTGGCCTCTATAGGCCATTTATTTTTATATTTGCCTTCAGAAAAGCTGTAAAATCTCTCAAGAATGACACTTCTCCTTGGAGAGGTACACTCTAGAGATGATATCTATCACTTCCTAACCAGCCTAATTTTTAAAAATTTTCTCAGGAAACCAAAGGTTTGGAAGAACATTAATCTGAGTTTGAAAATCAGAACTGAGTAGGAATTGGAAATATTTGTAGAAATTAATTTGAAAAACTGCACTTACAAAACCCCAGCTATTCAATGCTAAAAATGTTGTAAATCTAAATAAATATGAAGATTTGTTTGTCTGTGGTTTTACTTTTAAATAATAAACTGTACAGGCCTGTTAGTTATTTATCCATGTGCTAAGCTTTGCTTCCCTTACCAGAAACGACCTGGTTAGCATAAATTCAGTTCTTGGTAGACTTAAAATTTAAGTAATTTTACATTTGTAGCATAGACTAAATGTTCTAAGCCAAATGAAAAAAAGGAGAGCAAACTCATATATCCAAGTATGCACTTTCAATCTACTCTAAATTCAGATTTCTATAAACAAAAGTCTTGATGTAAAGCATTTCTATAAAATGGATGAGAACAAAATTGGTGGGTTTTGCAGAGCATAGCAGAACTGGAAACTAAAAATATTATTTTAGGTGGTGAAAACAAAACTTTTTGCATATGTAAGTGAATTATGGTGGGTTTTCCTGTTGCCTGTAATTTAGCTTCAGTAATGAACAGCTTTTTGGGTCTTTCTGCGTTGTGCTTCTTTTTCCCTGGGGAAGAGGGGATTTCAGCATTTCTTAGAAGTCAACTGAGAGATTGAAAATTATCTGAGAAAGATAAATTATCTGAAAAAGAACTACTGATAAAATAATCGATTCCTTTTCAGCATAGAGGCTATGGAAATGCTGTTTTAGAAAACCAAGCCAAGGTTTGTCTTTATTACAAACCCTAATCCTACATTTAATTGATTTCCACAAATTTCAAAAGTTCCAAGTACCGCACGGAACCTTCAGTATTATTTCAACTAAGCCAGCCTATGAGCGAATGATTATGAATTCTGCAGTTTCTAAATGATGCTACTATTCTTATTTTTATATTGTCCATCTGTCATTATAGAGAGGGACTTGTTTTAAATTCACAAGTCTTGTCAGCTACTACCTCTTACTGAAAAGACTATGTACTGAAAAAAATTTCTTTCCCATTCTATAAAAGACTAGGAAATAGCAATGATTGTATCTAATATTTCAAATGGTTTTTTTTTTAAATAAGGTAATCACTTATTACAGGTGAGCAATAGTATAAGTACTGTAAAATTAAATTAAATTAATTTTCAACAATCATGTAAAAATAAGAAAAACAGAATAAAGTGCTAGCAACATCAATTTTCCAAAACATTTTTCTTTTGCCAAACATACATCATGCAAGACCAACAAGATTTTAGTGGCTTTTTTCACACTCTTCTTTTCAGCAAAAGAGTTTGTGATGCACAATTGCTCAGGAGAACAGAAGATCTCATCAGACCCCTCTCAATAGCTCAGCTGATCACTGGCAATAGAACTGCACACGTTGCACTGCTGCCCATGAGAAGCACCAGCACTGACAAAAGGCAATTTATTCTTCCCCCGCAGTTGGATCTTATAAACTCCTTAACTGCAAACTCTTACTGGTACCTAATAAATATCACAGATTTACAAATCAAAGGGGGAGGTTTGTGCCATCTCCAAGACTTGAGCATCCTTGGTAGAAAAGTTCACATACAAAATGCAGTAGAAAGGTTGATTGAAAGTCAGATTCAGTTTCCTTTTCTGATGAAGACACTATTTTAAAGAACATTAGGGAGCCATTAAGGTTCTAAAAACCAATCAATAATCAATGTACTTTCTTGTAAACAAAGGAAATAAAAATAAATCATAATGGTGAGCAATGAAGTTTGGGAGTGATATCACAGGTGTGATTTACTACAGAGGTGACATTTTGGTGTTCCTCAAAAATACTGTGTCTACCCCCAGCTTCAAGAATTATCTTTTCTCAAATACCATTTCCAATGCTATAGTTTTAGATCCATCCACTCTGTTCATTTTTATCTCATGATGTATTTAGATCTAAATGTATTTTAAGTGTATTTCGATGTTTTCTTTAAAGTGGCACTTTCTTCCCTAAGTAAACTTTCATTAAGAACCATGTCATCACCCAAAGCAAACCCATACTTAGAGAGATGTGTTGATTGTACTCTTGGTGGTGTATTGGTTGCCTGAAAATTGCTCTGTATATCTCCAGCAATGCATGACCATTCCAAATTTCAAAGTGGCAATGCTTTTACCTGAGCAGTAAAATCCTTACAAATCTAGAAGTGTTATCTGCACACAGCTTAGAGCTAATCTCCCTTTTCTTCCTCTGTTAATGTGTTTTAAAGTGACAGTTACTAAGGCTGCTGATTTCTGTGCAGTGAAGCAAGTTTTTCCCTGGATTATTTCAGAAGCCATTACAAGACTTCCCAGGAGTCAAGTTTTAAAGGGCATTTTCATAAAATCTCACAGATACTAGAAGTATTAATTGAATAATTTCCAGTACAGGTATAATCATAAAAAAAACCCATAAAAATACAGAATACTGCTTGTGAATACTTATCCTGATCAAATGCCCATATACATCAAAACGCAAAATTTCCCAGCTTGTCCACAACCATCCTTATTGATTCTGATTGCTACAAGGGTGGCAACAAATGATTCTATTGAATCTCACGCATCAGCCAGCTCAGATCCATTTCCATATCTGGAGCAAATCACTGCTGTGAAAGCAAAACTCCTCCTGAGCAGGGAAAGCAGCAAAACTGGAACAGTGGCAGGGTAGGAAGCAAAGCCACGGTCTTAGGGGAGGGTCATAAAGAAAGTGCTGGTGAGCTGTTCCAGGCACACAACCACAGCCAGAGCAGAACAGGAGCCTCAGCTCTGAGAGCTGCCCTAAAGAGCCTGTGAGATTCAGAAGCTTTGAGATGTAGATTTGGAGCAATTTTTCATAACTGTTTATGGTAACTCTTGATATGTTAGAAGTTCATCTTGTAGATGCAGATCCGTAAAAATTGCTGCAGCCTGAAGGAATGAAAATTATTAGAGCATCAAAATTTTTAGAGGGGGAAAGGAAAAAGAAGAAAGATAGAAGTCTCTTGCTCACATGCCTGATCCCAGACTGATGAACTCAGAACAGTTCTTCAAGGAGGTCTTTATCCTCACCCCATGATCTGCATCACTCACCACATATCACCACCCAGAGAAGGCCTGAAGAAGAACTTAAACACTCAAAAGCTTCTAATTTGTAATCAGCTATGTTTCTGTAGTTAAAACACAAATTCTGCTTCATCTAAATCAATCTAAGTACTCCATGTTCACTCAAGTCATCTGATTTATTTCAAAGTTTTGAAAATGGGCCATGTGACTAATTAGTAAGGTTATTAGAGGATGCAAAAAGCCCCAAATTCTGTATAAAAGTACACACAATTCTTAAGACTCCTTTTACATTCCTGCTATTTTCCACGCTCAGTAACGTTCTGGTTAAAACCATCACTGCTACAAAGCAGATGAAAGGGATTCCCATCTTGTCAGCTCTAATGCCCAGCAGTATCTGTTGCCATAGAGATCTCGGAAATCCAGAGCAAGACCCAATATTTGAACCTTTCCAAGTCCTACCCTGTCCTTAGCACAATTAAAATACGGTAAAATATGTCAATGATCTTAGTGTAGCTGCATTACCTTACTAATGGCAACTATCTCCACCTCCTACCACACCAGGCTGGAATGGAAAACCTTCGTTACAACTACCCTGCATGAAAGAGAATTTGAATGTTCAGTAATAAAAGTAAATAATTATGTTCCTTAATCACACTTTGATGTTTTCTGTAAGTTATAAAGCATGAGTGCTACACATCATCTAATTTTTAAGTAATGCTTTTCATATACATATAAAGTTACTTTAGAGATACAGGCAAACTGTGACAGTTTTTCAGCATAGCTGAAAGATTTACTCAAAATTACACCAGTCACCAGCAATGCTGAAAATACCACCTTGTCCTTTGTCACTATCTAATTATCTCAGCGTTTCAATTACCACTTGTGTAAGGCTGCAGCCTGATCACCATGGGAAGCTGGGTACAAGGTCAGGAGCCTGCACAAGGCACTTGGGGACACCAGTGACAAAGCTGGCAGTAATGAGTTAGAGGTTGGACTTGGGAATTTAAATGTCTTTTCCAAGCTAAACCATTCTGTGATTTCTTCTCCTGCACTCCAGTACCAACCACAAGCTGTGCTCAGGGGTGTTCACCAGTGAGATGTTTGGAGAAGGGAGAGCTGGGCAGGGAGGTTGGTTAATTTGCCTTTTAGAACTGAGGAAGACAGACCCTATCTCACCTAATCTAATCACAAATCAAATTGCAATTTGGTTTCAAACATTAAAACAAGGCTCTGATACAACTGTGTATCTGTGCGCTGCTGTGCTTTAAAGGTTTCCCTCATTTTTGCTGTTATCATACCAGGTACTCATTTAAGCCAAGAAGAATTGCTTCCTATGAAAAATGATCCTGAAACTCCCATTTATGACCAAGTATCTGGGTAAAAATTGCAAGTAACTACAAAGATGGGAATGGAAAAGGGATGTCTGTAGTTGCTATTTCTATTAAAAAAATAAAAAGGGCAAAGGTTTTTTTTTTTCTTTTTTTTTTTTCCAAACCCTCAGGCATCAGACCACACAAAGACATTTTAACTGGTCAAAGCTCAGAAATTTAAAGAGGAAGTCCTCTGGACCAAAGAAAACAGCATTCCTTCCAGAAGAAACGATGGTGGGTCTAACTGAGGTCCTTAAAGCTGCGACCCTTTCTAAGATGCAAGATTAAAATGATTCTTAAATACCTTTCAGAATTTAGAGAAAAGTTTATTGACTGCATAGAATGCTTTGTATTTAATGAGTAGGGACCAACACAGGGCCCTTAAAAAACCCTAAAGAACTGTGGTTAACTCCCCTACAGATTAGCATTCATCAGATTTTGCCAAGAATAAACACATTTCTGAATCTATCCATTTGAATAGGACAGAAGTCATACTACAGATCAAAGAACATATGCACAAATAAGGTCCACTTTGAGATCACCATGATTTGCTCGATCCAGACTTAAGATTCCCTAAAAATCTTAGCAATTACGATTTTTACAATTGCATTCTCTAAAAAGAAGCAATTTCTGTCTTAGGACAGAAACCAGGATGTGAGATAAGGTTTGCTTCAATACTGAAAACCACGTGAATATAACATAATATGGGATAATCAATTTTCAGTCACTGAAACAATTCTTATCTTCACAAAGAGAGAAGCAGGGGTCAGCTTTGTGCCTGAACTGAAGACAGACCCAGACCAAATCAGATGAGGAGAGTTACAGGATCAGAACACCTCATTGGCAAACACATGGAATCAAATTTTAACACCTAATCCAAGTAAAGGGTCACTGTCAGGATCACACATCTGGCAAACTGCTGCAGTTCTGCCTTATCTGTAATTATGGGATAAAATCCATTTGTCATAAGCATTACCTTGAATAATAACTGATATTCACGCATTAATCTAAAATATACACATCCTATTAAGATACCAATTTTCTCTGTCAGAAATCTAAATACGAGCTATGCAACTAATTGGCAATTAAAATTGGGAGTAGAGAATACATTATGTAAACAGTACTAGAGTTTCTGCTGAGTTTGTGTAAATCTTTCTTTTGAACAGTGACATGATAAAACAATCAGATTTTCACAGAGTATAAGATGACTTAAACCTTGTCAAATAGAACGTAACACAACAGGAATGCCATATCAACAGAAGTTTGTTTTGTTATGTTTAAGTATATTTAATTTTTAATTTTTCTTCTAAACTAGGGCATATACCAGTTTACTGAAAAATACACTTCAAGTTATTTTTTTAAAGTATCAATTAACAGCTATTTCTTTCACACAGGAGGAGCACTGCCATTTTTAAAAGATGTTTCTAACTCGAGGTCCAACCTGAGCTGTCGGTCCACAGAATTCAAGAATGTCTGGATTTTGGCATTCAAGTCTGAGTACAAATTAGCATAATTCAAAGAGCAGCCAAAACACAGCTGTTCTGAAATTAATCTCCCCAAAATCTGTATTTTTATATTTGACCATCTGAAAGGTCATGAAAATTGCATTAACACAACTTCCTGAAAAGGCAGCAAAAACATTTTGTCAAAACCAGCTCTAAGGTTGGTACACCAAATACCTACTTGATACTAAACATGGTTTTCACTTTTATGGAAAACCATTATTGACATTAACTACTATCAAGAAGGTTTTATGGAGCGTTTTCACTATTTAATTTCTGTTTGTGAATAATTTATATTCTCTATTAAAGCATTCTTTATGTTTTATTTCTAATGTACTGTTATAACACCTCACATTTAAAATTATTTTCATCTCAGAAGCATGTACATATGTATTTGCATAGATATACATACATAGATTATCTTGTGATAGATAAGATATACTTTTAAAAAATGAGAGCTTTCTTAATTTTAATAATTTTGGGACAACAATAAGGATTTAATGCACTTCAATCAGAAGGTCTGTTGAAAAAGCAAATTCAACACAGAACTGTCAAGTTTATGTCTAAAATATTATTTTTGGCAGCAGAGTTCTTCGATAGGCAGAAGATGCAAAGAATATATGCACTGCCTGTAGGTCATGTAGAAAGGAACACTATTTTATCAGTGTTTAGTGGTGATGTGGATAATAAAACTATAATGGAAATTAGACACTACCTAATCCTACACATAATTTATCCCTTTCTAGTTAAAACACTTTTGAACATAGAATTGTTTCCTCCAAGAAAGTAATCACGGAAACTTTACAGAAAAGTAACTTCATCAAAGTTCTATAACTCAGATGAGGGAGTACTGTATCTTCCTCTAGTTCTTAAAGAGAAAAAGTAAAAAAATAACTGCTAATTTCATCCTGCATGGACAGTAAATATTCATTGAACACAGAGTGTATTTCCTGGACCTGAGACGAAATTACATTCATAGTCTGAATACGAAACTAATATTAAATTGACCTGCACATTTTTAAAAAAAGGGCATATAATTTTTTTTTAATTACAGTATTTTGTATTTTATTACATTAAGGTAATTCACAACCTGAGAGAGTAACTGTCATATGCTTTATTTTTACTCTTGGCTGAATGTAATCATGCACATGACCATTTCAACACAATCACTACTTGCTATTTGTATATTTAAGTATAATTATGCTATAAAAACGACTACATTTACTGGTGGGCCCCAAAATACAATGAATAGATCATATGTTCAGATAAATTATTTAAGTAGAACTTGCACTGAAATGCAAATATCCCATCCCTGGGAGTGTTCAAGGCCAGGCTGGACGGGCCTTGGAGCAACTTGGTCCAGTGGAAGATGTCCCTGCCCAAGGCAGAGGATTGGACAAAATTATCTCTAAGGCCCCTTTCAACCCAAACCGTCCTATAATGTTCACCTGAAATCAAAGCAGGAAGGCTGAATCCAAAAGCCAACAACTTCACACAACTCAGGACTACAAACAAAAAAGTAAAGAACCCCCGAGGCTGCAAGAGGAGGGCAAAAAGTGCTCCCAGCAGCCAGCACAGCACAATGGCAGGAACAGAACTCAAAGTCATCGCTGAGACTGGAAGTGTAACTGTATTTCTTCTGTTCATTAGAAAATGATATTGCAACATTTGAAATGGTTATATAGTCATAATTTGAGTTCTAGGAAGAACTGAACTTAAAAAACCTGTTGTAAGTCAGAATTACTTTGATTTTAAATTTATATTAATTACACTTAACATCAATGAAAGGCAAGATCAAAAGCTCTAGGATCAACAACTGGCTGCAGCTAAAATCAAAAGTAGCAATTAATTAAATTAGCAAACCATGGTACACATTATGATTTAAGTTACCAAATTCATCAGCCTCCACACAAAGGAGCTGCCACATTACAAGGACACACTTATACAGAGGGTTAAACCATGTGATCATTTTGGATACTTTCCAGGTTTATAATCTAAACTAATTATGTAATTTAATTAATTACTTGGGTTGAGTAAAAGCAAAACTTCTGCTATTTCTGAAATGTTGCAATACAAAAATATTAAAAGGTGGGGGTTTTTTTGTAAACTAAGAAAAACAGGAATGACTGGTTGTTTTCAGAGCACTGCATCCAAAGAGGAGTACAGTACTATCTGTGGCACGACCACATTCACCATTCAAGTGGAAAAGACATTACACTTACCTATTTTAATCAAATTACTGAAGGATTAAACATTGCTATAGCTGGATAAATAATTCACTATACAGGATACATTTAGGGAACAAATAGAACTGGCATGCCAATATTAACAAGAATTATAACAATGATTTTCTGTCTTCTACAACCTTTTATTACCTCTACAGATAGATCATTAACTACAATCCTATCTTCTGTAACATTTATAAGGAATAGTTAACTGGATATACCCAGTATGATACAAGAACTGTTTAAAATCACTCATAGGGGTAGCATGGAAACAAAATGATGAGGTTATCCCTGCAAGTAACTCTATTTTTCCCAGTTTGATTATCCCAGACAATGCAGCCAAAGGTGTGAAGTCAACACAATTTGGATTTTGCCACCCCCTCTGCAGCTTTCCTGTGTGCAGACACAGTTACCAGTCTGTCTTCAGAAGGACTCCTACTATTCTAAAAATACTGTCCCACAGCTGTTTAAAATTTATTTTTTTAGACCATAGCACCACTGTTTGGTTGTTTCCAATTTCTGAAACCACAAATAGTAAAAGTGTACTCAGTCTACTGCAAACATAAATAGCAAATGCACGCTTCAGCACTTTTAAAAGGATATGGAAATTGGCAACAAAAATGCAGTTCATGTTGAAAATTTACGAGGGCCCTGCCATATTTCTTCAGAAATACAATCAGGTAAAAATTAGGAAGATCTCTACCAGCTGGGTGGCATTTTTGTGTTTTCTTTACTTATATTTTTTTTTAACTGAAAGACTTTCATTATGCAACTTCTGGCACTTGATAAAATACAGCATGGTACCTTTGCTCAAACCACAGCTTCTTTGGTTATGTTTAGCATTACACAAACATCTTTCACCTTAGATATCCTCTTGCATTAGTGTGTTTCATTTCAAATATTCTAAGGCACATTACCTTTGCACAAAATTATTTTAATGGCGATCAGCAAATGAGATGTACAAATTGTTCTTTCCCTCCCCCTATTTTCACAGGTAATTTAAAAATATTCCAACCCTTCACAATTCTACTTTTGCATATTTGAAGCTTTATGCACATATTTCTATTAAAAGCTAAAGTAGTCCAATAATATCATATTTTTACATGGATTTCTTTCAAGAAACACAGCACATAATGACAAAGTATCATCTGGTTTAAGGTAACAGTAGGCACGTTAGCAAATGTGATTACACTTTTTTTTCAATGAACATCAAAAGTCTGGAAACCTGAAGGAAATGTCAATATTTTTTTGCCTGAAGTACACTTTTTGAAAGAATTCTGGATCCCAAGGAATTTGATGGGAGTTTTAAGTCACTGGAGCTGAGATTTCAGCCCTGGCCTATGTAAATTCAAGTGAGCTCACTAAGAAAAATATCTATTTCAAGTGGTATTTGTGAACTATTTTAGCCTGACATAAATGCAACTAAAAGTAGAAACAGGCAATAATTCCTTTTGATCAAATACAGTCCACAGCAATAGATTGTTTCTATCAGTGGCTTAACACTAGAAACCTGAACTTTTCCGATGCAAAAGGCTTAAAAAAATTAGTAATAATAATAGTAAATCAGGAATTCATGAGTTCACATCAAATATTTTTAAGTCTATCTGTTTTATAAAGGATGGAGAGAAAAAACATGTTATCTTTTCTTTCCCTTGCAGCTAAAAACAAGATACAACTATATACAACTTTTTTGGGTATATATACAGCTGAGTTTAAAATTAATTTCTTTTGGTACAAAGATAACTTCCTACAAGCTTTATTAATCACACAGTTTGGAGGCAGCATGGGCATATATTTACATTTATATATTTATACGTAAAACTTCTACCTATTTATATTTACTTATTACATATTTGTTTTTAAAAGAGTTCCATATAGTTCTGTAGTTTTGCCTGCCTTGACATTTTGTGTATTTCCTGATAACCCTGAGTGAATTACTTATATGCATATACATGCATGATTTTGTCATGTACATTATAAAAAAACAAGCTGGAGATAAGACAAACCCAGCCAGTCTATGCAATAAAAATTTGTCCAACAGGCCATGACACAGTGGATGAAAACTACGTATTAAAAACTCTCTTAGATACATTTTTGCTGTTGACTTGGCAATATTTTTCTTTCCAATTTACTAGATCTGAAATACTGCATGTTTCTGACAGTGGGATACTGTGATTAAAGCAGACCCAGGATAATTTTTTTTCAGCTCCAAAAAAACCTAGAAATGGGTAAAAATGCTCTTGTACTGAATTCCTCACTGCTGTGTGACACATGTAAGAATTCCCAGGCTTGGAGCTGAAGGCTCAGGAGGAAACAGCAGCAAAATCGGGATCATGAGCCTGTGAAGGCTCCTGGCTACAGCCACGGGGACAGGTCACAACCCTTACTTTGAGAAGGCACCCACAGCAATTTTGTACTCTTGGTTTAATTTAATTTAAAATGAAATAACCAATTGGCACTTCTCCCTGTTATTTAGCCTGACTTGAAGATCTTTTATATCAAGAGGGCATTACACAGTTTATTTTATTTTTTAGTGTTGATTTATGGAGGCTTGTTTGGATCTTTTTTTAAACTATCTAATATTTTCAACCAAAAATTATTTTTTGCATAAATTAAAATAAATTACAGAACCTTTTCTTAATAATTAAGAATAAGCTGTTGTACACATCACAATGTGTTTCTATAGAACTAACTGTAGTATTAGCAATTTCTTTGCTTGGGGGAAGCAGCAGGGACACTTGGCAATTGCTTTGCTTCAGAAACATTGTGTTACACAGGTATTTTTCATTGGATGTTATGCTTTGTGATGGAAAAGTTTCCCAACTGCTCATTAGAAGAAAAATATTAGTTTAAAATTTAAACTGTTTGCAAAGTATAATTTTAACTAGGAAAACTCATGCTGTAAATATAGAACTGGAATACTGTGATGTGGTTAACTGCACCTGCCACCCAAAAGCATTTTGCAATATTATGCACAGACTTTAAAGGAAAAAAAAAATTATTTCAGAGATGCAAATAATGGCAAGAGTACTAATAAATGTTTGATTGCATTTATTTAAAGCAATATTTTCATTTTCTTTTTAAAGGAGTCCTCCATCCAGCTTACAAATACCTGTTCTGAATTTAAGTGCTTTTTGCACTTACATCAAGAATAATATTTAAATACATGGTTTTCTTGAAGGTCATCTTTGGGGCTAAGGCACACAAAAAAAAGTTGAACACAGAATCAATGGTTTGCTCATCCATTAATATGAGTTTAAAGGATAAACTGCATTTGTAAACCACAGCCTTGTATGCTATTAAAAAAAAAATAGATAGTAAAAGATACAGCCTAAGTCCACTGAACCCAGAGAGAGAAATGTTTGATCCTTCCAACTATAATGTACTGAACAAGAAAATGTTCTCATCTACAATCTGTATTTAAATAAATTATACACTCAATCTGCACAGTGCAAAATTTTGTACAACTCACACAAAACATTATGAAGATGTACATAGGAAGCATCAAATCTTTATCTTAACTAAAAAAATATTATTTAGAAGAAATAACATAGCAGAAGGGTAAAGAAGTGAGATGCCAGTGGAAATATCACAAAGGAAAATGTTCCAAGTCTGCCTTATTTCTTAGTGGGAAGCTGGGGAGAAAATACAGTGTAGAACCAGGGCAGCCATTGGCTTTCCCAGTCCATTTTTCTAGAGGGGTTTCCTAATGAAAAACTTAATATATTTTTTTAAACTTCAGTCCTGTTTGATTTTTTTCTTGGTTTTTTTTTTTTTTTTGTTTATTTTTAAGAAGGAAAATATTTAATTCAATTACTTCCTTCAAATCACTCTAGACAATTAAAAGATAAAGTCAAGAGAAATCTTAATTTGTATAGGAACAGTCAGACATTTTGCTTCTAGAAATATGCCTGCTTAAAACCAGGAATTGGTCCTTTCTCCGGATGCAATATCTGTCAGTAATATTTACAGTTTAGGAAAGTAAGCTGTATAGTTTTCCTTGAACACTTTTCAAAATTTCCTGAGCAGATTCCTGAGATGGAACAGGACAGTTCTGCAGCTAAATCTAAAAAAACTGAATAAATGAAATTCATACATTGCACTGAAGAGCTCTTTGGTGCTGAACATCGCCGTAACTTCTATATAATAAATTATTTCCTTAATTTGATGCACTTGAACATGCATTCCCAGTATTCGTGATGTATGACAGGAAACAGCACTGCCACTAACAACAGGCAGCAGGCATGGAGTGCCTAATTTTAACAAGATGCTATCCTAAAAATGAAAAAGCTCTTCTTCGCTAGCAAACTTGGATGCAGAACAATTTGGGCTCCGGTCCTTCAAAGCCACCACAGGTCTGTAACAGCAAATTAGGAAAAGCCCGTTAGGATTTACTGAGACAGCTCCAAGGGCTGAAGCTCAGCTTGTTCTTAGGGACAAACCCCTGCTAACTCATCAGATTTTTCTCAATTTGAGCCATGTGAGCTCACCCACCCTCTCAAAAAGGAAGTACCTTTGCATGTAACATTTGGTCCATGCCAGGGCTCAGGGTACAAACCTTGTGGAACAGGATCTGTCTTCTCATCTGCATAAAGCCACCATGTCCCTGACTGGGCTCTTTGAGTGCTGCCACAACACAAATAAAACTACACACGAAAACTGCATTAAACAACATTTAGCATCACAAAAGCCTGCATTCATAACTTTGGAAATGTCAGTCTCAGGATGAGCTCCTTGCCTTAAGATGGCACGTATTTTTTTTCCTCTTTCAATGTTCTCTGTTAACCAGCTGGTCTACAAGGCCCTGATGCCATGCCATTGTCTTCCCATCTCGGTTTCACACCCCTCATCCAGCAAAGTGTGGTCCTTGCCCCAACCAATCCACGCCTCATCCTTTCCAGGCACTCTCCAGCTTTCACAAAGAATCACTTACAGCAAAAAAAAATTGTAAGAATCCAAGGTTAAGCCAAAATCCTGGGTTATTCCTTCATGTCATGGAGGGAAATAATTTCCCTGCAAACAATTTATTTTGGTCTAGCAACTTCATATATTGTCTTTGCTTTAGCACAGTCCCATCCCTCACACAGCAGATGCTTTCCCTCACTTTCTTTTAATATTGTCTCTGTTTTAATCATTTTAACTTCCCTCCGTGGTCCTGGAGCACCAAGAGGTGTCACAGATTCTCTGAGCTGCCAGAAAATGCCCCTGAAACACCCTAAGAGCCTTAAGCTCAAGAATCTCCACAGGGATCAAACACTGAGCATTCCACTGCCCAGCTGAAACCCTTCCACTGGGTGGGTGCAATCAGCTGCTATTCAGGACATCTCTTCATATGGGAAAAATCAACTCAAATGGTTGCAGAGTGGCAGAGCCACTGAACCAGAGGAACCACAGCAGGTTAAGGGATCTTAATTTAGGCAACAGCGCTGATCCGAGTCTTCCTGACACCATGGCCGGGTTATTTAGATTAACACATGGATGTGATCCTGCTGTTTCAGATCATTTAAGAAACACAAAACATTTCCTAAGTGAGGTTGAATCACGTATTTTTTAAGTCAGTAAGAACATGCTAGAATATCCAGTATGAATGACGAGAAATATTTCACAGGATGAAGCAAAATTAATGTTTGGCCGATTTTCTTGGTTTTTTTTAATCATAGGCATCTTTCTGCCACACAGGAAGGAGTGCCATGGAGACATGGAATAAATGCAACAGCAGAAACACTCTGAAATAAGTATTTTGTTAAAATGTTGGTACAGTCAGTGAACTGGTGGGTTTGTTGCTTCCTTGAGGGTGGTAGAAATTGCAGAGCATATTTAATGCCTAATGCAGTGTGAAAGCATGAATCAGCTCTAATCAAGGAGAAGTTAGTATTTAAAACTAAAAAGAAAGGAGTGAAAGACATGCAATCATTTAACTATACTATTTCTGTTTGGTTTTATAAAACACTTAGAGAAATGCCTAGATAAGGTATGACAATATTTTATATTATTTAAAAGTCATAGCTTTAATGTAGTGCATGTTAAGTAAACTCTACTTTGACTAAATATTAGGAACGATGTAGTCTATATTAAAATCTGTACTCAACTAATTCCTCATGCATTTACTCATTTCTTATTTCTTCTCACTTGTGCTACTTCATTACTGAAAGAACAACTCTAGCATATGTCCCATTTCCATTTTCCTATTTGTCTTTACAAATGCCACTAAAAATACTTACTCCTATTCAGCATATAAAGCTTATTTAAGTCAGAACTTCTGCAAAACTGAGCTTTTGAACTTATACTTTCAAAGATCTGTTAAAAAATATGTTGCTCTAAGACCAAAGTCTTATTTATAAGAGTTTGTGGCTTAACTGACAAGTATTTTTCTGTGACAAGTAAGGGCAGACAGTTTGTATCTTAAACACCATAATCCAGTTTTCAAACCATGTAGACGTCTGGAAGGGAATCAGTCAAAGTAAATTATATTATATCCCACTGACAGTCCAGATATATGAGATTCATTACTTCTACCCAAGACAAAAGAAAGAAAACTATGGGAGAGGTGTGGGAGGGTCAAAAATATTTGCAGCTCACAAGATTGCTTAATGAAAGTAAACAGACTTCTATTTTTAAAAATATAAACAGCAGTTCTTGGTTTAAATGCAAAGGTGGGATATAAGCAATAACTTGCTGCATTTTTATGTGAGGCCATGGGCTAACTGTTTCTGTTTTACAAGCTGCCAGCAGTTTGACCTCTCTAATTTGCTGGGAGACAGGGAAACAGCACCTCGAAAATTATATTTTTTCACTAGGATGAATATTTTCTCTCTGCATTTCTTTTACATGAATTTGCGTAGGATTTATTCACAACAGATTTTCCAATTCTTAGATAGTGGTCTCTCACCCATGACAGCCTTCATTGATGTAGTAGCCAAGATGTACTGATAATTACAGTCAAAGCTACAATTTAGCCTTTTAATTCAAAAGGAACATCTGAGAAGCTACATTTCTGCATGAATTAGAATCTGAAGCTAAATAGTACTTTCTTTTCCTTCAGGATTCTCTTCAGCTAACAACCCAAACTGGACACAAACTGGATTTCACCTTTTCCTTAAGTGGTTTCATATGAGTAAAGATAAATTCACTTCTTTTATTTTTTTTTAATATGAAATTAATATGGAATTATGAACATAGTATAAATCCACTAGTTTATTCAGAATGTTAATTTTAAAAATAAAACTAAGCTAAACTTTGTGCATACAGAATATTATTTATCTTCTATAAGATGCAGTCAGTCCCTTCTCTCAGTGCCAAATGAGAAATCAAGAAAATGCCATTTTTAATTATAATAGTTGACTGAATTTCCAAGTTAAGGTCAAACGAGAAACTGGAAATGAGGCACTAAATATGTAGCATTAATTTTGTATCTTAACTAGACTCTGACTCCAGTCTAGCAATAACATATTGGAAGTTACTAATGTTGTTGCATTTTACAAAACTACTCATAGTTCAGAGGCATAACAAATAGATAATTTTCCACTGAGCTCTACCTTTTCCCCTGAAAAAGCTCCCACAGCAATCACTTCAGTTTGGTAATTTTCATATGTGTGCAGCAATGGGAAAAAGTTTCTTTGTTTTGACTGAAACTTGGAAGAGAGGACCTGGGTATGTCTTTGGAGCTTGTAAGTCTTTCAAAAACACTGTGAGCATCGCAGAATTTTTCAGCAGTTAAACTGAAATTTATTTCCATAACACACAAAAATGTTCCCTTTTTGTGAAAGCGGGAGAAACCTCTTTATAAACCTGGTAGCTACAACTGTAAAAATATTTTAAGTTGATGCAGAAGAGAACATGTTTTTATTCCGTAGGCTTGTATTATGGAAAGCTTAAATACAGATTATCTCATTCAGTAACTCCCCACTTTACAGTAGTAGCAATTCATTCTAATTGCTTGGGTAGCACACTCAGGAAAAAGAGTATTTTTCCTTTTCACTGAATAATGTTTCATGTTCGGTTAAATGCAGGAAGTTACACCAGCGTTGGAATGTGATTGTCTGCAACGGCAGAGTTACTTCGTATTCATAGGTTTGTGTTTAGCTAAACATTAAAATGCTGGCCACTCGGCAGTACTTCTCAAAATATCTCCGACTCCTAACTAGCTAACTGAAAACGCATCTATCCACCTCAATCGGAATTGTTTTCATCCGTGCATAATCATTTTTCACAGAAATTTTTAGCCTCCTGTATGGAGCAGATTATAGCAAATGTAATTCACACATGCTATTTCTTATTCAGAGGAAAACACAGACTAAGGATGTGGAGAATTTCTAGCCAAATCTTCATTCAGATCCAAGATCCACGGACGCCACTGTAATTGAGAGACATTCACAACCAGATAGCTGCAGACTTCATTTTTGTTTAAAATAATACCTCTTCTACACAAGCTCCAACTAAAACATTAATGTTATTTAACTTTTAGCAAGCTGCCTTGAGCTGAACTTACAACAGATTACACGTTCCTGCCTTAATTCTGTTCAGAAAAGGACACTGCTTAAAACCATATACTTATATTCACATCTAGATCATGTACATGTGCTGCTGCTTTTCCGACTACTTTAAAATTACGTGTAGCTAGTAACACTCTTCTTTCGGAATTTGACTTGCCTGGCAGTTCACAATGGAAAATGAACTATTCCTCCCATACCTCAAAGTGCACACTTTACTCTGAAAGTTGTTTGAGCTCACCATGCCCAGACTAAAAATGCCTACTTATAGCACCCAGCCTCTCAGAAACCCCAGAGGAGGAATCAACTGCCCAAAAAGCAGCTTTATTGCCTTCAGATTTCAAAGAAGTCCTGATTTAGTTCCGCTGTTCTGACATTCTGCTTTGTATCAAAAATTATTATTTCAAAAGCTGTGTTTAAAATTTTATAATGACAAGGAAAACAGTGTTTTAATTATATCACATTAAAACAGAAGTATAATGAACAGCCCCAGGAAATATTAAAACATGCAGACCTGCACACTGATTTTTACTGGGGCTCCTCATCTATATTAGACGCTTATTTCACTTTTTTAAAATATTATCATTTTCTTCTTATACCTCTAGCCTACCAAAAAAAAAAAAAAAAAGAAAAAAACCAAACCAAACAAACAAAAAAAACCCCACAAAACAACCCAAAAACTGTTTAAAGGAAAAGAATAAAATTATTTCAAAGGTGATTTTATTTTAAGATTAACTCTAAAATAACAGAGCTGCTTCCTCAGCTATTCCATACACACTCCTGTGCTGCTTTTCAGCTGCACCAAAGGACACTCCCCCAAACAGCTGCAGCTGCCTGAAGTCACTTCAGTCCTTTGATTTCTGATTTGAAAAATTTACATTATTTACTAAGTTCAATAATATTACAACTTTAACAAGCTTTTGTTACTGTGTTGTGATTAGAAAATTTCCCTAAAGAGAATCACATTTTAAAATTATTTTATCCATTCATCCTGTTTCTGATATTGCACTCATAGGATCTCTATAAAATTTTATTTGCTAAATTCGCTTCTAATTTCAATTAGTCATGCCACTTTCTGTATCACTTTTAAGCAACAGAACACACATTAAGCTGCTGTTTAGATGCCAGAACAAGGGAGTATGTACTAGGCAGTGACTTCTGTCCAATTACATTCGGAATTACAGAAGGATCCTGCCCCTCAGAATCCACAACAAAACCAGCCCAACACCCAAGCAGTGCTTTCAGATATTCAGCTTCATGTATTTCCAATAAAATAGTATTTGGACTAACTATACTCCTTTCAGAAACAGAATCAACAGCTTTTGATACACAGCATCAAACAGTATCAACAGTATTTAATAATTGGAATTCTGTAAAAATAACCTAAGGTAGCATCACGTTCTGTGGGCAGAAAGGGTGAGAAGGGGTCAATGATGGAAAGATCAGTGAGTCCACATCTCTTCCTCATGACAACATTTATAGAAAATGAAAAATAGGCTGCTTAAGTAGTAATTTTCCGCAAAAATATTTTCCTGCTGTAATAAAAATAATATAAAATTTCTTTTCTGAATTTTAGCATTATGTCTAAGGTAGCAGTAGTTCATACTACCCTATAATCTTGGCAAATGTTCCAGCACATGTTTGAATTTGATTTATTAAAAATTATTTCATGGGTACTTTGCTGAGATAAATTAAATGAAGTCAAATCACTGAAAATTCCACATTGCTTAAGCACTGAAATTCCAAGGAGATACTGCAAGAAGGAGCCTTTTTTTCCCCAATAATATTAAGCTTTCAATAATTCCCCACAATTTACTAAATTATGACACTAATTAATATATAAATTCACAGTTAAGTAACAGAAAAAAAAAAGCTACATCTTAATGCTGATTGACTATCTTGTAATAGTCACTAAACATTTTTCTCCTCCATGAGCTACAAAAATAAAGTTGTAACTATTGGATTTTTTAATTTAGATATATATGGACTCTTATTCATAATCCATCTCTAAACTACGTTTTTATCATGAAACAAAACACTTTGGTTTTGTTATGTAGCCTCTTTTAAATGCTTTTTATCTACAAATACACAAAACCCAGAAGTAGCATTTCTGAATATTATTATTTAAATAAATAGCAAAGGAAAAAATAGTACTTGAAAGCAAATAATAAAACAGTACTTGAAAAACCAGTTTCTTCTTTTGCACCTCTTAAGAGAGTTAAGCTGTAAAAATACCTACAGATATAATAAAATAGCTAAAAATGTATTTAAAGTTATTTTCCACTGCGATCAGCAACTTTAAAAGTGAAAATAAATGACATTACCACGTGACAGGCCAGCACGAGACATGTAGCTTTATTATTGATTTGAAATGGCCATTTTCAAGGAACAGTTGAAATAACAGGGGCGAAACGTTCAATGTTTAAAGTAAGTACTGCTAGAAATGGCAAAAAAAGTGTCAATGGAAATTCAGCCACCACACAGTCTCTTCATTTTCCAACATCAATATACTGAAGAGAAGGTCTCAACTTCAATACTCACATTCAAAAATTATGTTAACAGCCCAGAAACCTATGCATTTTAAATTTCTGTATTTGTTAAATTTGTTTTACTTTCTCGGCAGTACATTGCCCAGGCAGGAAAATAGAATTGGTAACCTCTCAGTACTTTAATTTATGATGCCACAATTCAAATCACAGCAAGTAAGATTTCACATAGTCAGCACTGAAGTAAGATCTGCAGACACTAAATGAAACATGCATTTAAAGAGAAAAGGAAAAAAGAGATATGATGCACAAGGTAAACTTTTAAAATTAAATGAAAAATACATGCTGTTATAAATCAGACCAAAAGCATTAATTACACTATGTTTGACTATGAAACACACTACCCAATGATTTTTAAATTGTAGCATCTCAAAAGAAATTTGAGTTAACAACAACAGAGCAGCTTTTAGTAGGAGCCAATACTCTACAGAGAATTAAACCACAAAAAAAAAAAAAAAAATCTTTATTTTTCACAGTGGTCTCTTGTCTTCCAGTGTCACACTGGCTCATTAAATTTATTCTATCTTTGCCTCTAATAATTTTCTTTCCTCTGATGATTCCACGCTAGTAAGATAATACTATTCCCAACCCATGCCACCATAGATGTGGGGGACATTCTGGCAGGGGGGTACAAACTGGTTCCAAACCACCTCCTACCAAATCTAAGAATATTCACTTCCAAACCACAGCTGGATGAAAAAGAGCTCTATGAATAGGTACCACAACTCCAGAATTCCATAATTTCTCCACAAACACACATGCCATGCAGGGTCAGGTTCTCAGTTTGGTACTGAGGACTTCTGTCCCTGGTGGCACCTTGGTCCAGCTCAGCAGGATCAAGGAAGAGAGCAATTCTCAACAGCCTCTGGAGCCTGATCCCTATTCTGGGGATGCATGGCAAATCCCCGGGATACAAGATTCATCCAGGTGACTGCAGCCCAGGCTGCATCTCCTCCCAGAACTCCATGAGGGCACTCTTGAAACAAATGGGCATTATTAACAAAATTGTCCATTCTACATCGAATTTTTATCTGAAATAGTGGCCAGAATTCAAGTGTCTCTTCCTAAATCTGTTTTTATAGGTAGGAGACAGATGGGAGACAGATGCCCACTTCCCAGAATAGGCGTTTTTGAGCGCATGTTAAGGCAGTGAAGCTAAGTATGTTATAAACCATCAATCTCAATACAACTATAGCACAGTTTGAGTTGGAAGGCACCTCTGATCATCATTCAGTGCAAATTCCCACTGGGGATGATAAAGTATGTAACTTATAAAAAAGACCAGGCAGTCTTCAAAAGTTTATAGGACTTTTTGCTGTCTGAGCCTTAGGTAGATTTCAGTGTCCAAATCTCAGTTCGGGATGATTAAATTCTGTCTAATACTGAGCTTAATTTTTCATTAATGAAATCCATAAATTCAGATACATTGACATTTCCCTTTTTCTGCCTTAAGCATTCTCTATGAAGGCCATTAGTGGAAACCTTACTTGCACACTCGAGTGTCTTGCCATTTTAAATAAATATCAACTATAAAGCCAGCTGCAATTTGAAATGCTCTGCCTTCATTTCTAATAGAGCATAGCAACAACTTGTATATTCCAAAATCCATCTGTCTTTATCCCTACTAGCAAACCATATGCAGTTCACTTTCCACCTAAACTCCTCATATTTTTCTGGCTGGTTCTCTTCATTCAAGTTTTACAAGTGCTGATGAAACCACTGTACACTTTTATCACTTCAAAGCATCACAGGTATTGCAATTTTTCAGCAAAAGATTTCCCAATGATTTACACTCACTTTCACATCCAAATTTTCTTTAATTGACTCTCACACTATAACTATGCTCCTGCAAAAATTTGCTGCTCATTTCCTCCTGCTCAACACCTTCCTTCTGTCCCATTCTTTCTCCAGTATTTCATTTTTTATCACTTCCTTCCCTAGTCCATTCTCACCTCACAATTTCCATGACAACTCCTATACAATACTCATAGGTTCAAACTGTCTGTTCATGAAAATAATTTTGAAATTTTATTTGGAAGGCCAAGCACAGATGATTCACCAAGACTGAGAAATTGCAATCTCCTACTCACAGATTGTTGTACTTCCCATGAATGGCAGACTTACTCCAATACTTCCTCTTTGCTTTTATCACTTGTTTTGGACAATTTTTACTAGTTAACTACTTAAAATTACTACGTGAGTAACAGTAATAAATAACCAAAACTGTAAGACACAATGCTCCACAAAAATCATGACAGTATCTAAGATATTTTATTTTGTTTTCTTTTAACTTTATTCTGGGGCTAAAAACTTACAGAAGAAGGTGATCCTCTCCTTACGAAATGGTTTATATACAAAAACATCCCAACATGTGCTAAACTGAAAGCCCTATATCATATACCACAAATAAGATCCTACCACAAATTTCAAAGTGTTTAGAAAAGCCAATGTATCTGTCCTCTAGGGAAAACTGGGTAACTCAAATACCAACCAAGGTGCCCCAGACCATCCACATCCATCCTAGCAGGGAACAGAGTATGCAAGCAAGCCCAGGTCTTTTCAGACTGGTTTTCAGACTACAGATCTACAAGCAGGAAAAAAAAATGTATTTCAAATAGCAATCCAATCTACTGATGTCCTAAAGAGCAGTACAATTTTTTTTCTGAACCCTGTTAATCACTTGAAAATGATGTTTGATAAAAAGATGGTACAGAAAGATGAATGGAAGCCATATTGCCAACCATACAACTTAACATCATTTCTCTGTACTTGAACATATTTAAGCATGAAAAGAACACACTGCAAGAAACTTTATAAACCTAAAAAACTAAACCTCT
Source organism: Sturnus vulgaris (assembly GCF_052056855.1). Taxonomy (NCBI): domain Eukaryota; kingdom Metazoa; phylum Chordata; class Aves; order Passeriformes; family Sturnidae; genus Sturnus; species Sturnus vulgaris. The sequence continues at coordinate 109,988,784 of NC_142245.1, read as the reverse complement.
GTAAACCAGAAAAAATGTCAATATAATGAGATCACTTAACGACAGGAAGAGATTTCAATCACTCGTGCTATGTATTACTGAGCAGCACGGCTCAGGGTGACAGTATCTGGCCACTCAACAATCACCCAAGTAGTTTAGAAGCATGTAAAGTATTTCCTACAACAACCTAAAAGCTTTCTGGCCACACACAGGCTGTGTGTGGCAAAAAATTAAAATATTAAGAAAAATAGTTCTAAAAATTTAAGTAAATGGAAGTTTCTAAATGTGTTTTATTCAAAAAATCCTAATTGATAACATCCAAGAGCCTGAAATATTAGTAGAAAAAGCCATCTAGGAAAGTGGCATTAACATGAGGTTGACATAAACCATTTCTCACTATTTATTGAAATCTTCACTGAAAGTACTGGAATGTTATAATGAAATTTAATTAGAAGTGAAATTAAAATGTGTAGTTATTATATGCATTCTAACTTCATGTCAGGCAGATCAAAGTACATTGAAATAATGCTACACAGGTAGAGGTACCATACATACACAAATATGTATGTACAAAGTTGAAAATCTATTACATGAGAGACCTAAAACTGCATTTCCAAGTATGAATTATTTTCTATTAGAGTAAGAACACAAGGACTTAAAGCAATCATAAAATCAGAATGGTTGGGGTTGGAAGGGAGCTTTTAGTCATGGAATTATAGAATGGTTTAGAATGGAAGGGATCTTAAAGGTCATCTCTTTGCAGTCCCACTGCCACAGGACACCTTTTACTAGAGCAGAGTGCTCCAAGCCGCACCTCTTCCAGGGATGGGGCATTCAGAAATTCTCTGAACAACTCGTGCCAGGGCCTACCACCCTCATCATACAGATCTTTCTTATATCCACTCTAAATCAACTCTTTTTCAGTTTAAAACCACTACCCCTCATGCTATCACAAGAGGCCCTACTAAGTCTGTTCTCACCTTCCTTATTAGCCCCCTTTAAAGATAAGGTTTGTCTGGAGCCTTCTCTTCTCCAGTTGAACACCCCCAACTCTCTCAGTCTGTCTCAAAGGAGAGGAGCTCCAGCCCTTGAGCATCTTGGTGGCCTCCTCTGGACTGGCTCCAACAGGTTAGTGTGTGTCTGTGCTGAGGAGCCCAGAGCTGGACACGCACCCCAGGTGCAGTGGAGAAGCAGAATCCCCTCCCTCACCCTCCTGCCCACACTGCTCTTGGAGCAGCCCAGGACACACTTGGACTTGTGGGCTGAGGGGCTACAGCAGCAAGTTCAAACAAGAACAAAGGCAAACAGAGGCTTAGGATAAATCATAACAGGAAACACCTATAAAAGATGACAGACTGGTAGATGAGAATAATTGTAAAATAAGATGATTTGTTAATGTCAAGAAGTGATCATATTTTGTTACCTGTCTAATTACTTTCAGCAATGGCCTATAGGCTTTACAGCTAGGACAATAAAAGAAATTTAAATTCCCTAAAAGCTATGCTTAGAAAGATACATGCTCCTCACCTTTTTTGCTGCTTTCCAGCACTTTAAAAGGCATCTTTTCTTTTGGGCTACACATCTTGGAACATTTCTCTGTTTCACAAGATACTTCTGTTCCTCTATCTACGTTTCTTTCATTATGTAGAAGTAATGTTCGTGAAAAACCACAATTTCATTGACTGTTGTGATCAAACTTTATCTTCCTTCATTTTCATAGGATGCCAAGCACTTAATGGCCAATACTGCATAGGAATCGTTATTTCTCCAATGTTAAAATCTATTTATTACATTAAATACAAACCTCTATGTGACAAGAGCAAACAAGTAAAATTGAAGGGTAGCATGAAGATACTAGAGATTAAATTATCTCATACATACGATGATTAAACAAAAAATCTTTCACAAGTTCTAATTCTAACACACAATATACATGCCTGCTAGAATATATTATTATATTCTTCAGTTATTTTTAATGTATAAATTAAGTACTCAAATTTTGTTATATTTTTACATAACACTATGAAACAAAATACATCCATATTATATATATTGGATACTATTTGTTTCCAAAACATGGTACTGTAAATGTACTACAAAATACACCAAAGTTGGAGTTTCCTAATACTTTAATTACAAATATGCAGACGACTTCTTTTTCTTTGTTGAGACTTGCAATTTGAAAGTTAGGACTATATTTATTTTCTTCTCCTTCCATATATATATATATATACCCTATAACAATATTACACTAATGTATGCAAACGGATAATTTTATTTATATTTTAAGCCCATAAAATATGTTTCTAGTTTAGAATTGGTTTTCTAATACACAGAAATGTCTTGTATTACCTGCAGTACACATTAAAATACACCAAAAATACACTTTTACTACTACAGCTCACATATGGTTTTCTGGATTGGCCAAGCCCCTCAGCAAGTGTGTCAAGATAGCCTGTTTTTGTCAGCATTGTCTCTATGCTTCTAAGTGTCAATAAAAATTAAACTAGAATGAAAAAATCTCTACCTTCATAGGACAATGCTCTCAATAAAACCACTAGAAGTACCAGAGTCACAAAAGATCTCCTCATTTAAAAAATACTACAAATATTTAGCTTTCACCCATGACAAGTGCATTAATGTATTGAAAATGGGGAGCATTTCCTATTAAATGTTTTACAGAAGTAAACTTGCCATAATTCATTTTTTACTTGTCATTTTCTCAAGTCTGCCAATGCTGATTCATTTAATTGGTTTAAAAAAAATTCAACACTGTTAAGTACTGATTTTCACTTCAAGCAGGTATTTATACACATCCTCACTTTGTGGTAAACTTGCTAAAAATAAAAACTATTATTTCAGATCACTTAAGTGTTTGCTTAATTAAATACTTAATCAAAACAATCTTCAGCCTTCCTAAACATTCCACAGAACTTCCAATTACTATACAATACTCTCTGTCAAGGAATACTATTTCTGTCACGGAGGAGGCTATTAAAAATCAAATATTACCACACAATTCATCAGCAAGACTCATTTCATATCTTAAGAAGGAAACCTCTTAGGAAAATCTCTTACTTTAGGATATTGTTTCTGTCTTAAAATTCACTGCACACACAATTTGATCAAAGAGGTTTTTCCCTCAGCTATTGACCAACACGTTCCTGTGCTCAGCATCTAAAGGGGAAAAACTAACAACCTGTGGTGTATTATCCACTTAAACTCCAGCCTAGAAACAGGCAGCACTACTATAAAAAAATTAAAGTAGCACTCTTGATTATCTCAGAATGAACAGAAGGCTTGAAAGTCCTTACAGGGTGGTTTCCAAATATCCTGATGGAGATTATTTACAGGTTAGTTAAGACTTTATTGAATGCCAAATTTTAAGGAATAGGAAAATGTAAACAACTGAAGTGTAGCAATGGTTTTCCAGATAATGATCCAAGAATGGAAATTCTGAATAAGCCTTTAAATACCAGCATGTTGATATGCACAAAATATATCGGTCTCTAACAGCCAGTACAAAAAGAATGGAAAAACGTAATCAAGCTATGCTAAATAAAGGCTCCAAAGTAAGGAAAACAAATTTTACACAGCCTTCAAAGGGAAGCATTGCAAGAAAGGATCCTTTATTCAGATTTTTTCAATAGAAAATTCAATCAAGTCTAAAGTTTTGTTGCAACTCCTGTACAGGACAACTACACAATATAAACATTTCTAGAGAGCGTGTGATAAGAACTGATGATCACAAACAGGAATTTTCATTCAAATACTGAGAATACTTACGACAAAAAAAAGAAATCTCTCCCCATATCATGTATGGAAGGACTGAAGGCCTCTAGTTTACATAAATATCCATTCTGCATCTTTATTTGTGGTTTTCACCTGATGCAATACAGCATTGTAATCAGTGATGTGGTAAAGATATAGCAGCCATTATTTCTTTTATGGTTTTCCCCATTAGAAAGAATCATGGTTATGGATTCCAGTTACCAGAGACAGGCTTTGCCAAACCAGTCTGCCTTTTCAATGTAAGAACTCTGCTGCTTTAGAAGAATTTGCTGTGGCCATGGATGGTGACTTCTTGTCAACAGATGCTGAGCAGAGAAAAACAACCAAGCACTGTCAAAACTGGAATAGGAACTTGGAAAACTACTACCACCATCACTGGGACTGAAAGAGTAAAATGGTCAGGGGCAGATCTATCTGCACAACTATTAAATGCAAGGTATTAAGTATTACCAGAATAAAAGGTAGTTTTCTGAAGTTGGAAAGTGGGAGAGATGACAAGTCAGATGCAAGAAGGGCAGCATTGTTTCTTAAAAAAAAAAAAATCCCATTCCCATAGTTATTCTTGGTAGCTGTTTCTGGCAAAAGTTCAGTCTGGAGAACTAGAATAAATCCTCACTGTTTGCATGCTATGAGATAATAACAAGTGCATTTCACAGTTTGGCACAGCACTTTAATTTAACGTGCCAGATTTGGCAGAACTACATGAAACATGATTCCAGTAACTGACTGCTTGAAGATAGTTCACAAAATCCTTTGAGAGAGGAAGCCACATATCGAGCTTATCAACAGTGTGACTGATCCCATAAATGGCCTTAGCAAAGGCCTGATGTCTGGGTCAGTCAGTCAATGAGATGGAATTATCAGTGCTAAGGAACTGCTCCAGCTTTCCAGGGCATCATCCCCACGAAATAGAAGCAGCAATTAGTGCCAGCTCATTCTTCACTGCACAAGGATATAAATCACAGAGATAACCTTTACTGCATGATTTCCTAATTTTTATGTTTCATTTTGCAAAACGGATGCTCTTTTAACATAGCATAAAAAAACCATACAGTATTTTTTTTTCCAAAAATAAAAACAATAAACACACATTAATCTCAAGGCAAAAAATTGCTGTGTGCTTAAATCATGAGCAATTTTGGAATCATTAGAACCAAGAAATTATCGCCTGTCAATGATTTAATGTAGCTGCATGTAAAAATGAAAGGTCATTTATTACCTCTGAAGTTTTTTTAATGGCTTTTTTAAGGATACTCTACAATTTAAAAGAAAGTAAAGAAGTATGAAGACTCAGAACTAATCTTACTTCCAAATGCCTTAATGGAGATGTCCCAGTAATCAATTTATTCCTTTCAGTTTTAATCACCATTTCTGCTGCCCAAGAATGAAGGGGAAATAAAGTTTATAAAGGTACCAGATTTAGAAACCCATTGCTCATAGCAGTCCAAAGGCCTGACCCTGACACTCACGTATTTGGCAGTTTGTTGCTCTTTCATTGTGCATTTTATGTAGCCATTCCTACTAAATGACAAAGAACTTCCACTTCTGTTTTCCTGTAGGTTTTTCTGGCCTCCACACTAAATACTCTGCTGAAAAAGAAAACTCCATCATTGCACTTAAAAGCAAGTATCATCCAATAGAGCAGGTGATAAATTAATTACATTACTTTCTTGAATTTTACAAATGAAAATTAAAGCTTACATAGAAACCCAGAATGGTTTGGTTGGAAGCAACCTTCCAGATCATCAAGTTCCAACTTCCTGCCAAGGGCAGGAACACCTCCTGCTAGACCAGGTGACTGAAGTCTGTAAGAGGCCCTATTTCATTACCTTCAAAATAAAAATTGGAAAGTTCTGCTGAAGAAAAAATCCAATTCCTATCCAGAAGTTTCTGCTCTTTGCATATACTAAACATTTAACCCAGTCAATTAAAAAATTCCTTCATTTCACTGTCTTTGAAGCTAAAGCAAATAGAATTTTGTGCCACACAAGTGATTAGCATTAACTTAACTTGATCAAAATTCAGCCAAATTCCATACAGCCAACCACTGATAACACAGCACCTTAAATTTCATTTGGGGAAGTAGATGGGCATTGAAAACTTTATAAGGCACTGGTAAAAGATTTTACTTTGTGCTTACAGTGGTACTTTGTTGTGTGCACATCGGGTTTAAGGAACAGGTTAAAAAGATATATTTTCTTATGCCAACTGCATTTTGAAAATAAAAAATGAGCTTTAGACCATTGCAGGTATTTTTAGAGAATTTATATAATAAGAAGGTAAGAAGAACATATCCTAAGTGTGAAGTATTAAGCTCTTTCTTGGCTTGCTGCCAGCTTCCTCCAATTTTTAAAAACATGACTCAAGTGCTGATGTGATTTGCATAATTTAAAATATCTATAAGGTGACCCACAGACCCACTGTGAGAGTCCTACTGTGGTTTCTTCACATGGCCCAAATACACTGAGTAGTTCTCAGATCACTTTCATCCACAGTTCTCAAAGTACACTCCTCTGGATTTAGCCTATTCAGCATGAGCTTGATGACCTTTTCATTGTTAAAAAAAAAAAAAAAAAAGAGAGAGAGAAATAGTCATATCTACGTTAACAAGAGTAGGAAGTTATGCACTTACTCTGTTCAAAGCAGGTGGGTACGAGTCAGGAGTCAGTCTTGGTTCAGAAAACACTCCCCAGCATTAACACACTAAGGGTCAGTACCAGGATATTACACTTATGAAAAAGTGACATAATTCTGACTGGGATTCTGCAACTCATCAGCCACTGATGCAGGACAAGGAAAATTTCTTTTTTTTTTTTTTCTAACTCAAGTTCTGGTTGCTTTATTTATCACACACCAAACAGAGCAACTACTGTTTCTAGACTGTCTTACAGAAATAACAGGTAAAAACCAATCACCTCTTCCAACCACTCCCCCTATCCAAAGATCATGAAATTTTTATAATCATTACAAGCCATGCTGTATAAGCAGGAAGAGAAGACCTACAGAATTAAAGGGCTTACTACAAGCTGCTCCTCAAATTTTAGATAGGTTCAAACAGCAGCTGGGTAAACTCACCAAAGAAACATTCACTGACAGCTACTAAAAACAAAGACAGCTCTAGCTCAGGAAGTCTGAACTATGCATAGTGAGAGGTTAGGAAAGCATCCTGTGGAAATATCCCTGTATTTTTCCCCTTTTCTTACTTTTCTTCCTTGAGTTCCACTGTTAGCCAGTATCAGAGATGGTAACAGTTTAAATGAAGCTTTGGTCTGATCCCAGTACAAAGTTTAACAGTCTTAGTGTAGAATTAATTCCAATGCCAGCAGCTCACAGTATTTACATTCCAGTTCTGGAAAAATAGTTTAAACTGGCTTCTTCATACTAAATACAAAATCCTACCATACATTAGAAGAACTGTTAATAAAGGATAGGTTAGCATTCCATTGTACCAATACAGGGTTTAAAAGTGAGAGAGTGAAAAATAAAGCCCGATTCACATTTAGTCTAGCCTAAATTATTTCTCCTTATTCTCCATACTTGTGGAGCAGGTTATGCCAACTACAGCAGGAGCATGTTGATGTGATTGACCTCATTTTGCCTCTCCCTTGTGCTCACATGAACCTGTAAAACAGCAGTCTCTGCTCTCACATGGCATCAACATGTCATGGAATCTTAAAATTGCTTTTAAAATATGAAAAAAAAATTGAGCCCTGAGAAAGTGGCTGTTATTTCTGAGAGAACTGTTCTCTCCCAAAGTTAAATTGAATTAACCCTAGCAAAAACAACTAATGATATATATAAAGCTGATGAGAAAACACCACTAAGGGCAAAGAAAAACATTTTAAGCTTCAACTCATGCTTGGGAGCTGCCACTCCAGAATACTTTCTTTCAAAGTACCATTTTTGGAGACAAATCACAAACCAAAGCTTTAGAGCTCACATATCAGTTAAATATTCATGTGTAACTGAGATTTTCACATTACTTTTAAAACACTGACTAGTATAACACCACAAAAATGAAGATTAAAAGACGGCTACTTGTTACTACATTTATTTTCACAAGACCATCACATTCAGTTTACTAGCTGGGTTCTTCCCTTCCTGATTATCTATGAAATAATTTTCCATCTCAGGTTCCCATCCTCAAATTCTCTTTAGAAACAGCAGATTCACTTACCAAGGGTAAGCTCTGTAATAATAAGAGATATAAACATGAAACATCTTACAGAAGTTCATAAATAAAGGTCGTTCTGTTGCTCTTGGTTGAGGTACATCGGCAGGATTCACTACAAAAAGCAAATGCTTGAAAAAGAATAAAGGACTGTTTTCCCTGGGACTGAAACTATTCCAGAATTAAGCTGACTCCAGGTTACTGAAGCTGTACTGTGACTAACTTACCTCTGCTCTTCTCATTCTTGATCCTATTCCTCTCCCTTATCACATAATGATTTTCATATCTGATTTTCCATATAGTGACACATTTTCTGGCAATGTTTTGGATTCAAGTATTCACCTCACCACCCTGAGCCTCCAAGGACGTTTGAATGGATAACTCTCTCATATAGGTTTCTGAACTGCTCATTTCAGCACTAAACTGTGAAGAAAAGTGGGAAAACACTCAAAATCTTTTAAATGCTTATCCAAATATCCTGAGAGCAACATAACCAGAAGACCAGGCACTGCTCATTTACACTGGTGTCCATCTCATCATGATCATGAGACCTACAGCAACAGGATCCATGGGTGTTTACCCTGAAGAAACTAAACACAGGAAGGAAACTGAAAATTAAATAAACAGGGACCAAAAAGAAAGGAAAGACAAGCATATAAATGCTTCTTGTTTTTGATCTAAAGGTTTCTCTCCATTTATGTGGTCAAGCAACAGTTTATAAAGATCCCAAGATTTTTCGCTTGAATTTGTACAGATTCATTACCTTTGCTTCTCTCTTTGAACACCTCCCCTCTATCCAATTATTTAATAACCCTTACTTCTGTTAGAAAGCTATTTTAACTTTGCTTTTATCACTAACTCTCCCACACTAGGAATGCCATTTCTCTCCTGGCCACAGTGAGATGTGACTATCCGCTTAATGAACAAGCACAGTACTAACTCGGATTTAAACATATGATTTACATGGAAATAGATGATGTTCCAAAATATCATTTACCCCATCATAGCAACTACCTAGGTTTAAATGGTATTCAAGTATTATTTAAAAATTAAAATTATCAATTAAAAGTTTGATATTACATACTAACAGTCAACACCTTTCCTAACTAGTATTAATCCCACTTCCAGCAAATTCCCTATATCCACCAAGTGAATATAGGACCGCAAAGGAAACCTCAGAAGTTAAAGTTAACTTTGTTGAACTTTAACAAAAAGTTAAAGCTTTCCAGGCATGTGTTGGTGATAGATCATTACACATCACAGCTAGGTAGGAGAACACAACATCCCGTTCTAAGCCCATGAAGTCAAGCTCTGTCAGAAGAATGGGTGAAAAAATTGAGTCACTTCTTAAAAATAAGAAAAAGTCTTAAACAGTATAAGGCAATGAAACATGTTAATGTTTGTCTAATCATCAGTTCTATTCCCAAGTAGTTTCTTAATCAGAACTAACTTCAAACATAGCACATGCTGCTCTGTATTTACCTCTGTTCACCTGAATCAGTATTTCTAGAAGGGGTGGCAAAGAACTGCTTCCAAATTACTAATGTAGCTGCATAATATTCCCTTCACATCACCATCTCTCCAGTAATGAAGACAAAACCCAGTAGTTGTTGCCTTGCAGAATTTATTGTCAACTAAATCTTGTCACACCTGCACAGCTACAAGAAACAAAACTGTCAATCAGAAGCATTGCTTCTGAGCATTTTGGCAATTTTCTGCTTTATTTTTTGTTTTAACTGTTCCACACTGAGGTACGAGACAGTGCCTGACCACAAACCAGCCAAGCAGTGCAATTATTTGGACTATTGGTAATAATCACGTCTGCATAGCTGCAGTATAAATCTGTAATTACACAGACAGGATATCCCTAAGGCTTGGGAAACAGCATTAGTTTTACAATATGAATTTAACAAGACAAAACGTATTAGTGATTGAAAAAAAAAAAAAAAATCAAGGAAAGCTTAAACCTTGCCAATTATAACTGAAACATTAAAAATATATCTGGGACAAAGAACAGAATGTGAAGACAATGATGACAAACTGCTTTCAAGAACACAAGGCTACAGAGGTATCCAAGGGGTACAAACCTGGAGAGACGAGGTGTCCAGGAGAGCTGGTTGACCTCCTTCCTCCAAATTCAAGAGTGGCCCATCTCAACCAGCAGCTAATCAAGCAAAGGAGGCAGAAAACCTTTTTGGATGAGCAAAAGAGCTCCTAACTTAATGCAAAGAAAGGAAGGAAGCACAAGAATTGTATAACGGCTTGGGAACTTCAGATCAGCTCATTCCAGCCCTCCTGCCATGGGCACCTTCCACTAGACCAGGCTGTCCAAAGAACAGGAGAGCTGGAAGTAGGGGGAGGAAATCCAGCAGGAATAGAGAGATATTGCTCAATCAACAAGCCAAAGCCCAGCGAGAGCCATCTGATCACACAATGGGCATGGGTTGAAATACAGGAAATTTCATTAAACATAAAGAAAAATATCTTTTTTACTCTGAGTGTATCAACTTCTCTAAAAAGTTGCTAAGGATACAACCTCCACCCTTGGAGATATCAAAAAACACAACTGGATACAGTCCTGACAAACTCACTGTAGCCAGCCCTGCTCTGAACAGGCTGATTGAGCCAGATGACCACACCAGATTCTTCCCCACTCCAGCTTCTTTGTGATCCCACTTGCACATGCTGTAAAAATGGTGGGGTTTTGGTTTGTTGGTCATTTTGCCCCCTCAAATAATTATTCATCACACTCTATATCCTATATACTGGGCAATAATGATTACTTTGCAAAGTTCTCACAAATTTAACAAGTAGTAGTTAGTGCTATTAATTGCCCGAATTTGTATCAACAAGGTAAAAAAAAAAAACAAAACAAAAACAAACAAACAAACAAACAAACAAAAAAAAAAACCAAAACCCAAAACCCTGTTACTTACTAAGCTCTCTAAAGCACAGAAATCTTTGTAGAAAAAATATAGCCCGTTCAGTCTCCTACTTGGCACAGAGAGTAACATTTAAGAAAATTTAAGAAAGAAGACCAGACCAAAAAAATACTCCTGTACCAATAGCTGAGTGAAAAATGGCCTAGCCGATTCAAATACTTACAAAAATCATTATTTTTGTCTGCAAGAATTGTAATAACCCACCAGTCTCCAAGAAAGGCTTATTAACCCAAATATCTGTATATACCTGCCATAAAAGCAATAGGGTAAGATTTACACCTTTCACATATTTAATATGTATCCCTATTTTTCCTAATGCTGCAATTCCATTGATTAGCACCAATATTTATCAACTATCTATGACATGAAGAAAAGAGAGTGAACAAAATTACAACACATTTGGTGCTAGCTCACCTTGGATCTAGAAAATCTAAAATAACTTTACATAGCCTCGCTGTTTAACAGCATCAGCCTCAAAAGTTACAAAGTGTAGATGAACATAAAAAAATCTAGAAATGTATCACCCCCACTAATGACAAATTCATAAAAGCTGTCCTTTTATCTTCATCAGTATCTCCTGCAAGATTTGCAAAAATTAACTAGTATTTAAGTTGATAGAAAAACACAGTTAATAAATTCATCACAATGACCAAAGTTCATTACATGCCCTCCAATTCTTTAAGCTCAGCTGGACCCTTTAAGAACATTGGCATCGCTACATATTGTTACATGCAGGAAAATACTTTCGTACCCCAGAAAAAAACAAAATCAAAAACATGCATTCCATCTAATCTAAGTTGAAAAAACAGCAATGGTCAGAGGATTGTGAGTTTAAAAAAAACAAAAAGAAATCCCAACAAAAATGACAACTTAACCTCATGGAGCATCTCACCAAATATCCATAACCTTCTCCAGGCTAATTGCTATAGCAGGTCTGTCTGATATCATCTCAAGAAGTAGAAATATAAAAAAATAATGTGAAATCATCTGTCTTTCACCAAATGCATGTTTGAATTTGGTGGGTTTTTCAAAACAAGAAATTGGCATTTGGTATCAGCCTTTGTTAATAAAAAAGGCCACACAAAATTGAGGCATGGAAAATGAGTTAATTTCTGTTATTTCTTCCAGCAAGCAGTGTTTAAAAGATCCTAAAAGGATGATCCTTTAAAAAATCCAAAGTCATAGAATTCAATGGAAAATGCAATAAAGTTAAGAAATTAAAACCATCATTAGCAACATGGATTTGATTCCTGATACAAACATGCTCTACCCAAATTTGCAATTTCTGCCTGGCGCTCAGGTGCTCAGTGTGCATTTAAAAGAGGTGGAAAATCAGTGAACACACCGACGGTGTCTAAGCTGTGCATGGCCATACAGACACTATTCCCTGTCCAGGGCTCTTGGAAAGCCCAGCTCCTGCTCAGGTCTCCCCAGGAAACACATGGATCCACCAGAGGGGTAACAGACCACTGCCAGGACACAGATACAAACCAAGCAGCCAATCCTCCCTACAGCAACTCTAAGTTTATCTGAGCCTCTACTTTGCTACAGACTTGCAGATAAATTCACATGGATAGTTTAAAACACTATCAGGTAGTGCTTCAAACCCAAAATCTTCCTGAAACCCTCATCTTTCAGTCCTACATGTTACATTTACACCTAATACCATTTATAAAACCAGATCAAAAACATTTTTTAAAAGAAACCAACTTCTATAAAACAGATTTTACAATAATTTCTTTCTTGCAAAATTACACGTGTAATGTACAAAATCCTGCAAAAGAACAAATTGGTCTTAATAGACTCATTTTTGTTTTGTTTGATACATGAGTAGTTTCTGTCCATAGACTGTTGTTCTTCTGGGAACTATAAAGTGAACACAAAACTGCTGAAGAAGAACCACTTATTATGATCTTTTTTTCATATTAATTCCTCTAATTTCTTTTGAGAAGTTCAAACCACTCAAGAAATCTTTAGATTATTCAGAGAGAAATTTATTTGATTATACGAGTTCTAAATATCTTCTGTATTGCTTAAAGTTGAGCACACATACCAGCAATATTGGTAGTTACCTTTGCTACTGAGTTTAGGTTTTTAAGCACTGAAGAGTTTTGATTTGACAGATGTGAAAGAGACTCCTAAGATACCAAGCTCCACCTAACTACCATTTCCCAGCACTGAAATAGAAACATAAAATCCCTTTTTATCACTTAAGTTATAACAAAAATATTCAGGATAAAAGTAGTATAAACATAAGAAACTTTTAAGGATGGGGGAAGAGAGACCCTTACACCCTTCAAACTTCAGGATGCTATGCTGAAAGTAAAGCAACAATTTACATGAACACAAATACACTCCTAAGTATTTCAATAGTAATTTAGAAAATACTGAAGCAGTTCACAGTTCCAAGTAGGGAATTTTGTCCTCTCTCCTTTATCTTCCCATTCTGAGGTGCAAAAGTAACTGTGAAAAATACTGCAGTTAAATAACATAAACAAACCAAACCAACTATAAGTTATCTTTCCTGAAGTTTAAGTATTCAATTTTTAACTTCTTTTACTACGACTACAAACTCCATCACGTAGCAGATCAGCAGAAATGCTGCTGCTGCAGCTATGATACAATGGCTTTTTATGGAACTGGGCACTGCCCAATTCCATAAAAATGTAGAAATAGTGGTTTAGTAGACATAAAGCCCTTCTTATTAAGATGGAAATAGCCAAACATGGTAGGCGTCTTGCAAAACTCTGTCCTAAACTCCAGAATGTGAAAATTTCTCTCATGGGAATTTTCAAGATTTAAGCATAAGGACAAAGAAATACCTTTCGAATACCAAAAAAAAAAAAAAAAAAAAAAAAAAAAAAAAAAAAAAAAAAAAAAAAAAAAAAAAAAACCCTCACTATAATTATCCCAATGGAAAAAAAAAATCAACCTCAGAACAGATTTGAAAACACCAAGGATTTTAAATAACACTGCAAATAAGGTGCTGATCCACACCTTTTAAATAGTTGTGAATATGAACTTTGCCCATTAAAAACTTGAAGAAAATAAAACCAAGATTTCAAAGCAGATTTTCAGAGAGCCTTAGGGTCAATATTGAGTTTTTATGGGGCCACCAGGCTCTGCCTCTGCATGTATGTGTGTGGCACGGAGGCGGGTAATAGAGAGCAATCTGTGGAACTAAATAGATTTCAGGTATCTTTAAATACTTATTTATAATCTCCAACTTCTGAGAAGGTGGGACTGTTGATACAGACGGGAGAAAAATGCTGGCTTCAGAGATGGAGTGGGATGGAGCTGTGATCAAAAGCTCTTCAGGATAAATATAAATATTTAATACTGCCTTCCTGAAATTAGCAACAACTACCACCATAAACTTTCTGAAAGTGTTAGGGCAACAGTTAACCCAAAAAGTTTCACCTATGAATGCAGAAAACCAAATGGAAAAACATTAACATCAACTGGCAGTACCATTTTGGGACAAAACACAAAGATACATTTGCTTTACAGGGAAAAGCTCACTCCTTTTCCATAGCCCAGTGATCCCAAAATATCAAAGATTAAAACGTATTTCTTGGTATGTCAGATAAATCTCAGCAGTTTACACTGTTCTTTATATAAGCGATTTTTTTTCTCTCCAAATTCTGCATTCAAAATCCACTACATGAGTCCATCGATCTGCCTACTCTAAAATCACCAATCTATCTTGCTGTCAGTCCAAAGGCACAGATACCACACATATAAACTTTGCCTTTTTTCAGTACTGATTTTCTATAGTTCACATTTTGGCAAAGAAATAATTTGTGGCTGTGATTGTTTGGTTTGTGAAAAAAAAAGTCTGAAGGAAACCTAAAGATGAAATTGGATGCTCCTTGCTTTATTTTGCTGAGACCTAAGAATTCCTTCTTTCCAGGTTTTTCTTCTTCCCTCCAGCTCATTTTTTCTTAATCAGTGTGTTACAAAGCCACTGGTCACCATCTGGCCTCCAAAGGTTTGGCTTCAATTAACCTGCACTTCACACGCCGTGCAGAAAGAATGCAAATTGAGTATAAACATAATCATGTGCCTTTCCACTGTTTCATTCAGAGCTAAATTACTCAGAAGCATCAGAAAATCAAAAACATTCCAAAAAATAACATTTCCAGCAAGCTTGCTTCCATTTTCAAATACAACGAATACAACAATACTGTGTTATAGACTATTTCAGACCTCCATGAAAAACAAAGACTGGGAAGTCCTTGGAAGATCATGGAGCCAAAGCCATTGCCCAGATAACATAGGTAGCAAGATAACAAGAGAACCAGATCATCCCCCAAATGAATAAACTCCTGAAAACATTGCTCAGGCACAAAGGATTAAAGTGCCCAGACTAGAAGAAATAAAATTACACACAGTGTGAACAAAGAAGGATGAGCTCCATTTTTTCTTGCTCTGTCCCTTCTAAAATAGGATAGGTCACCATTCCAAAAACTCTTAGAGCATTTTTCTTCTTGTTTTCCACTCCTGTATGTAACTGTCATTCAGTAGCTCATTTCTTTGCAATACATATTTATTTACCTGAGATGTTATCTGAGATTTATTCAAATCAAGTCATAACAGACATTTTGATCATGTGATGCTAGCACCAAAAGGTGTCACCATTAATTGACCCATAGAAACATCCATGGGCTAGTTTCTTATAATGTGTAAGGTCATTCACTATCCAACATCCTAAGCGACAGATGGGCAACTCAAACTTTAAATCATAACCAAAGAAAAAAACCAAATTCCTATCCATGTATCCAATTTAACTCTCTTCGAAATCTTTCATAATTCATCCTTACATACTGTAATATTGTCACAGCAGTAAAGAATTCCTACCATAAAACAGCCCTGGTGTCTGCTGAGCCTCAGATTGCTACAACCAGCGTCAAAATCTATCAGGTAAAGGCAAATTAACGATATTAACAAACACTGAGATGCATCAAGCAGCATCTCGGAATAAAGACTCAAATGAAAGGAGAAACTCATATTAATTGAAGGATTGTATTTCCAGTGCAGTACCTGGAGATGAAATACTTTCTGCTACCATAACCCACATTGCTCTGAAAGGAGGTAAACAGTAACTTCATGGCCAAATTGATCTCAACAAATTTCTGTAGAATTAGCCAAACTAGAAAACAAGATATAAGAACTATTTTGGGCATTGTAGAAGAATTTCAAAGTAAAGCCAAAAAACACCAATGTTCAGAAAATAGTGGCAGAGATGATGCCTGAAGATTTTATTGCTCAGGAAGTAGGAGAAGAGAGCAATTCCCTACAGCAAGGGAAGAAAGTAATGCTTAGAGTTCTTTTTTACACTTCAAGAGATTTATCTCTACCACACTGTCTCACGGCAAGAGGCCACCCCAAATGTCTTTTTGAAGAGCTTGGTTTGCCCCTTGCTTTTGCTCCAAAATTCCATTAACATTAATAGTCCTCACATGCCTTTACACAGAAATGTCAGTCTGAAATTCATTTCCATGCTAACCTACAGACACAACCTTTCACCATGTTAAGAACAAAATATTTTAAAGAGCCAGAAATAAAGGTAATCATCTCTAGACAACAATTTCACATCCTGTTCAAATGCAGCATCAGAAAGCATCCTCTCACTTGTACAAAATAAAAATGGAATCATTTACTTTTGCCTCTACACTGCCTAAAGCCTACCTTCTGATCACAAAGAAACACATTTATTTCCATGAACCAAAAATTTAAAAAAACAGATTTTTTTTACCTTCTCCAGCAACGAGAAATTTGAAAATTAAATATTTTCCTGACAGAAAGTTTGATATTAAGGCAGGTGGCCAGGATAACTTATGGTATTAGTGAAAGCAGCTGTGATTTTTATGGAAATTTAGAGGAGTTGACTACAGACTTAACAGTGAATTTCACAGATACTTTAATCACACTCTTTTTTTTCTGTTGCATTCCATTGCTGGGCCCTGGTTTAAAGTATGTGATGATCCCTAAGAAGAAACATTACTTAGATTTAACTACATAAAATGGATCCAGAGAATGTAAACAAAGTTCCCTTTATAGTAACCACAATTTGATTCTATTAAGCCCAGAAGCGATACATATGGGCATACATCTGAATAATTTACTTTGTCTTTGGAATTCCTGCACCACCTTGACCCTGAGGACCTCTCATGCAGTTCTACTTCTGAGACAACTTAGCCTAGCTAAAAGAAGAAAAGGAGTTTTTCCCATTATCTCTGTTCACATCAGAGTTTTGAGGAATGCTGAAACTTAGACCTCATCACATTCTGGTCTGGTATTGCTGAGAAATGAGGCAAAATGAGCAATGGCTGTTCTTAGAACTACCTTCTTCACCTCTCCTTTATCACTTTCTTTTCCCTTGATATTTAATCCACCTCTTCCTTTCCATCCAGCCTTCCTTCCCATTCTTCCATCAGCCTCTGCTGTACTATAACCTCACTCTCACCCCATTCCATCTACACACATCTATACACCTGTTTCAACCTTTGCCAAGGGTTAAAAGCTGGGAGACTAGAAAACCTGAAGATGTGGTAAGATCCCAGCTGGCAGCTAAACATTCACACAGCTGCTCACTGCCTGAAATTCCCCCATATCCACACTGCCCCCACAATGGGATGCTTCTGTTCATGCATCATCCAGGACAAGAAAGTCATTTAAAACAATGTAGATTACCTGGGAAAGAGAAAGGCATTAAAAGGATATAGATCTAAAAGTGAAGCCACATATTTCAGAGAAAAATACAAATCATATCTGCAAAACAAGTAACACCAAACAGAAGTTAAGATTTAGTGCAGATAATTCAATTTATTAAGAGTGCCCTCTACCATACTAAGTCAAAAATGTTTGTGGTCATTAGCTGTAAGAGTAGAAAGTTATTTCACTTCTCTACACCCCATTCATGCAGTGGATATTGAAATCATTATCCAAGCCCCAGGATCCATCTTGAACAGATAGGGAAAATAGGTTAGTGACTAGAAAATTAAGCAAAAGACCAAAATTCAACTTTTCCAGCTTGGCAAAAAACACCAAGATGACTCAATATCCTAATAAAAGTACTTCTCACCTCAGTGAAAAGGTGTGGCAAGTTCTGCTTTCTGTGGAGAAATAAGAGATGAGACAGACTGGCAATAGTGAGGAGTTGGAGGCCTCTACAAGCAACAGGGTAGCTGACTGGAAACAGACTGCTTAGAAATCATTAAAAAATTAGTAGCCAGATTAGTATCCCTATTATTGAATTATATGTTTTATGGTTTTGGCATATGGAAAAATCTGAAGAAACAGCAATTTTTATAGATTACTTTCTTTTAAGGGTGTTTTCATAAAAATCTAAGAAAGCAACAATATATATAGTTTCAGTGTGAAGCAAAACAATGAGCAAATTCAGTAAGAAAACATATTAGCAATATACATATAAATAAAAGTTTCTAAAGTTCTCAGATCATTTATTAGAAACTGTATCAGACTCAACCTAAAATCTTAAAGTACCTTCCAGTAACTAAAGGGAGCCTGTAAGAACACTGGGGAGCGACTTTAGGAGGGCATGGAATGAAGCTGGAGGAAGAAATATTTAGATTATATATTAGGAATAAATTCCTTAACTGTGAGGGTGGTGAGACAATAGAGTAAGTCTATGTAGAGGGTAGAGAAGTTTGTCTGCCCCATCCCTGTGTTCAAGGCCAGGTTGAATGGGGCTTGGAGCAACCTGGTCTAGTGGAAGGTGTCCCTGCCCACGGCAAGGGGTTGGAACTTGATTTAAGGTCCCTTCCAACCCAAACCATTCTATCATTAAGGTTTCAAAATTTAGAAAGAATTAAATTTAACAAATTAAGCTAACTAAAAAACCCAACAGCTTCTATTCTTCAGAAAGCAGTTATTCTCATTCATCTAACTCTCAGTATCTATAATTCTGATTTTTCAAATATTAGAGCCCATATTTAGAAACCTAAATGAACTTGTTCTCATTTTCAGAAGTGCTGAGAATTTGCAATTTGCCATTAGACATGTGACATTGCCAGAGCTCCACACCTATGGAAGTCTTACCACATTTCTGTGGATATCCAAATATGGGTTTATCTCGAAATTCGGGCACCCACAACTGAGAAAATGTGGCTTTCATTTATACTTTTATTATTATACATTAATTTTTTATTGCTTTGATACTGTAATTGTAGTTATTACCTCAGCATCTCTCCTGCACTACGCTTTCCTAGGATAATAACTGGTTTAAATGTCAGTGGACCAAATTGTTTTCATTCATTCCAATATTCCTTTCACATGTTAATACTTTTTAAATTAAATCATTCCCCCCAAACTGACATCACAGATTTAACAGTTACTTCCTGATTAGAGAGGAGAGGAAGATGAATAAGTCAGACTTTTCAGATACGTCTGAGAATTTTTTTCAAAGTATACCTCTTGAACCCCAAAATCCCAACAGTTAAATAATTATAAACCAGATAACTCTTTACACATAAGTTTTATCATATAATTATGATGCTGATCATTTAGAACTATCCAAAATGTCTCCAGCATTTTTAAACAGCTAAGCACAGTTATTTTTAAAATCAAACATATGTGCTTTTTTTCTGTTTATGTCTTCGGAAAGAACATTCTGTATAATGAAAAACATGACCAAATTTTTCACAGTACATCACTATAAAACCCTATAATTGACTTTTTGGGTTGGTTTACTCTATATCTATTTTTGTCCATGTAGAAAACAGCAATGATGTGGTGAAAAGACCAAAATGTAGGTCCCATTGCAGGATAAGGCTCCATCCTGATTAGCCAAGTATCATGTTTTTCCTGGGAAACATGCCCATTTTGTAAAAGGGAATTCAGTCCACATGAACCTCCTCTTTAGAGGAGAGAAAAAAAAAAAGAAAGAAAGAAAACCATCCTTTTAAGCAGCACAGAATGTAGTGATTGCTCTCAGCTTTGGTTGAGCAGGACTCTCAGAGCCTTTCCATTAAACAGTAGGCAGCTCTGATGATTATAGAGTTGTCCCAATATGAATTTTCTGCTTTAAAACACTATTATTCAAAGTTTAAGGCTCAGATTTGCTTATATCTTTTACTTCAACCTGAAATGATAAAATGTTTAACATCATCTACTTTCTTCTTCTCAGAATAAATACTTTCTAAAATCAACGTAAGTGTGAATACATTCACTGTCTCAATTGCTACTGAGGACAATAATGCAATTTAAGTGAAAATCAACTTGAAATAGTAACACAGAAAAAATATATATCTGCACTAAAAGAAACTCATCTTAAATATAATCTACCCACAAAAATTAATTTAGATTGTGCATTTTATTTTACAAACTATTATCATTCTTCTTGGAATGGCCTTTATTTTTTATTATCACAAGATTAGTTTCATACCCCAATCACAGAGTACAAAAACTGTGCAGACACATTTCCAAAGGAGTTCACATGCCAAAGAAAAAAATTATCTGAAATAATCAACTTCTTTCAGAGTTAATTAAAATAAATCACAAGACATTAAACTTTGACTTAAAAGTTTGAAGAAAATACTGTTATCTTGCAAATTGTTTAGCAGCAAGATATGCCATAATTGCTCTGAGGTAAATCTTGGAGAAATTGAAGATGACATCTAAATCACAAGCTTGGTAAAGGGGGAACATACCATCCACAGGCAGAAAGAGAGGAGAGGCTTATGAGCAAAGGTAAGCTATTGCCTTAGCTCAGAACTCAGTTAAACTGAAGCTGCAGTCACTAATAGCATCACTAATATTAGATTACCCCAAGATTTAAAAAAAGTAAGGATCTGATCACAAAATCAGAAGTTCCAATAAACTAAAAAAAAGTGCTGTAAGTCAGGTATGGTTTCTCTCTTGGGGCAAGAGCCTCTTCAATGGGTTGCTCTTACATTTGTAATACCTCAGGAGATTCCCTTCCCAGCCAAGCCTCACTGAATTGCTTCCACAAGCAATGATGCTCATTTACAAAAGTGACTACAGGATCTGCTTCAGAGATGAAACATGATGAATGTCTTATGGCTTAGGATTGACTGGCGGATTATTTTCATTTCTTTGGGGTTTTTTTTAATTACCAAAGGAAAAAGAAAAATGACACAGATTACCCTAACAAAATTTAAAATTCTTAGCTGTATTTATTTAAGAAGCTTTAATGGTACAAACATGGTATGGAAACGTAACAGAAGAATAAATTCAATTTTAACTAAACTATAAGAAAAGTGGTTGTACCCGAACAAAAAAAATTTCAGTGCATTTAAAAAGAAGAAAAAAACTAGTATATCTGAGATTAAGGTCCAGCTACACAGCTTGCAAAATAAGCTTTGAAATCAATAACACTCTTTTGCTCCGTTCACACAAACAAGTGGGAAAACTACTTTACAGATGTGCTCCAGAGACAAACACCATGTGGTAAGTACAGTGACACACATTTACAGCAAAAAGTCTGATGGTAACATCCAAGTACCAAACTGCACTTCCTGGCCCTGCTCTCCCTCAGTTCCAGTGTGAAACACAGACACTGTGGGTGATGTTTCTGGGTGGGGGGAGAGACACTTGTGTCGAGTCAGCATCTGCTCCCTTCTAAGGTAGTGGAGAGAAACGTGTTATGATTTATCTGACTCATTTTAGACCCTTCTTTTCAAAGGAATCACTACCTAAAATTACTTGTTTCTCACTGCTGGCTATACAAAGAAGGTTATGCTTACTCGCTCAGGTGCATAGGCTGACAAGCAGAAATGTGAAGTTAATGAAATGAATCCTTCTTACAACTATTCAGCCATAAGTGAACAGGAAGAGGAGATTCATGCCTGGTTAACACCAGAAATAAAATGTACTTAAGAGTTACAACAGAAGTTTCTGCCATCACTGAGAGATTTACCACCGAGCAGGGACATGGGCTTTAAGACCCATCCTCTGGTCCAGAGAATACTGTAATGAGAACCAGCAAGGTTCAGACATCCACTCTCCTGGAACTGAAGGCAGTGAGCAGCAACAGACCCAAAAGGTTTTGGAACTAGAACTGCTCCAGTGTTTTTAAAACTCTATCCGACTTCATGAGGTTAAAGTATTCTGAGTAACAGAAGAGTTCAGAGGCAAAACACACTAAATATTGCTCTTCATCCAGTGCAAAGACTGCGCTCAGTTTTGCTCTTACAACTGGAGACATTTCTGTTGGAATTCACAGCAAAAACCATTGATCTGTGGCTATTCTCAAACGCTGAAAACAACATAGGCATTAAAAGCAGATCTGTCCTTGTCCATATCAATGTGAAACAACTGTGTGGTGGATAAAACACCAAATCATTCAGTCAGCATGGGATGGAAGAGCTGTAAGTCCAAGCATTACAGAACTATTCCCTCTGTCACTGCAGAATCTTTTGGTGATACCATCAAAACCATGAGACACAGCTGTATGTCCTGGGCCTGATGGAAAGCAGAAAGACTTTGCAGAGTTGAATTAAAGAATTGCTAAATTCCTTTTCTATGTTATATATAACTTATGAAATATGTTCATATCTCAAAAACTTAAATTACTGACTGATAGTCAGGTGTGTTTTTTCCCCTCATATGAGGTGGCAATTGCACAGCTGTCCCCTAGCACAATTCTTACAGTTTCTTCCTAAGTAACCAGCTCTGGTCCTGCTATAGGCAAAATCATGAAATACATGAACAGCAGACTCAATACGGGTTTGTTATAACAAGACAAATTCCTCCCAATTAAACACTTTGCTTACATTTTAACGAAGTTATTTACTTGCTACTTCTAGGGAGAAAAACCCCAAACACATATTTGCATGACGCTTATTTGGAACTTCTAATAATGTTCCACATATGCCAATATTACACCAATTGTCTGGCTCAACCCATACCCCAGGCTTTTCCAGCAATCAGCAGGCACATCTGGATAAAGTGCTTTCAGTTGTACATCCTTTCAAAATATTCACACTGCTACAACAATTAAGCAAATGAAAAATGTAACAACTTCTGACAAAATCAAAATTAATTTGCTGTTTAAGAGAGGGCTATAGTTGCTATTAGTTCATACTACTACAGTAACATCAGACACCGAGAAAGCCCATAAAGTCTAGGCATCCAAAGAGATGTCATTTTCCCTTTCAACAAGAAAAAAAAAAAATTACTTCAAATGTCCTCTGTCACCACCACCACATTTTTAACCCTACCATCCAGCCCTGAAGCCCCTATCAAAAGATAAAAAACACATTTGAGCTGATCTGAATTTTCCATGTCACTTGGAGCAAGAAAAACCCTAAAAAAAAAAAAAAAAAAAAAAAAAAAAGTCAATGGACCATCTTCAAAACTTTTTTGAGGATGGGGTCATTCAGGAAGAGGAGGAAGAGCCTACAGGTAAGTCTGTTTTACTACATATATTCAATTTTTAATCTAAGAACAACAGAAAGGAAAAGCAGCTTATTAGCAATTGACAAAGATGAGGTTTTTACATAATTACCTGGTGATGCAGAAATCAGTCAGACCAGAAAACTGCTACGGTTTATTGGATGAGAAAGAGGAAGGGGAAGTTAGAAACTCTTACCTACTTAACTCTGGAAATAACCAAAATTCAGGGAAAACAAGTCTACATTTTATGCAATCATTAAAGAACCACTGACAGTATGTGTGGTCCTTCTGCAATCACTAAACATGGTACCAATGTTTTTGAAGTGAGTTCTGAATATTCGTTAGGTGAGATTAGTTACATTTGCACCAATCAATCTTTCAAAAGAAGTTATACTAGATTTATGAGTTTATTGTGTTGAAATGTCTGACAAAGCAAATATTAAATGTTTGAATAGTATCATAAATCTGTGACAATATGAGGATAAATCAGTCCAGGTGGCAATGTGGTAATTTTTTGTGTTTCTACTCCATAAAGAGATGTATATAGTTCACCCTCAGGCATATATAAAAGTGTGTGGTTGAAATCTAAGATGATAAATGCTGGATGCAAAACCAAAAGAAAAATCTCAAATAGGTGTTTAATAACAGATACACATGTTATGATTTCAATACATTTTGTCTGTCCAGCATGTTAAGACAATACAAACTACCATCTGATGTTATATTTTGAAATGCTACTGGAGTTTTTTCATCATGAAGCACACCTTAAGGCTTAATTTTTTTCATACCCAAGGATGACATGGAACCAAATTTATGGCCAAAGAGATTCATCAAAGCACACTTTTAGGGGGAAAAATGTATATACTAAATATACAAATTAATCTTTCCCAAAAGTCAATCATTTTAGTTGAATTAATAGAATTTTAGTAACCTTAACACCATAGGTATCTTTCAGTGGGGCTATAGTCCCATTGGACTGGCAGAGGTTGCCCAGAAAAGCTGTGGTTGCCCCATCTCTGAAGTGCTCAAGGCCAAACTGGACAGGGCTTGGAGTAACCTGGTGCAGTGGAAGGTGTCCCTGCCCATGGCAGGGATTGGAACAAGATGCTCTCTAAGGTACCTTATAACCCAAACCATTCCACGATTCTGTAAGATTAAGGTTCAGATTATTTTAAACCAGCATTTTCCAGAGTTTTTGAAGCAGTAATTTGGTGCATATGAATCCTCCATTTTAGAACATGGAGGTTAGTCACATTGAGGACAGACATACAGCTTTCAGCAGGCCAATTATTCCAGGAAGACCAGGTAAAGTCATAAAAGATTAACAACTGGAGCACAAAATATCACCAAAGAAACAAGCTTTAAAATGTTAACAAAATGAAAACAAGTTTAAATGGGAAAATCAGAAAAAAAATCAGAGTGATCAACCTGATAAAATGAAACTGGGCAACACCTTACTGTTTTTAAAATTCACAGTTGAAATATTAATGCATGGATGATCAGTAAATTACAAAGCTGGGGAATACTACTGAGGTTAAATACTTTTTGAAAATACTTCCACAGAAGCACTTACCTTTATAGGCATAAGCAATTAAATTGTTTATGTTCCTGTATCCTGATTTTACAGCACTTCCTCATTTATGCACTTAGTTCAAATCTTTGAAGATCTGGTGACTTTCCCTCTGGTGATACCCTGGTACACAGTATGTAGCACTATAATCTCTGCACTGTTATCAGCTCATCTATACACAAACCCTTCAGAACAGGGATCTGCACAGAGATCAAGTTCTCCCCATAAAGGCCAATACTGAGTGCTCAGGGAAAATCCCTCCTTGGTTTTCTCTCCAACAGACCTGATGTGTTGCCTGAGGTTATAACTAGACAACTGTGTTTTATACCTATAGATAAACTTCACTTCCATGATCTTCTCATAATCCTTTTTGTAAACTACAGTAATTTTTGGCTTCTTCAGTGCCTTGTTGATGAATTCAACACTTTAATTATGCACTGTTAAAAAAATACTTCCTTGTATTCATTTTAAGCCTGCCATCTGATAATTTAATTAGGAGCCCCTGGTTTTTGTTATGAAAAAGAGAAATAATTGTTTCCATTCACTTTTGCCACATCGCTCATAATTCCAGATTTCTATCACATTCCCCTCCCAGTTGTGTCTTCCCAGGCTTTTAGCACCCTGCCAGTTCAGTTTCTCCTCCTTGTACAGAATTCACTCAGTTCTAGAATATTGCTCTTAACTGCATGAACACAACAGCAGAACTATTAGTAACATTGTTTTGCTTACTCTCACTTTCTCTAAAATCCAATCAATTTTTGCCAACTACTAAACCTCTCTTTTAGAGCTCTCCAGTAGGAATCTTCTTCCATGACAAGAACAGCACAGAGTTCATGTGGGTTTATCAGCAACAGATTTCACCTGTGTGTCACCCACTCAATTCTGTGCAATCTCTGGGTGACTGGACACAACCACCATTTCACTTTCTCAATAACTTTGCCATTAGCCTTCTGGCTTCTCCACGATGGAGAAGTGAGGATTTCTTGGGGCTGTCCTGTGCAGGGCCAGTAATTAGACTTGATGATCCTTGTCGGTCAACTCAGGAGATTTTATAAATCTTTGAAGGTCGTTGGTAGACCTTGCAAGTGACTTTGTTCTAGTGCAAAAATTCAATATTTATACCCTTAAATTTCTCATCTTTTATTTAGCTGGTGTCTTACAAAAAAAGGATCTCTTTTTTATATCCCACTTCATATAGAAAAGCTACTGAGGCTACTAAAAAGTCAATGAGCAATTTATCAGAAGATTAAAACTACCAAATTCCCTGACAGTGTTGCAATTACTTCTTAGAAGTAAGACAGAACCTGAAAATGTCAATTTGCAGTTTGACAAGGATGTTCAACAGTAATTATAAACAATTTTGTGTTGAAACAATGTCCTGTATTGACATTTAATTGATAATCACTGATTTAGACATTCACTCATTCTTCCAAGAAACCTCATTTTTAGTCAATAGCTGTGGTCATTAGTAAGTCCTTACTTTGTGCTAGATGAGGAAAAAGCAGTAATAAACTACTGAATGCTGTTTGAATAAATTAAGTGGCAATACTTGAAAATAATAAACATTTCTGCTCTTTGCATTTTTTTTTTAATTCAAAGTACACAGAAAAGAGCCACATATCATGGATGGAGGATACCAAAAAAAGAGGTGATCAACTCTCACATGACAACTGAATTTTGTGTTTAGTCATGAAAGCTCTAAACTGAAGTTACATAAACAGAAAACTAATGCCACTGGCAAACAGCCCTGGTCTGTAATGTTCTATTTGGGATTCACTGGTTAAAGCAGAGGAGACGCTGAGCTCTGACAAAGAACGATATGGGAGATGACATCAACTTCTTTCGGCAAATGAGCTCAGCGTGCCAGCGAGCTGACAAATTAGCTTCTAAAAACCACTAACAGTAGCTTACAAAGTCACAGCTGTTATCCTGTTTTGAACAACAAAATGTTGATCTCAGTTGAAATGTCTAGTTTTACACAAGACTTTTAAGTGCGCCGATTTTTTTTTCTTAACAAAGAAATGAGTTATACAGAGAGAGGCACGAGGGACAGGCAGTGACTGTGCCCCAATGACTCCATGGTGATGTTTAATCGACAAGATTAAGTAGAACACTTGCTTATGTTCTTCACCCTTCTTACATTTGAAAACTCCCCTAGAGACACAGGCTCAGTATTAACATAAATTCACATATATGACAGTACACAGCCACTAGCAATTTCTTCAGCTAACTCATGCATTTCCCAGGATATTAAGTTTGATACTGGGAAGAAATGCAGCAGAAAACCTGGCAGCAGAAAACCTGTAGGAGATTCCATGAAGGGACTGAAATCATTGAGACAGGCTAATATGCTATGAAACAAATGTTTCTCAGTGCTGATTGTGGACAAAAATTTTTAACAATCATAGCATTACTTTGCTTTTCACCTATTTGAGTAGTGTAAATTTTCACTTTCATAGCAAAGTATCAGGGAGCCTTCTCTGTTCCTCAGAGGTACAGGGAAGTAAAAATTCCACCAAATACAGCAGAGGCAAACTCAGTTGATCTTGGTACTCCTGTGACCCTCATCACTGGCATCTGAACAGCCCTCAAAAATAAATTTGTTGAGGTTTAAGGAGAAAACAAAACTTTTTTACAATGACCAACTGAAAGACAGAACAATTTACCACATGACCTGAAGGTTCAAACAGGTGTCTAATCTCATCTCTCAAGCACCAGATTACAGCCCTCTATCACTAAAGCAGTCTCTTGGTTTTTTACAGCTCTTACTTCCATAAAATTGCAATAACTTCAAGATAATCATTCTAAGTTTAGATAACTAATAAAGGCCTTTATTAATGCTACATAAGGCCTCTTTCTATCAACACAGGTTTCTGGGGTTTTTTTTATCTTCACCTAAAGTGGAGATAGAGTGTAACAATGACTTGAATAAAATTGTGGGCATGTGAAGGGCTGAACAAAATCATGTATTTCCAACAGGAACTTACCCAACAACTACACAGTCAATGTTTCAGGTGTTAAAGCCACATAAAAACTCTGGTATTCAGGTGCAGGAGACTTGTAGCCTCAATCAACCATTTACAGTATTGTGATGAAATCTGGTCTCCACTGGAATCTATGAAAGGTTGCAAAGGCTCTTTATCATAATCGTGGATGTGCTGAGTTCCAAATTGCTGATTTTATGTTTGGAAAACACAAGCAATGAAGCTCATCTATGTACAAGGAAACAAAAACATCACAGTAGACCAGAACACCCCATTCAGCTGTGCCCCCTTTCAGAGGTGATCAATAACTATCCACTCCTTGTTTAAGCCATGGTATTGGATTTAAGTGATTCACACATGCATCACTGACAAATGAACTGGAACTAGAGATGAAGCTAAGCATTTTGACAGCAAGCACCCCAGCTGTGTGCTGTAGAATGACTGAGACATTTGGGGTTATATTTGTCATTTACTTCTTTAATTTTATTCTCTGCATAGCCCCAACCAAGCTATATATCTGACACAGAGAGCAACATATTTCTCCCAAGAGTATTGTGAAGAGAAGAACATAATTAACATTTGTTAAGTATTCTCATAGTGTGCCATGTGCCAGCAGAGCACATGAAAGTTAGTAATTCTTCATACTAGAGTTCGGATACTGTGCAGGAAAGATGGCAAATAGCCATGGAATGAGCAATCAGTAACGAGAAAAATCTCTGAGCAACCAACTCTAAAGTGAGCAGCATTCCTTCCATGCAAAGAGTCGGGAGTTCTAGAGATGACAAAAAAAAAAAAAAAAAGCAACCAATTAACACCATTATAATGTACCAAATACAGTTGGGCTGTAAGGAGGATCACTGGAAACCTTAATTCTAGATTTTCTGTAATAACTTCAGCTTTGTCTAGAGTTTAGCTAAGTTTACTGGTTTAGCAGAGGAAGACAAACACAAGGAAAAACAAGGTAAACAAAAGAAAACAAAACAAGCAAGGAAAAGACCCAAACCCACCCTATCAGCTGGGAATAATTCTATTTGCAAGTTCTTCAGAATCTACTGCTAAACAATTAGGCAATCTTACAGAAAATCTTTATTATTTTCACTGTGTATCTGTCACATGTCCCATCTAGGAATAGTAACGGATGAGAGCAAAACAGAAAAGCACTCAAAAAGTAACTGTTCTGTAAAATTCATGAATTCTAAAAAACTGGGCATAATAATGTCTGGCTCTTTAAGTTTATTTCAGCTATTCAAAAGGAAAAATAAAGCTTGAATTACTGTAGCTCCGATACACAGATAAAACAGATATTTTCTACCCACATCAGAAAATGAGAAGATTGAATTGCATTCAGTTATGAATTGGATTTGTTCTTCAATTAAGAGAGAAGAAAAAATAAATCATGCAGAAGCTAAATGACAAACCAAAGGCTATTCCATTGTAATTTTGTCCAAAAGACAACTAAATTTGTTATTTCTTCAGCTCTTTGATCATTATGTTTAGCTTGTAAAGATGCCACTTACTACTGCAAATACTCCATTTCTGAACAGACTGGTATCATTTTTCCCAAAACTGAAATATAAGCATTCAGTTACAAAGCTGCTTCAAACTCATAGTGGACAAAACTGGACTTAAAAATGAAAAAAACATTTAGATGTTCATAAAAAGGGGGAAAAAAAGTAATTCAAAAGACTTTGAAGAAAGGAAAATTAGTAATTTTACCAAATGAGCAGGATAACAATGACAAAACAAATCGAATATTCTGTGCTATTACCAAATCCCAATTACAGAAGTTTGTTTTTAAAATTAGACATACTCTACTACATACACATAGAGGCACAAACTGTGAAAGATAGATGTTTTATATTTTACACTTTGCAGAGATTACAGTTATTTCTGAGGGCCCCAACCCAAGGCCCATGTCATGGGAATGAACTCTGGCTCATGAAAAGCCACATTTCCTTCAGCATCGGTTTTGGCAAAGCAGAAACTGCCCAGAGCACTGCTTGAGCTTAAAAAACAGTCTGGTAGCATGAAGCCTTACATCCCCATGGGTTCCCAAAATATACAAAGAGTCTGGCTACAAGGAGCTGCTCTGGCATCACAATTACAGACTATGGAATCCAGAGGAGACGAGTGTCACAGAGGACAGAACTCTTACAGCCAACTTCGTGTAATGGATTTTAGTACAAAATAAGTGTTATAGAAAATAATCTAGAATGCAGATCCCATACGCCTAAAATAAAGATTCCTTTGAAATGCCATGCCCAAATTATTCCATGCAAATATTAAACAATTAACATGACGTCTGATATGCAGGTACATGAAACAGAGATTGCTTTATTTTTAAAATAATCTTCAGACAGTAATAACCTTCATTCCAAAGTCTTTTCAGGCCTGGAACAACTGAAACACCACTCCAGAAGCAGAATGACTGCAGATGAGAATTTAGAACATACAAGCAAACACTACATGTTTTTCAGGCTGGATCAACTTGTGACTACACTGCAGAATTTTCCAACAACACTAGGGTTTAGTGCTCCTGTTCTAACACTCCTATCCCACTCCCTAACAGAGTTTGACCATTCAGCTCCAAAAACAACTGAGGTGCTAAGTGCCCATTCATAGCTACAGCCTGTCCTTAAATAGGCAATACCAAACAGTCCATCTGCATCATTTTGTGCCAAAACACAGAATTTCATCCTGCTTAGCGCCTCTGACCCCTCAAACTGAATCCAGCCAAGCAGCAGACCCAGAACTTGCGTTCTGAAAAGGAAACAATTTACTTTCATTTTGGGCTGGGTCTCCAAGTTAAAAGAATCCTGTTTGCCCAACTATCAGTACTCCACAGAACTGATTTCTTCAATTGCTTACTAGACACTTCCCTCATGGAGCCACAAATATAGACAGTGATTTATCTTTTTAAAACAAATTATTATTTATCCATCTCAAGAGAACAGAAATAAATGGTTAAAGTGATAAAATAACTAAGTATTAACAAGCAACACATATACTGTCCTATCCACACAGAATATTTCCTCAAAGCTTGCATTGTTTATCTTACAGGTCTGGATTCTGGCAACCAAACCACACAGGCTCTCTAAAAACAGTGCAGCTTCCTCACTTTTGGGGTTGGAAGGTCAGAGGAGGAAGAGGAATGAGTGGAAGGAATGAGTGCAATTCATTTTTATTTTTCTTCTCCTTTACCACCCTAGAGTTACTAAGCAGTCCTTTACTCGGAGCATGACAAAAAATGTGTATTAAAAAGAACTGACACCTGCTTATCTGGCCAACATTGAACAGACTGTCTATAAATGCTCCTGCTTTCTCCTCCTGGAGTGAAAAATCAACCAACTCCCCAGGACACAACACATCAGGCACTGGAAATCCTTACAAACAACTCCCACACTCTTCCCAACATCCCTCGGGTTCTAGTATTCTTCAGGCACACCTCCACAGGCCATTTCAAGTGCTATGCAGACAGCCCCATTCCCTCCAAAGGAGGGCAACACCACACTGAGCACAGCCAGGCACTTCTGAACTGGCCCCAGAACAACCTGGGGTTCCCATGGCCTTGGAGACCAGAGGGCAATTTTCTCCTATCTTTGCTGTGCCCAGGAAAAGGGCTGCATCTTCTGGTTCTTCATCCGGTTCCAATGTCTTCATTTCTCCTCACCTTCAGTATTCCTTTGTTACAAAACGGGAGCCATACTGTTAAAGATGATTAAAAACCAAGGTTTTCTTTTTAATTCTCCTCCTTCCAATTTTATTCTTTCCATTCTCTTCTCAACCTCTTTTCAATTTTCTCATGAATGAGCTTCAAATCTCTCCTCCAACAGAAAACCACAATACATTTTTAATTAGAAGGGAAAGCTTAGACTGTTGACAAACTCTGAAAAAGTAGCAAATCCAGGTATTAAATACTTAAAAAAAAAAAAGAAAAACACATGAAGAGAAACGGGAGACAGGATAGAAGTACCTGATTTTGCTTTTTCTTTTTTCCTAAAAATACTGTGTACAGGACTGAGGATCTCAAACTTAAGTAAGCATCATAAACAACAGAGAAATGCCTCCCTGTGAAATCACTGCATAAGGATATGTTTTAGGGTTGAGTTTGGTTTTTTTCTCAAAATATAGAGAAGGAACCATGATGATCAGCCATCATGCTCAAGTTCAAGCAGAAAACAAGACCAGCTAATTGCATACAAATAACTAATACTTTTCACAACAGAATATGTGGAGAAGGTTAATAATAAAATTACAACTAACTTCTCGCCCTTCCCCATGAAATTCTTCACTTATTTTTTTACTGCTGTTCATTATAATGGGGTTCCCCCCCCCTCTTTTTCATACTTTTCTTAAATGGCTGGCTGCATATATTTAATTGTATATTCCTCAGGGCAGGGACTATTTCCTTAATTGTCTGTAAAGTCCAGTGCTATAAACAACGGTCCTCTGCAATATTTAGTAAAAAAAAAAAGTAATGTTTTGTTGAGAAATAGTCACACATTAATTATGCAAGATAATCTGGAAAATACAGAACTAGGGAAAAAAACCACATTCTGAATCCATAACTTTTAAGCATCACTACCCAATGAATGGTTTACGGTATTCCTTTTCAGTATTATATTTAATTTCTCTTGGGGTATTTAAAAAACATCTGCTCTGAAAGTTAGCAAATGGGTATTGTTTACTCAGAAATTCTACAGGGTGCAACCCCTTTCTACACTGTCATTTAAACACACAATATTTTATATACACATTATGGAGCCAACTGTTGAAGCAGGCACTTAGAATGCAAAGAATATTCTACATATTAAAATATACATTAAAATTACTATTCAGGAGTTATATATAAAATACAGATTCTAAATTCAGTATTTAATAAGTACGCAATTTAAGAAAAAAAATTCATTTTTATTACTTACTGAATTAATTTCATGACCTAAATCTACATTGCTGCAGACTTATACAAGCACAGAAGCTACTAAAATTGGTATAACTTTAAAACCAGAAGCAAATTTTTATTGCTGAACTATGGCCCTGAAAATGGGGTTGAATATAAAAACAGTGACACCAAATCTGACGAACGTGAATACTCTGCCTTAATATCTTTTAAAATCTGTTCTCTAATCTTGAGTGAGGTTTGAAAGTAGCAAGTCTGTATTTTTCCAGTGTAAATGTTGTGCAAAAGCTTTACAAACACAGATCTAAATCTGCAATTGCCATTACTAAAATAAATGAAAAATCTATAAGCGGCAGTGAAACTGGCATGCAAATAAAAGAACTGTCAAGACATATACTGCCTAAAAATAAGCTTACAATAACTATTTTAAAGACTGTGTGTGGTCTTACCCATATATTTTGGCAAGATGCACTTTCTCCAACCACAGCTGGATTCATCCAAAAGCAGTGGCACTGGAGAGTCTCTGTCTCACCTGTCAAACTTGAAGAACGTTGTTCAGCAGACCACCATGAGTCCATGGATAGGATCCACAGCACTACAGCAGCTGTTCTTGATAAGTGTTCTCTAACTAGAGAGGCAAGCGCTTCAAAAACGTTCTGTAAGAGGATCGCCCTTAATATACACGCATTTAAAAACAAACAGAAACAAGAATCTATCCAGAACAACATTTTCAAGACATTTGTGGCACAGCATCAGTGACCTCCTATCTACCTCTGTCTGATATTTGGAAATATTTGCAGAATATTTGAGTCTATTAAATTTATCTTGGAATTCAACCTAATTATTTACCTCTCACAAATTACGACATTGTTTAAATTGCAGGCAATCAAATAAAACAACTGGAACTCCTAAATCTTCAGGGTTGAAGAAGGTGAACTTTCCTCTTTTCAGTTTCTTTCCCATGTATGACATGGAAAATATTTTCATACCAACCTACAAAGAGATTAAAAGTGGGAAGGAAAGGTAAAAGGCTGCTTGGCTACAGTAAAGGTAAGATTCAGTGAAAATCGGATGAAGCACAAAAAGTTGCCAATTTTAAAACTACCTAAGAGGATATTTTGCCAACCAGAAAATCCTAAGAAGAGAACTTATCTGAATTCTGTCCGTATAAAATAACTTTGACTGTTACTAAAAAGCACATAATCACTAATTTCCAGAGAATTATGAATATTTTCTAAAAATAGGTCCCTGCTTTTAGCTGCTGAGTTCTGCTCTGGTTTAACTACT
This sequence comes from Sturnus vulgaris, assembly GCF_052056855.1. Taxonomy (NCBI): domain Eukaryota; kingdom Metazoa; phylum Chordata; class Aves; order Passeriformes; family Sturnidae; genus Sturnus; species Sturnus vulgaris. The sequence goes on along the minus strand of NC_142245.1, from coordinate 109,954,778 downwards.
AGTAGCTTTGTACCCTAGGAGCAGGAAAGGCTCTAGAGAGATTACTTTCACTTTTCCCTAGATATATTTAGTGTACTAACTAGCATAGTTAGGATATTATTTTTCTTTGGTTTTGTCAGTAGCATGTTTGAAATAAATTTTATTAAGTGGTAGTGTATGTAACATTGCATTGTGGGTAGCAGTTTCCTGCCTTAACCTAGCCACATCCTCAGCTGTTATATGAGACAAGTTTCCCATATTTTCTGCAAGTTGACTTTTTTAAAAAAAATACAGACATGAGAAAATAACTAGGAGGTTAAGATCATCTTAAACACCATATATTGACTGTTTAGAATGGGTGCATCTCAGTTGCTGTACAGTCTGCGAGATACAGGAACACAAGGAAAGTAATACTTGTCAAAAAAGAAGTCCGAGCAGGAAGAATCAAGATAAGACACACCTGACCATTAAGATGCAGTCCTTTATTCAAAGCCTGATCAGGGTTAGATTATTCCACTGGAGAATAACTTTGCTATGCTATGAAGAAGTGAGAGAAGTGGCAACTCAAAGTGAATGAAAACCATTTTTGACTACTTGCTATATTCCATGATGTACTCACTAGTTAAGAGATGACCATCTCTTTAATTTAAACAACAGCTCAGTTTAAGGTTTAATGTGATCTTCAGTAGCCTGACTGCACTGTACAAAAACAAACAACACTTGTTTACCCTAGAAAGGTAATAGTACTTTTTCCCCCTCTACATTAGTGGTCCCAGGCACCATCCACTGCAAACCATATCTTAGCTAGAAAAAGGTTCTGAGGCAGAAAAAAGCAGCAGTAACACTCAGATGCTCACTGTTAATTTTGCAATAAGTACCATTTTATAATGAGGAACGCTGAAATAACCTTGCTGTTGCAAATTTTTAAATCAACAGGCAGTTTCAGTCTTTGCTTTAAAAGGTTAGTATAAAGTGGTATCAGCATACTCTACTGTTGCAGAGACGATGGAAAAGAGAAGTGTGCAAAATATCCAAGTTTAACAACAAATGTTTCCTAAAACATGCAAGTATTTGAACAAAGTATTTTAAATGGCTGCGAACCTACAGAAAACAGTTTTCTTCCTCTAAAAATTGCAGTTACTCCTCAGTTTGAAAAACAGTGCCAAGGGAAGAGGTTTCACTTAAAGAAAAAAAAAAACCTGCTTTAGTTGAAACAGATACATTAACAACACCTACAGTGAATACATGCACCTGAGGAAACTGCACCAGGACTTTCTGATTTATAAAAACAGCATCTTGGTATCGTATATATTGTAAAACTTGTAAGTAAATGCAATCTAACAAGTTTGTCATCACACTGCTCTAAGCAGAGTATTTATATCATTCCAGTTGTAGCATAGAAGCAAACATTTAAGTACAAATAAACTTTCAGCATTCAGGGTATCACACTGTTTATAGACTGGATGAACTTCTGAGTGACATAAGGCAAAATGTTTGGAAATAAAGCATAGCATAAAAGTTCCAAAACATGTTTCAAGAACAGTGAAAGACGTAATTATCTTATAGTGTTGCATTACAATTGACTTTTAGATTTCATTTGTCATCAAAGATCAAGCTCATAGTTTACCAGAGAAATTCCTTAGCATAATACTTCCTTTGTAAGTGCAATTGGGACTCAAAGCATCCCCTGTGGAACTCAGAAGTGAACTTCCATTTTTGTAGATCTACCTTTTAAACAAGAGCCTGTCAAGCACTAGTCTACAATCAAGACATTGGTTTACACAGTGGATTTTCAGGATTCTTGAATCTATGTCATCAGAAGTGCAAACTGTATCAAAAGGAAGCCATCAGTTTCACAGATATTTGGTCTCAAAGTCTGGATTTATAGTATTTCTATATTAAAAAAATCTGCATTTTATCAGTGAATTTTTACAAACTACTTCTCAATTACTCAGTTACAGTATTTGGTTTTCTGTTTTTAATGGCTTTTGCTTTACTAGATGAAGACTTCTTTCTAGTGCTTCTGATTTTAACAGGTGAAAAAGTAAAAAAAAAATAAATCTTAAAGGCATCAGATCAAAGCACAGCAACAAAGTTAGAGAGTAACTCTGCATACACAAATGAAAGCATGAGAAAGCCATTCTGGAGAAAGCCTGAGAACAGCATTTCAATGCAATAAGTTTTTATATTCAGACTTCTGTAGGAAGCTCAATATTCTAATACTAAAGATATGACTAAAAATAAAGCGTAGACTCTTGAAAAATCAAACAACTTTTTTCATATTAATGGAAATAAGTATTTAAGGTCAAGACAACAGTTATCTATTATTTAAAAATACTGCACCTACCTGCCGTCAAATAGAATTTGATAAGTACCTTCAATGTGTAACTATAGTTGAAATCTCTGAGCTTACAATTTAAGAGTTCCCCAAATAAGAGACAGCAACTTCCAAAAGCTTTTGCTGCATCATAAGTTGATTCAAACTTTAAAGCATACAAATATAATCTGTATATGAAAAGATTAGTATTCTTTCCACTATTTTTATACCCACAAGATTTTTTTCATTGATGCTCTTAACCATACAGAGAAAATAATAAAAGCAATCCATGAATAGAAGAATTAAATATCACCCTTACTTTAAAGTGGAAGGGGTTTTTTGTAGAATACGCCTTTTTCATTTTATGGTAGAATTTTCTGTGTTTGGCAACATGTAAAACTCTCAAAGTATTGAATTAAGAGCAATGCAATTTACCTTATAATAATTATTATGAAAGAAGTTTTTATGAAGAAGGTTTTATGGGTTTTTTATAATTATATAGCAAAAATCAAAACAATCTATTTTTTACTAAAAAAAATAAAATAAAAATCCTTTCTCATTTGTCCCATCCCCACAAAACAGAGAACCTGCTCTATACCCACACCTCCCGCTATTCATATCACACCATTCCTGGCCAATTTCTAACCAAGAATGCTCAGGACTAAGAGGAAAACAAAAAAGGAAGGATGGAAGTATCAAAGAGATGTATTTTGTTTTACAAATAAAAGCCAAACAATATCTAGAAAATGGTTTACATGGCTCTTCTGCTCCCCTAAGAAAATGACCAAAAAAAAATAAAAAGGAAAAAAATGCATTCGGCTAAAACTTAAAACTACAGTGCATCTGTGGTACAATCAGGATAATATGAAAAGTTCTAGATATAATGTCCAAAGAGGCAAAAAATGAGATACTTTCTCAAAGATGTTTCCAATTTTGTTCTGAATCTGAGTTAGCAAATCAAGACTACTAATACACACTGTCTGTGCACATTATTCCTTACTACACACAGCATTTTGCAATTTATTTCAAAGCCTCTATTATAAACAAAAAAATACTGCTTTTGTTAACCCACTCCATACCGGTACAGTCAGGGTTTATGTTACACAATCAAAGTCAAAGTTACAATATGTTAAGTATATAAAAAAATATCACACACACATGCACACAGATGATATTAAGTATTTGAATCTTACATATGCATCAAATTTATGTTTCATTTTAAAACTAAGTGTTAACATTAACTGGTGAATGAAGTTATTTATAGTCTCCCCAAAAGTTTAAGACTGTTCTATTTCCCTTAAACACCAGAACTATAATAAGGAATTAATGTAAGCATAACCAAAACCTCCCAACCCTCCCAGCTCACTCTATCACACAACATCCACGTTAAATCCTCCCAATGCCGGTGTTCCAAAGCATCACTGCTCCCCGGCTGCAGCACACCACCAATTATGATATCCAAATGACATATTTTGCCCCAAATATAAAAGAAACATAATTGCCCTTAATTTGCATCACATAAAACTGCCAAGTAGTTTTGAAGGCATGTAAAGCAAGGCAGACATGATTTAAGATTTGCAAAGGAATCCCCAGACTAACACTTCTGTGACAGCCAATTACAGTGAAAAACACAACCCCAACAAGCAGCCTGCTACTAGACCTTAGGAAAGGTAAAGTTTCTTACAATGAGTTACAGATTCACAAGTATAAGACGACAAGGAGAAAAAGTAAAACAGAAGGAATCCAGCCACCCAGCAAATATGAAGCAGACCCAAGATCGTGATACAATCCAAAGATGTAAATTATTGCAAATCATCACTGTTGTTCAGAATTTCACACAGCCACTTGTGCCAATTTTGCTCACTTTTCCACAGACACAATAATAAAGGAGGGAGAGGGAATGGGAGGAGGAGAAAAAAAAAAAAAAGGAAAAAAAAAAGGAGGGGAAGAAGAGTGGGGGGAACCTGAACTGAGATCACAAATAAAGTTCTGCTGTCCATATGCTTTAACTGTACAGAAGTTTGGGCTCTTACAGCATTTTGTACTCTCTCCAAAGCCTCATGAGTCACAAAAATTAAAAAGCTATGTCCCTCTGAAAGCCAGGAAGGGCCTTACACGGACCTTTTGTCAAAATATAAAAAAAATTGAAAAAAATTGAAAAGAAAAAAAAAAAAAAGAAAAAGGAAAAAAAAAAGGAGAGAGAGAAAGAAAAAGCCACAGTGTAGGCAGTCCTACTTGGAGTCCTCTGATGTCACAGCCACATGACTCGCTCGCTCCAGTAACAGTGCTTGCAAAAAAAAGGAGTTTTAAAGCTTTTGCTTTTTTGGATTGTGTGAATGCTTCATTCGCCTCACAAACAACCACAGAACCACAAGTGCGGTGCAAACTTTCTCCAGGAGGACAGAAAGGAGTCTCTGGTTTTTAAATGGTTAATCTCCGCAGGTCACTACCAGCCACTGAGACCAACAGAGTCAGTAAGTGCTCTCTAACCACAGTCTATGCAGTAATAGTAGGTCCTTCAAATATTTGCTCATTCTCTATTTTTTTGTTTTGTTGCCTTCCTTTTCACATGTTACCGCACTACACAATTTTTTGACAGAGAAAAAACCAACTATAGAGCCTATGCAATCCAGGGACACAGTAAAACTAAAACAAGGTTTGGCTATGGTTTGTGTTTTCAGTTTGAGGATCCAAGAAGTATTTACACCAGAAGGTGAAAGCTCTGCGTGAACCGAGAAGGGACTATGGCATCAAACAGCCTGTTCAGTTCAGTGACACCATGTCAGCAAAACTTCTTTTGGGGTAAGTGCTGCAATATTTGAGCTTCTGTTTCTCGCTGTCAAGAGTTTTCTTACTTTGAACAATACTGGTTGTAGTTATCTAAGTAAAAAAATGCTGAATGAGATGTTAGAATGTTAAAATAGTACACCTGGTTGTTTGGGGTTTTTTTGGAGGGGGAAGTAACTGTAAGTAACTTCTGCAGATTTAAGAACAAATTTGTTAGCTGGCAAGCTGAGCAAAGAGAAGTTGGTGGCTTAGTCCTTAGTGTTTGACAGCAGGTGTGCTCAGCTGTCACAGGGGTCAAGGTGTAGCTGCACGAATTTGAAAGAGTCTGATGGGATCTAGCAAAATGTTTAACATTATCTTAGGGCAAAAGAAAAATTAGTTAGTGAGTTAATCAACAGCAGCTCAGAAAATCTCCTTAAGAACTGTGGTAACAATTTTAGATATATCTACCATGGCTGGTTAACAAAAGATACTGTAAGAGACTTAAATCACAGAGTTCAGACTGCTTGCTCTCTAAACGTCTGATGCTGTGATGAAAATGAGTAGTGTGTAGCATACTGCAGCCTATCCTACCTAAAAGTGTCCTCATTTTTATATTATATATATTAATATATGTATATTAAAATAAGGCATCTTATTTTTACGCATATATCTCAGATGAAGTTATCAGTGTAAATCTGCAGTTTTCTAGTCCTCAGTTGCCCTCGTTTCACAGCAAAGCTTGTTTGATAATATATTCAATTGTAAAAGCAAATTCTTCTCATTACACTTATTATGAACAAGGCAAAACATTCATGCATGAAAATATTAAGCTATGAAATAAAAAATACATGATCTAACATGCTGCTGAATTTTAAGTTTAAAGTGGGATGTAGAAAACTGTAGAAGAGCACTGCCAAATATTTATTTCAATATTCTGAACTGTAAACACAGATTCCTTTAAGAAATCATATATGTATATACTGAATTATTTATATTCACTGCACATATAAATGCTCATAAAACTCAAATACACTATAAAATTGCACCTCTATCTTTGCTTACTTTGAAAAGCTTCATCCTCTCAGATAGAAACTTAAAATCAGTAGGGAGCATCTCACAAATACTAAATAGAATCAAATAAGACTTTAAGTGATTTATCTGCAAGTAAAATGAAGTTATATTTTAAAGTGTACTGGAAAATGTTTTATTCTCATCACACTTGATGAACTGCAAGAAATAGTCACAATTTTTTTTCAAAGCATCTTTTACTGAGGCAGTTCAGACAGACGAGCTGAAAATTCTGAAAGTTTTAGGAAAAAAAAATTGTGAAAACTTACAAGATTTTCTTAATGGTGTCCATCATGTTGAAATTATGTTGGGGCTGTAGCTAAACCTACTTCTTTCCCTCCCTTGCCACCCTTCTAAAAAAAACAATGCTAGAACCACGTCCAGTACATACATCCCCATTATTGTAGTGACCTGATGACTGGGGTGCCTTTTACCCCTCCTACTTCACACTCTTTGACTGGTTCCTCGTTAAGCACATGAAGAAGCTCTGAAACCGGGTATAGGAATAGAAATGAAGAAACTGCTTCTTGCAGGAAGGTGACCAATTTAATATATGACCTATAGATACCAGATGAGATAACATGACCTGTGGCTGTAACGCAGCTGTAATACCCCGAAGGCTGAGCTGCAATGCAAACACAGACCCGGCAAAACAGCTTTTCTACCCAAACTGGTGTCTGAGCGAAGCACAGCAGAAGCGTAGCCAGACCACATTATCCCAGTGTTTACAACAGGAAATACAGTTTACATGTATAGGGACTTTCTTTTGCTTTTACTTCCAAAAGAGATTAGAAGAAATTTAGTTGGCTAAAATTATCAAAACACCAAGTCTGACTGCTTAATTCACCTACTTCTGATAATTCCTAAAGCCAGTGGGAAGTACTGTGATACTGTGCTTAATACTTTTCCCAAACTTTACTGAATAAGGTGGGATATCTGAATTCTCTTTAGACACAAACAATAGATGCCAGGGACTACAAAAATCTCATCAGCTCTGTCAATGTGTAAGCAATGTATTCTGAGCTAAAACCAAATTTTGGAAAACCCACTTTTATAAAAAGGAGGCAGAATTTATTGTTAAAAAAAGCCAGAATACCCAAGCTGCTCATGAATTTGCCACTCAATGATGCGGCAGCACCTCAGAATGCATGATCTGTTCTCCCTTTCTGTACTGCCCTTTTCCCATCTCTACCGTATTCTTTTCAGGACTGTTGAGTTCAATTGTTTCTCTTCAACACTGAACTGATGAAACATAATGACAAGTCATAACAGGGCAGGAAAACAGAGCTATGATTAACCCGCACGGTTGCTAATCTGTGCCATTAACCATATTCCTGAAAGCTTTTATTCCACTCATTTTTGTCTCTGTGTTTTTTGACTTCATATGAAAGGGAAAAACAAGAGTAGCAAAGTGGAAGGATCCTTTCCTAGTTCATGCAAACATACATATTCCTCTTCAATTTAGTACATTTTAATTAACTACATTCTGGGTTTCACATCCAAATTATCTCTACCTTGTGGCAGTTATACACAGGTTTTGACTGCATCAAGCCTGTGTAAACCTTCTCAGGCTTTTAAATCTAACTGGATTCATTTCAACCAGCAAAGGCTATTATATCTAAATCCATAGCATTTCAAGGGTCAAAAAAGGCTCAAAATAAACACTGTACAAAAAAAAAATTAAAATAAACAGCATATTTGGCATAAAATTTGGAAAACATCATTTACTCAAAGTATTTCAGAGACTGAAAAATCTTCCTAAATGCCTCCAACAACAATTACAGTTTTAAAATTGGAAAAGGCATCTTGAACTATATTCTGTGCATCTTCAGAGGAGAACTTCAATGAACAAAGGAAATAGGATCCCAGTTTAGCTGAAAATTCAACAAATTATTTCACATGTAATTTCTGGAAGCTGATCCCAATAGAGATATAGTAAATCTAAAGTCTTCAAGTTAATGACAAAACAAATGACTCTGCATATGTTGAAATACTCCTCAATATCATCTTCATCCAAAAATCCCAAACCTTTTGTAAATTTCAGTTCTCAACTGCTTTACTATCTGGTAGGGAACCTTACGGGGTTTTTTATTTTAATTAGGAGACTGATAAGAGAAACAAATCCTTTTTGATTATCGGTGTATAGAAAGCAGAAGTTTTCTGTGTGTTCCAGCTCTGTTTAACTCATTCATACTATTGTAAATACTAAGCAAAATCTCAGGAAACACTGCTCTTTGCATAAAACATAATTTAAAATACTACGATTAAAAAATAAATAATATTGAAAACTGTGCAGGAATGAGTATTCTCACGTGCATTAAGAAAGCTGCAGCTTTGCACGGAGACTCCGGTATCTGAAAACCCCAAACCCTGTGGGATTGCACTTCACCATTTACAAGGTCTGTAGGCAGCAAAATGCACTGATCTCAAATGAACTATTAATAGCCAACATTGTTTAAATCAACTACACCGATGTAAAATTCAGTAAGATCAAAATATTCCAGTTTGTTTGGAGAATATCGGAGTTTCTGATGGTTAAATAAACCGGGAGAGAAAAAAAAATCCTATCTCATTAAAGGCACTAAGATTTTATCAAACATACAGGATTAATCTCTATTGAATAGGACCATTCACAAATCAAAACTCACTCCACTTCAATACTTTCATGCAGTGCTAATCAATTACAACCTTTTCTAGTTATTCAAAATCCATGTGCTTTTAATTTTATTCACTGGTGGTCTAAAATATAATATTCAGGCCAAGCTAAGTCATTCTGTATTGCAACTTTGCTTTTTTTCAATAAATATTCATCTAGAGGTTTTCTTAGAGAGAACTGCTCATATGAAGACTGTGGTAATATTTTTATACTGTACCTCCTTGTTGAAGCAAAAGGTTAGGGGTTACCTAAATACCTCAACTGTATATACAAAAAAAGGAAAAGGTAAGTATTCACATGAAAAATCCAAAGGGACTATATTATTTATTTTTGCATTTCCTATGATTAATGATGCACCAGTGCATACTTGAAAACTGAAGTCAAAATAGGGTAACACCTCAAATTCCTTTACAAACTGTACAAATATCAAACTTCCATGCTGTATTAACTACCAGAAATATTTAAAGGCTCTGCCACCCCACATTAAGAGTATAACAATAATACTGAAATTCCTCTCAAGCTGTGTGATTTCTTGGTCATGGTCAGACTAATATTAATCTTAAAATTGCACCTTATGCCTTTATTTTCCCAATTCCTTTCAGAAGAGAGTCGTGCTTTTTAATGTGTAACAAGAAGCTCAGAACAGGCATAAGTAAATACCAAACATCTAATAATGCATCCATTTAAGTAAAAAGGGAAAAATAAAGAAGCTAACAATTCTGGCAAGAGATGCTAACTAAGCAGTGCAGACAGTTCAAAAGAGATACATAATAACTGTGTTTACAGACAGTCACACCTTGTGGAAAACACCATCAATGAACAACATGAGTAACAACTAAGAAATACTTTCTAAAACTCTAATTTAATGCAAAAAGCTGAAGATAAAAGCAGAAGCTGGCATTATTTTATGCTTGAGTCCAGCATACTTGTGTGAAAATTGAATCAGAGAGGGAAGGAAGGAATTATCCCGTGCTTGCCAAGCTGCAAAGGTGCTGAGCACCAGCGTTTCTCCTTCTTGAATACAACAGGAGTCAAAGGCAGCTGTCAGTGCTGGGCACCTCCTGAAAATCAGACTATCTGCAGGTTTCCCTCTGTGTACCCAATAAAAATCAACGTTGTGTGTTGTAGATTAAGGAGTTGGTTCTGAAAACTCATTAAATACACTCCATTAATAAGAATTACAATAAATTGCCATGTTTAATATGCCCTAGAGTATATAATATTTTAATTAAGGCAGCCTCAAGATAAATAGTGAGCTTAAGATGGTAAAACCTGAAGCATTTTAGGGTCTTAACTTCAGCACTGGAAGAACCCAAGTTTCATACAAGCAGTTAAAAAAACTGCAACAAGAAAACATGTAACTTATTTTCAAGATAAAAAATTAATTTGCCTAAACAGAATAAATGCAATATATTCTGGTAAGTGTACTCAGAAATAAATTAATAGACTATGTGCCATTTCAATGAGATTTTCCATGGAAATTTTACCAGACTTAGGAATTAACCACAGATTTTCATCCGGAGACAGAAGTCACCCACAAAACAGAAAACGCTACCTCCTCGGTCACCAAACCCCACAAATATCTACTCTTATCAATAAAATTCACTTGTGCTCACATTACATACAGTATCTTTAATTTCTATTAGATATCTTCACTCCAAACTGCCTTCTAAAGTCTTATAGGAAACAGGCTAAGGAGGTCTATCTTCTGCTCTCAGGTGTTTTTGTTTTTAAGTTAATAAAGCCTAAATCTAAGAGCACTTTTCCTTACATAAACATGCTCTCTTCTACAAATAAATATAAGACCTGCCACTTCACATACTGAAAAGCACACCCTAAAGAGAGCATTTTAAAGATGAGCACAAAGACAAAATAAACTGAGGTTACTGTATCGTAAAACAGTTTAACACTTCCAATTAAAAAAAAAAATCCATTATTCATGCATCTGTTTCCTGTATATATTTTTTATTCTGCTTGTTACTATACTGTGTACTGGTCTAACCTTCTTCATGTAGCTTTAAGTTTCCTATTTCATGTAGGAACTTGCCCCAGGAGGGAAAACTCCATAGGTTTTCTCCTGACTCTCTTGAACTACTGAAGTCATTTTAATCAGAGCAATTAAATTATTTTGCACAACCTACTCCTTATTAAATGCTTTTATTTATAAAAAGTTAACTTTAGAATAGCAAAAGATTAAAGGAAAAAAGGCTACATTCTCCTTTAAGTACACGGGGTGCTTTAAAATGTATTTTTGTATAATACCCATTGTATTCCTAGTAGTTTTCCTTGATAATATTTTTTCATCTCCAATAAAGCTACTTTTATTTTTACATCGAAGGGTAGAAACAGTTTTTTCTGCTGTTTGTCTCTTAAAAATGCCATATTCGTTAAGGTCAGGCAGTTCTGGAATTAACAACAGTTTTAATATGTTATAGCTAAAAACCCCATTGCAAAAATTTTTGGCAGGAATTCATTAAAATATGATTACTATATTTCTGATAGACAGCTTATTTTACATATTTTATTTCCTCAGAATTGCTAGCATTTCATAATGACTTAAAATTTATTAACATTCATTTTTTTGATTAAGAAAGTTAAAAGCTGATGACCTTACATACATTTATTTTCCCCAGAATTTATTTGAACCGTAAGTGTGCCAAACCATTGTTTACTTATCCCTCATGGTCAGATATCTTAGATCTAAATCTACTCTGTGGTTTACTGAAACAGAAAGACAGAGCCACTGCCAGTTACATAATATAATACTGTTCAGAGGAACAGGATCCGGCCTTGATCACAATGAAAATTAACACTAACGAGATGCATTTGCATCTATATGCACAGGCACACATAAACATAAAGCACCATATGCTGGGTGCAGTGGCTCTGCTGGAACAAATCGGAACAGGGGGATGTTACAAGTCATTTGTAATTACTGAACTGAATTTCTCTGTCAGACACATTTAATATATAGGACCCTATACACTTAAGCAAAAGAACGGGTTGTTTATTTTTTCATTAAGGAAAAACAATATAGATAAATAATTATGCCTAAGTACATTGATCACCAGATAGTGGTAATCTCTCAAAAGACACGTAATTCATATAAATACAAATCAGAAAAGACAGAGTTAAAAACACACAATATTTTAATGTGTCCATGTGTGGTATTAGAACAGGGTATTCTTTCTTTTAAGAAATGTTAATGAGCTGTGTATGTGCAAACATACATGTATACAGTTCAAGCCTCTAATTCCTACTAATTTATACTTCTAAAATTGTGAAATTCAAGTTAAAGAAGTCAAACCAGCAGCAGTATAAATTTAGAAGACTTATCTATCAGTACAATATTTTCCACCCTAGCACTGAAGCTGTAAAGTACAATTTGCTATTGCATTCAGATTTGCCACCAGTACCTCAAAATCATTTTGCACTCTTCACGTATCTTGCTAACCATGCAGTGGAAGAACTTGCCAGGGTCCTGTCTTAGTATTTGTTAAAAACTATATTTATTAATGCTATCACAGTGTTCTACATAAATTGTAAGTGTTAGTGCTTGTAGTGAAATAACAGATGCCAGACGTACTGGTTTTAGAATACTTGGTAAAATTTATGAGACAGACATGTCTGGAGTCAGTCCCTTCATACCTTCTTGCTCCTTCCCATAGTCCTACGACAAGAGAAACTGCTTTTGTGGGCATCAGACTGGCCACTCCTAACTCACCTCAACTTTCAAAAGTGAGAAACATTTTAGCCAAAGTAGTCTTATTTGTAGGTCAGCTGATGTTTTTGACACAGTGCAATATATTTCCACTGAAGGGCTCACAAAAAAAAGCACAACCACATTGACATGGAAAGATCCTCAATACAAACACATTTGTTCTGCCTAGAGCTGATAATCATCCACAACTGTATTTTTTGTATTAATACAATATATTAGTAATTTACTATGAGCACAAACCTTCATGTAGAATCAGAAAGACTAAATGTGCATGAATTAAACAGGATTCAAAGGAAATTAAAAGGCATTTTAAGATATCACTAAAAAAAAAAAAATCTGAGGACCATGGTGTCAGAATTTGCTATTTTAATTTTACATGTCTCCAAAAGCCTTTCAGGTGAGCCATAAAACTGAACTGCCACGATATTTATGTCCTTGAAGCATTTTCTGTATAAATTCCAGGAGTAACTTTCACTCAAATGCATCATCTATTTACCTTTAAATAGAAAGCTTTTAGGAAAAAAAAAAAAAAAAGTGTCACATTTGCTCTGTAACACAGAAGGGACACATCTGGTCTAGCTTAGTGACTCAGTATTAACAAGAGTTTGATGAATTAATTCTACCAGCTATTGTACAATACCCGAGCACAGGAGCAGCTTTGTGACAGAGTACTTCCAGCCCGCAGTATATTTACTTCCTAACACAATCTGCAAAACTTATTTCCTCTAAGTAAGCCCATCCATATAAATTCACACTGAGTTCATCATCTGCATTTTTCCAATCAGTGGTATCAAAGTTTAACTCCGTAGGATTTGGGTATTTGTGGAATAACCAAGCCATAACAATGAATGGTTTATTTAAAACTGACACGACCAGAAAGCAGCAACTATTTACTTAGGCGCTCTACCTTAGTGTACACCAGTAAAAATGTTCTCTTTTCCCAAAAGGATTTTCTGCAAAAAGGGCATTCACTTTGCTTCCTTCCCACCCCTCTTACATCCAACTTTGTACATTCAAAACTAAGTGCTATATTTTTCTTGCTATTCAGTATATTTTTATTTCCCCCCTTTCTGATTAAACGGCATAAACAGAAACACTAAAACAAATTCAGAAGTTACACTCTTTATACTGATATTTTATTAGAGAGATCAACATTCAGAAAAAGTGCAGTCATTTCTGGATAAAAAATAACATCTAAGTAACAAAAAAATATTAATTTAGCATCAAATGGGAAGAAAGTTATCTTCCACAGTGCAAATCATTTTCATACTACAGCTAGCACAGTTTCTTTCTAGTGCACTACTGTGTATTGCATATGCAAATACTAGAACAACTTTCAATTTTACAGCATTTCAGGAACAGGACCTAAAATCATGCTCTGTTATTCTGGATGGCAATTAACTCAGTCATGACCTTGTAATAATTTGGAGTTCTATGCTCATTAAAGTAAAATTTTAATATTACACTTAAAAGCAAAAGCAAAATCCTAATTACAGCTAAGCTACCTGTGTATTAATCCATCTTAAAATAAATGAAGACTTGAGCTTGCCCAGATAAAAAGATAAATTATAATAATACTCATTAGGTACAAAACAAGGGCTTGAAAAAGTGTAATTTTATTACTTTGAATTATAATATTAATTTACTAACTAATTTCAAGGCACATGTGTAGTGCACATGTGTAAAACCTACTCAAGGGAGCCAGCTCACATAGACACACACACGAGCTGGAATGTTCCAATTCCGATCAAAGATGCGTGTAGCCGGATGTGCGGTTAATTCACTGATCAAATTTTCACAACTGAAAAACATCTTGAGACATAAAGTGCCAGTTACCAGTAGTGTGGGCTCTGTGTTTTATCATCAGAATCACTCTTCATTATTTCATACTTTATGATATAATTAAAAAATAATATAATCTCTCACACACTTTAAAAAATATTACAAAGGAAGAAATAAAGATAAAAAGGCATTGGTGTTTAGCTCCAGCATTCTTAAAGGGCACAGTGAGACTGAGAGAAATAAATTTCAAATACCCATCGAATCTGAACTCTAATCTTAGTGACATGTTCTTACAGTAAGCTTGTGCTTTGTAAAACCTATATAAAAATGTCAGGAGAGTAGATGCACAGCACATGCACTCACCGTAAGACACAAATCTGACCTTTAACAATAATACACAGTAGCTCTTCAACGTGCCTGAAAGACTTTAAAATGCACTAAATCTATAAAAACAGTCTACTGTCAGACTTCAGCTCTGCCTACTAAATCAAACAGATGTATGGAATAAACACTATTTAATAGCTACTAAATTTTTATCAGCTTTATACAAAGTTAGACATTTGAAGTAACAGTTGTTTGAAGTCTTCTACCATTACATTTCATAAATTTACTTGCTTACTGAACTGGCTAGATACAGTAAATATACATCATATAATGGCTATTCACCTTCAGCAGATATGCATAAAAGACTAATCTAAACAAACTAATAAAGATACTTAAATGGGCAGCAATTTTACTAGTCTTAATACTGATTTAAAAGATGTCTCTTTCTCTTCTTTACATACCTGGTTGTTACCAATTACTGATGTCTCTTCACCCTTCTTGTTGCAAAACTTCCTTTAAAACTTAGAGCACACACAGCACAACATTTGAGCCCTCTACACATAAAAATGCTCTTTTTTTTCAGTAGCAAAGAAAATCTGAAGGTTTTTTTAGGCTGACGATATCTTCACATAGAAACACAGAACGTCTGCAGACAGTAAGAAGCCTTTAGTAAGCCTTTTTGCTGCACCATAATAATCTGATCCAGAAATTCAAGGGTACCTTAAACAACGGGCTACCTGTTCTAGCCATGCTTAGGAATGTGGCCAAATCATTTTTATTGATTTAACCTTTATAGGAATGCTACATATCCTCAGAGCAAAACATTTCTAATGCATTTATAATATGATATACCTCTGAGAAGCTATGAAAAAAAAAAATCTTGTGACATAGGCTAGCCCCCCTCCACTATTCTGTTTTTCCCAATTTAGTAATCGATAGACATTCAAGGGTTAGAATATTTTCTGAGTTTACATATGTCTGTATTCATACGATGAAGCCAGAAACTAACAGAGGACAAGACTAATATCTGACCTGTCTTTGTTTAAGGAATAAGAACTGGTGAACTGATAGCCAAGACTCTAAATACTCCTTTCATTCTAGAGTTACACATCAATCATGTTACCTGCAAACATATCAAGTTAAAACTTCCAGAATTTACAGTCCTTTTTGAATAAACTGAGCAGCATGTTAGTTATGTTCAGACAGCTTACAGAAGGTGGTTTGTGTATCTCACCAGAATTCTTAAAGAAGTATTTCTCAAATTCCCTCTTCATCAGAAATCTATTTCATACACTTTTCAAACCAGTATTTCTCAATGCTAGATCCATATTCTATTATTTTGAAGCTCAGGTTGGAAAAAATAGTGCATTCTAATATTTGCTGGTCTTGGAATGTTAAAAACCACACTTGAGCATTACTAGGAGTTACTTGTTTTTCAGAAAGTAAACTGTTCCGAGCTGGCCATTATGGTAAACTTTAGTGTAGAGCAGAAGTGAATACAGTGACTGAAGAGTCAGGCAAACAACAGCAAATGCATTTATGTTACAAAACACATTTATTGCACTTCTTATAAAAAAATTATGTGAGAGGTGTTTAGTTTAAAAAAAAAATAGCAACAACAAAAACAAAACTCAAGCAGAAACAAACAGAAATGGCTCCTAACATGAAATTGTAGTACGTTTTTCTTCACAACAGCAAGAACCCCAGCCAGGCACAGCTTCAGCAGGCAATATGCTGTAACACAAATCACCAAGTTTAGGAAGATTAGTTCTACATTTTTTCTGGAAACAGCAATGTCTAGACATCACTGATATTCCCTCTCATCCACAAAGAAATATGAATCAATCTTACAAAGAAAGAAAAAAACAATTCCTTTGTGAGATAAGTGCCTATCTACAAACATAAGGTGGACAAGTTAGTACATCAAAGCTGTGAATTGTAATTAATGTATGGCATATGGAAAAAACATGTATCTGCCAATTCTCACGGATTTTTTTTTGCTTTTTTCAGTAAGAGTTTGGCTTTTGATTGGTACATCACTAATTTGATTGCAAAGTTTTACATCACTTTACATCAGTTTGTTTCTTCATCCACCTTTTCTAAGAAATATTCTAAAGATGAATCTGTATCCAAAACACAGAACAACCACACATAAAATATCCCCTGGCATGACCTTAACCAGATTAAATCAAGCCTTTAATGTGAGGTGCAGCACTGATTTATCCAAGGGCAGATTAGTTCTACCTTCATTCATGGTGAACATGAACGTGACCAGATAAATGCCTGCAGTCATGCAAACCCAGTTTGCTTTGTACTATCAAAGCTTGAGAGCATTCAAGGAGTTACCACACACAGACCAGGGACAAGATCCATAAATAAATAACAACTCCAGACCAGATCCCAGAAAGTTCATTGATGCATGTCTGATCATCCTTACTTGATCTCAGCTTCATTATATTTAGAATAACACTTCATGGAGTTAGAGGAAAATATAAAATCTTACAGTTTCTAGAATAATAAAAAGAAGTTGGATGATACATATCCCAACATCTTTCTAACTAACAACCTGGTGCCCAGAGCTGTATCCCTCTTCCACTGGCACCTTACAGAACTGTTGTCAGTTGCTTTTATGGTGCACCTTAATTAAGGAAGGACACAGGTAATGCTGAAAAGCAGTGGAATATGTTAGAAATGCAAATTTTTACAGACCGTGATGATGAAGAAGACCTAGCTAAATACAGTTACACCAATAAAACTGCTTATAGTAGCACACTTCTGTTTATAACATAATAGAAAAATTTGTACAAGAGGGTTGATTAGCAAAGTTATTATGCCAAACAATAATATCTTTTGATGCTACAGAAAAGCTGCTCTGTGCTAGCATGTGAGAAAGGTCAGATGGTGGAAAACTTACTTCATGCTCTTAACCTGTAAACTCTTTCCTTTCCTGACTACTGACAAACGTCCTAGCAGGGGAGATCCACAGCTTTTCCAAGAACTCACGTAGGGAACCTTTTGCTCTGTTCCAATGGAACAGAACTTGTGCACGTTCACCTCAGGAGCAGCTCTCTGAGTAACTCTGTCTACACAGGTCTGCCACAGAAAAATTGCCTCCAGATTTTCACTTCATTACAGATTTATATATACACAAGCTTATATCCATACACATCTGTAAAAAGCAGAAAACTTGACTACTCCAGTCTGCATGCTATTAGAGAAGCAACTGTGATACTTCAGGAACCTCTAACTTGATTTCAGTGTTTGGAAAAAGGGAAAACAAAGTCAGTAGACAGCAGCCTCTGGGAAAATATTTTACAAGACTGTTTTTAAGGGACTCCAGCAGGAAAACTGTATATATAGGAAAAGCCAGTTTAGACTGAGATTATACATCAAAGAGAGGAGCACTCCTCTATTGAAAATACTTGGTCTTGATAATATGCACAGAGGCTCAGGATGGCAGGAGCACTAAGGCTCAGGCAATGCACACGTTTTGGCAATGTGTAATTCACATAACACAGAATCATTAGAATTGCCACGAAATAAACTTTCCCATTTCCCT
The DNA here is from genome assembly GCF_052056855.1 of Sturnus vulgaris. Taxonomy (NCBI): domain Eukaryota; kingdom Metazoa; phylum Chordata; class Aves; order Passeriformes; family Sturnidae; genus Sturnus; species Sturnus vulgaris. The sequence goes on along the minus strand of NC_142245.1, from coordinate 109,936,603 downwards.
GTTTTCTTTGGTTTTTTTAGGTTTAAAGATTCTCACGCATTTTGTAATGGCAAAAGTGGTAGGAGAATGCCATTTCAGAGCCAAATATTTGACTCCGGCAAACTTGTCTGTTACCACTCTGCCATTCATCTCTTGTATTTCTGATCTTCTCAGTCTCAGGTCTTGAAAATAAGGAGCATAGGTCTGGTCCCATTTTCAAATGCCAGTTCTTGGCCATTGGTCTTCTCTTTCAAGGATGCTTCTTGGCATCATCACACTTGTCTACGCACCTATTTTCTGATAGAAGAGGGCATAGCTCCTACAAAAAGCTGATTCCAAACTCACCTGAAGCTATTAAAATGATTAAAAATAAATATGCTTCTTTTATTTTCAAAAACCATCAAAAACAATATGAGCACCTTACTAAAAATTTTGCAACTGTCTGATTTTCACATGGCAATCAGTTATCTGGTATGCCTTTTAAAGGTCCTGGGCCCACATGGAAGCCAGAGCAACCTGAAAATTCTAGGCATCTTAAGAACAAACCCTGAATCCCTCACTTCTTTTACAGGAATTCTGAGGATTATGGTTTTCTCATACATTTGTTCAGTGCCTACCACAAAATACTGATCCATAGGTGCAACCTAAGACATCATAGATCAGTCACAATAGAAGAATGTTTATAACAGCATCATCAATTCAGCTTTGCTGAGTATGTGTTTGTTCTAGCCCAAAGCTGTCTCCAAGGTTAACTTATTTTGATGTATAATTGAGAAGACTGTTCTAAAAAAATAAATATTAAAAAGTCATACTTATGACTCACAACATCAGGACTTGGTAATTTTGGTTCTTGCTGGGAAAATGCTTAGCAAATATTGTCAGCGAAACACTTCCGTTTTCTTTGTGTAAGCATATTTTAAATCTGAAAAAAGCAATGCTAACAATTGTGCCATCACCAAATATAGCTGTTTCCTATTCTGGGTTGGAACCTAAAGGTATTTCAACTAGAAAACTGGTTTTGTCTACAACTAAAAATTTAAAAAATTTCAAAGCATTTAAACTCATCAACTGCCTTGGTTATAGCAACAGCACCATACAGGATTCTGAACAAAAAGAGTTGATCACTGTGGTCTTTCTCAGCCAGCTTCTGAAAGGCAGAGCTTACATGGTATGCATGGTATTGTCCTGCATCTGGTCCCCATACACCAACACTTCACTGAAACCATTGCCAAACCTGTGACTCTGAACAGGCTGAAATAGTCAGTGCATGAAGATGCAGCATAACAAGGTAAAAAACAACCAAAATTGATTAATTAGGAATAATTACATATCAAACTGGTGGCAGGTGTTCAGTTCATTCTCACAGATGCTACCAGGCCTGCCATACGTAGAAATAAGTAAACAGTTTCTGCCTATCTCAGTGATGAGAGCTCAAAAATAACTTTTTAACTTTTTTTCTCCTATTGGACACCACCTTTCAAGGGAGAAGGTGGAAAATTCCAAAACACAGAACTTTTGGCAGAGATGTTCATAACAGTTTTGGAAACCATGTGAAAAGTTTGAAGGAACTGACTAAGTCACTGTAAAGTGAACGGTGATCAAGTCTTTCTTCCTCAGCAGCGTGGTGAAAGACAAAAACAAATCAGAAGCAAAGGAGTTCAGTATTCCATAGCAGATTTCAGGCACGGCATGTCTGCCACAATAGAAGCCCCCATCTTGGATAATCTGGGTGCCTGTTAGTCTCAACTCTACCTATGTATCTTCTAAAGCCTGTTTGTGTCTTCAAATACTTACTTTTTTTCTTTTCAAACAGTTAGGAAGTGATAAAATACTCCACATCCAGTCTAGTTTTACATTATATCCAGAGTTACTCATTGGTCCTACTCTGTTTACAGTCTTGTACAACACAAAGTCATTTTTTCACAGCCATCACTTCTTTAGAGATACAAAGGGGTAACTATCCAAAAACAAAGTAAATTCGGTGGAAATTGCCCAAAAATCTCCTTCACTAGAGATTTTGGAGCAGATGAAACAGCTGGCTGTCAGGAAGGTTTCAGTAAAACAGAATCCTGCCTCAGTGACTCCGACAGAAATAAGTGGATTCTTTTAGTTCCCACCAAGTCCTATATCTCTTCTATTCAGTGACAAACAAGTAACACTTGCTGATACAGGTAAGAGCTTTGAGGCATAATCAGCTTCCCACATGAAAATGCAGGATGGAAACCTCAAGCTGCTGTGAGGGATATGCTCAGGTACACACATTTATTCTTCAGTTGGTTAGACTATCCTTGAATGAAACAGGAATGAACAACTTTCCATCGGTATAGGAAAATGCAGATATAAATCCAGGTATGACAGAGTGAACAAGGCAGTACAAACTCACATCCCAGTTTATCTACAAGGAATCTATCTGCACGCCCAAAATCTGGCAATAACGAGTCTTGTTATCTCTAGGCTTCAGTGACAGGTTTTATATATAAAGATGGAGGCCTTCATGCAGCAAAATCTTAAGTAAATGCACAGTTATTTGTATCTCATTCCTAACAAAGTCAGTGCTAATACCCCTTTCAAAATCTGAAATAATCCAAATAATCTGCTCACACAGTGATCTCGCCATGCAAAATACACATAAAATGCTTCCAGTTGGATACTACTAAATTTGGTAACAACTTATTTTTAATTTGCAATTGCAACAAAAATGTCATAGAATCATAGAATGATTTCAGTTGGAAAAGACCCAAATTTGAGTTAAACCATTAATTTTCAAACAAGAATAGGAATCAGTTCCCTTATTTTTTTTCTTGTTGAGAGTAATATTTAAGTGTCTGCAAGACAACTTCAGTCAAGTTTTAATGCCTACAGATGTTGATTCCATAAACAAAAAGGACAGGAAAAGACAAATTTAAAAAATTGAAAAAACTGCACATCCTAGTTTGTAAGAATACACTGAATTTGTTGGGTTTTTTTAAAACGTAATACATGACTAAAATAGAAAATTCAAAACCTCAACTGAATTACTTGATAGGCTGTCCTACTTCAGTAACATAACAACTGAACTGTCAGTTTAACTAACTAGGTAAGTCATGTTTACAGCTGGGGTTTTTTACAGTCAGATGTCAAAAATGGCTACAAGACAACCAATGACTATTGCTGCAAAGTGGTGTGTTCTGGTTCAAATAAATTTAAGAACTCCTAAAAAGCATGCTTCAGCTTTGGTAAAGGACTATCCCTTATAAATTTTCACAAAGTATCTCAGATTTCTGAAAAATGACACCTTTACAGGTAAACTGCTTTCTAGTATTACAACACTAAGTAGATTTGAATTTAGGCCACCTTACTTTGGATGATAAATCAAGTGAGTGACTTAAGGGTAGAGGTCCTGACCAGACAGAAGAAGTGATTCAAATTCTTCATCCAAGACTGATCATGCCAAGTCCTAATGGTAGGAAGATACAATCTCACAGTTCCTTCTACCAATAGTCTCAAGAGACCACACCTGAGACCGAGTGGTGAAACTCATGAGAACCCTTATGAAAAAAATGTTTGACCTTTCCATTTGGCAAAAAATAAAGACTACATACGTATGTTGTTACATGAATTATAAGCAAGCATACCAGAATAACTTCAGTAATTTAAATTGTAACTACTATAGTCCGCAAAACCTGAACTGCAGAGGTTTAAAAGGGGGCTGACACTTATTCCTTCAATCCAAACACACATAAAGCTTTTTGAAGTTTAAAATTCACTGCAATAAATTTTTTCCACCCTTGACTATAATAGGTGGACTACTTTTTGAATTCCTCAACTCCAGGAGTGGCAGCTATATTCTTACAATCAGCACTGAAATATCCCCAACATCTTTGTTTTCAGCTCCAACAAGAAAGAAATGAGTCTTTCACCGACCACAAACAAAAACACATGAATATTACCTCTCTTATAGGATTAAAGTAGCAGCAGCTGTTCTTCATGCTTTCATCACCCCACATTTAAAGCAACAAAAGACTACCAAAATAGCAGCAACAGCTCTCCTCAGCTGGAGAGGATGTTGGCTTTTCAGTGTAGGGCATGTGAACTGTTAGTGATAGAGCTACCAACACTTGTCTTTAATAGTAGATGCTTATACAAGAAACATGTGGCACACATGGAAAGCCACATGGCAAGCTTACATGTAGCAAAAGATGATAGAAAAAAGTCTAATTCCTACTTTATTTTTATTAAGACAACTATCTTCACTTGTGTGTGAACGGAGGAAACAGCATTGCCAACAGAAAAATCAGACGTCCTTACAGATAGCAAACACATTTCACCATCATCTACTTCAACCAGACTAGAAAAGCTTTATTAAAACAGATTCTAGAAGACAAAGGTCTCCATTCAAAACTAAACGATGTCCAGAAGTTTCTGCCCAACGCCTTAATTTACAATTGACAAAATAGTGTAATGACTTCCCTGTTTCAAAAGGATCATAATGATAAATCAATTAATAACTTTCCCTGAAACTCTATGTTGCTCTACAGAGAAGTCTTTTTGCAAAAGAAATTAAATGCCCCTTAAACAGTTCAATCAATCTGTGTTTAAATAAGCCATTTTCAAAATTTTGGTCTATTTTTCTGGATTAATCTAAACATTAAAGAAAAATAGCTGGTGGTTTGGGCTTTTGATTTTTATCTGTCTTAAGAATTCAAAGATAAATATTACCATCGCAATCCTGGCTCCAGAAAAATACTTGACTTGATTATTCAAACACTGCACTGCTTTTTCAAAAATAATTCTATAATTCATTAGAAAGAACCCCTAGAGTTTCATCTCTCCTTAACTTCATCACTTATCTTTTCAGTCATCTGAACCATAACAGGACACAACAGATACCGAGTTGTCACTTTAAAGTCAGCGCTGGGCACACAGCTGCAGCACTATGTGAACGTACCTGGGCAGGCAGAGTGGGAGATCCTGCCAGTGCAAACTCAAAGGCAGATCTTGTTTTAATATATTACTTTCCAAAAGAGAGTTTCATTCTTGAAGGAATAAAACTGGCATTTAACAGGGAAACAGAGAATAGAGAAGTTTGCCAACCTCTACAGAGCCTTTCTCTTAAGTCACCAGATATGCATCGAGCCCTGTTTAACTTGTATTAAAGTTGGTTCAGCTGAGTAGATTTTCAGTTTTCACTGCATAGGGCTATTTCCTTGTAATTCCATCGCAGTCGGCACAAACAGACCTAGAAGGGCCTAGTCCAGGACCAACACTATTTCTGCAACTCTCCTAACACATCCCATTCAATGACAATCAGCATTTATACCTCTACAGCTTTTAAAGCAAACTTACATACAGCTAAATTTAATGGCATTGTTTGTATTAAGTGTTTTAGACGCACACAGATGTTGATTTCCACAAATGATCTATCAAAAGCAAAACTGGAATTACTGAGATTCTAAATAAAGAGACAGTTATTTGTCTGCCTTCACTTTTATTGACTGAACTGCCTTACCAAATTATTGGACAAAATGTAGGAGAAAGATCTGATTGCAGTGAATCTGCCAACTATACACAAGCACATTCAACTGGAAGTTACTAACCAGTAGAGGAGTAGAAGGATGTTAAGAAAACATATTTCCACAGATCACCCTCTTCCTGCCTCCTAACATATTTATTCCCATGTTTCCTACCAGATACCAAGTAGATTCAGATGAACTGGAAGTCAGCAAAAAGTTATACTTGTATATAAGCCTATGTATACACATGCAGAGAAAGAAATAGACAAAATTTATTTTAAAGAAAACATGAGTACTTTGTTTTCCTAAAGAAAGAGATGAATAGAGGAATATTTTTTCATCCTTTCCAATGCTTCATCAAGTCTCCAGGTTTGCTCAAACTCCTTACTTTAAAAAATTCTTCCATAGTAACCTTTAGCACTATAGTGGCCATATAAAACATACTCTGGTTTTAACAGTAACACAAAACATTTTATCATAACTGAGAAACATGTCTATACAATAATAATTATCCCTTCTTTTGTGTAGGTTTTCCAAAAAATTAGAAACAGATAAGAGAGTGTTTGTGGGGGGAGGGGCATGGGGAGGTAATTAACATTACAACTTATTTTTTCAGGGAAATATGCAGAATTATTCCAATGTCTACATTTTTAAATATATAATAGCAGGAGCTTTGCAGTCTAACAGAAAAAGTAGTCACATATTAAACCACACTGATACATACCTTCCATAAAGACTATGTATTTTCTCCTCTTAACTTGGCTAGTGAAAGGGAATTTCCAGAAAATCAAAATCTAATTTTATTTAGTAATTTTAGACGCTGCTTAATATTAAAGTCTAGTCTACATTTAAAAGTGTTTCCAGAATAATTACAGTAGCTTGGCTATATTGGAAAAAGCAGTCTACTACTGTAGCTATAGCAGTTAAGCCTATAAAACCAGGTAGACTATAAAAAGAAAGTGCATTTTTCTCACACAGTTGTGGAGCAATAAGATCTAAGGTTTGAATCTGGTAGGTTGGATCAAATGACCTCCAGAGATCCCTTCCAACCTTAATTTTTCTATGACTCCATTTGATGGGATTATTATCTGACTGGTGCAGGAATAGTGTCAAGGCATTGGGAATGAGTGTGAACGTACCCACTTAAATGAAAATCCATACAATATAAGTACACAGGCTGACCTTTCAGATTCTTGATTTCCTGTGAGTAATTCAGAATGTAAAAGCTACAAGATTGGTTTAGAAGGGAACTACTTTATTTGCAGAATTAACAAGGACCTTTTATAACACAAAAGTATAACTAACAGGAAAAAATAATTTGCCATCAAATTCATTTGTTTTCTCCCACACTTAAAACAGCCAAACACATTTATTTATACTTCATGGAATTCCAATTTGTTCCTGTAAGGCTTTTTTTAATCAGTATTTACACATTAGCTGTTCACGCTATCTTGCTGTGCTTCACCAAAAGCACAGTAAGATAACAGTACTTAGACTTGTACTTGATATGCTAAAGGCTTTATACCCAAACAAGGAGTCAAATATAGACTGATACACAATGAAGTATTACTGTAGTTTCTAAATGGATAGTCATGCTTTATTTCAGGACCAAAATATACTCCCTCAAAATGTTTTATTCAAATGGCTCTGAATCATAGTAAAAACAAAACAAAAGACATCTGCTAGCAATATACCATTGGTACAAAATTAAATAAGTACTTAACACGCTGTCCTTTCCAGGGTCACAATGCAGTCTATTAAGGGTCTACAGATTTTCTGCTTTTTTTCGGGGGTAAAACTGTCATGGCTGTTGCCTTTTTAAGTAAGAGAAAGGCCCACTCACAAGCAATCCTGTGCTTCTTCAGAAATACTCATTCAGTCTAGAAACGGAGGATGATTCAAAACCACAACTAAATTTTCTAAAGGTTGTACAAATCATGTTGGGGGAAAGGGGAGAAAAACAATCTGAGCTAAAAATAAGTAACAAAGAAACATTATCGTTCAGAGAAGGGTACATTAGGTCAGAAGCTGCTGCTTTTTAACAGCAGAATGTCCTTAGAGCTTTCTGTCTAAAACTGAAGAAGCAAAAGAAGTCACCAAGTCAAGAGAGCAAGTAAGTTGTTTGCTCAGCATTTTCTACCAAAGCAAAAAACTTTAATCACAAACTAAACGTCCTTGGTAATGTTTTTTAAAACTAAAATCAGGTCAGCGTTAACATCTTAAAGAAATTGCCAATATTGTTTTATATAATAAACTAGCACGTATCATTAGACCATTCTCCTTGTCCTTAATGCCATTTCTGTCACCCAGTTTTATCACAACTGTAAAATTATTATTTAGAATTTCTAGAGTCAAGCTAAAAGAAACACTATTCAGTTACTTCACATTCCTGGGAGCTGTGGAGGAAAAGGTGGGTTCCTTTCTAATCACTGCAATGGCTTCATGTGTCATTAAAAAAGGTCTTACAGGAACACATGAAAAGATCAAATGCTGGTGTATGGGATTTAAAATTTAACTTCATAATATAAGGAGACAGTGACATTTAATACGTTGTATATTATATAGATTTTTTTACATACCTCATATATGTAACATAGTCAAATAATAGAGTAAGATTAACCTGATGAAAGTACAATAAAGCTATTCATACATTTACATTTTAAAAAATTGATGGTGCTACATACTCGAAGTACTAGAACCTATTCAGGAGGATAAATATTCCATCATTATTTAGCTGGTTCATTGTAAGTCCCAGATCCAGTGTGGGATTCAAGGATAAACTAATCACCTTCCAGACCAATTTAGGGAGAACGTCATAGTCTAAATTACTATGTTGAACTCGCAATGATAGAGAAAAACAAGCACATTTCTGTAACTGCTCAGGACTGTCAGGCACCTCCAAAGAGACGCGCACGTACCAGGGGTTCAGACTCCAGCATCACTCCAGCAAAATCTGGGGAGGATAATACAGCTTTTGTGCTTTAGGAAAAAAAGTTTAAAAATATATATATAATTAAAAAGACAAGCAGTGGCCTCCAATGCCACAGAGCTGAGAGCTGAATGAGCCAGAAATAGCTCCTAGACGAGGAAGTTGCTCAGTTAGCCACCTAGGACACAGAGCAACCAGAACTTTCCTTCTAACTCTGGTCACCTACGGACATCCAAACTCTACATTTTCAATTAATTACCTAACCCAGCTGAAAATAATTCCATGGGGCAGAATGACTTCAGAAGAATGAAAAAGGCAAGCACAGCTATAATGTCCACCTTGCTGCTGTTCTCCACAGATGAAAAGTATCCTGTGACAATATTGCACACCAACACATACAATCCGTAGTGTCAAATTAAATTTGATTAAAACAAACAGATTGCAAATGATGCAAGAAGCTGCACTTTAAAGACTTCAGCAGCATATGCCAGTTATGGTCACAGTTACAGCTAAACTGGATTTTCAGGTTCAGTCTGCTAGAATTAATGTATTACAACTTATTACACTAGGGAAATAAAGCACAAAAATGCTGAATTTAATTATCATATTAATTTATGGCTTAATCAGTATTTGGTTACAACATATATGTCTTCACTCAAGTAAAGTAAATCGTTTCCAAATTTTATAATCTTTTACTTAGGTACTAGATGATACCTTATAGCAACCTGTCAAAACCTGAAACCAGAAAGTTTCAGGAATCTAAGCTCAAAATCCTGGAACCATATATTTTAAAATATTTCAATTCAAAACAAAATTTCAAACACAGGAAGCTTGAGAAGCCGTATGCAACTCAGAACAAACTGAGTAGAACTGAGGGCACAGTAAACTTAGAGAAACTGTTCTCATACTTAGCAAAACTGATTTCACAAATGAACTGCAAAACCTACATTAACTTTGAACTGACAAGAGAAAAATAAAGTACTAGTAGAGCAGAAACACAAGACACACATAACCCAGACTAATGCTCAACTTCAGCTAATTTTGTTTATAGAAAAAGCTGTTACCCAGATTAATATCTCCAGTCTTCCCTCATAAAAACATCCTTCTTATGTTTCTTTTTCAGACTGAGTACAAATGTAATTTTGAAATTAGTCACAGAACTTTTCCTTCTTAAGTCTGTACAGACACTCAACAATTTCTTTGCTCTATGTGTGTGTACTACTCCATATGTTAATTAAGATCCTCTATCACCTCTTCCTCTTTCATAAATAGGGACAGGATACTCAGTAACAACAAAGAGAAAGAAGCAAGAGATAAAATGAGTGTTTTTCAGACTGTTTGACACTAATAAGGTCAAGTTCAGGTTGTATTTCAAGTGAACTCTGCTACTAAAAGGTAAAATGAAACTTCAGTTTTACAAAAGGGAAGTCTAAAGTAACTACACTTTAAATGAAGTACAGAAATGTGGAAGCCTAAAAAATGAATTTTCACATAGCTTTTTTGAAACACACTCCATTTCAGCTCTTGCATCTTTTATTAACAGTTCCGCAAATCCTATCAGGTCTCCTCAGCAAAATCCTGTTGAGCTAAGTGCTGTGCAAAGAAGAGACTGCCTTTAAAAGCTTAAAAATATCACATCCGCATCAGAAAAAGCTGTAGTAATTTTTCTCTAATGAATTTCCTTCCTGTATTCCATCCCACCTATAAAAGGAAAACTTAGTTCTGCCCCTAGTTTTCTATCTCATACC